>NC_045744.1:10659335-11011002 GCF_008692095.1 Etheostoma spectabile | reverse complement strand
AGTGACCTAATTGTTACATCTTGCAGAAAGCAGTCTTGCCTTCTTTTACTTTGCCAATGACTTACATTTCTGCGGGGTACAAGTATTGCATATGCCATAAATGTCAAACACTTAAATAGAAATGGTTGTCCAGCATCTATAAATCTGCAGCCTTTGAATATTAATACCTTAACACACACATCAGTCACTGACATCCCATTTTAACGTGACTGCCAAAACCCTGAGCTGTGGACTTCCTCCCAGCGTGAGTTGTTGTGTCTGTCTGTCCTGCCCAGTTGTCACACAAACCTCCAGCTCATGACTTATTTATCCGCTGCCCTGTGAGAGCAGGGAATGTGCTTTGAATCTGGCTGAGAGATTAAAATATTAATTACCTGCGGGTCTGTTTTGCAGGGGAGAATATACTGGTTATGAGGGCCCTATTATGTAAGATGTGCGAGGCTCACCTCTAACCAGACTCTGACCTGTCCCCATCTTTCATTATGACAGATACTGCACAACAAGGGTGTTCTAGTTTAAAAAGGTGTAGAAGCAAAACAAGTACAAAAAGGAACTTCATTAAAATTGCTTTCTTTGCTGACAAATATAACTGAATGAAAACAAGACCACATTTTAGGCTAAACAAAAAATCAAGTAGGCTCAAGTAAGTAGTAGTAACCTACTCTAAGGATCGTAATGCCTTTCACTGCGATGTTTACATTTTGCTTGGCGATGATTCCTAAAATATTAAATGATCTATTAAAGCATACAAAAAATAATGTTTCAAAAATATTTGAGATCCAACCAAAGTGAAAGTATCAAAATCCTGGTCGAGGAGTGAAACTCTCCTGCAAACAAAGTCACTTAGGATGATGTATTATGAAAGAACTCCCACTGAATGACGTTGACCCTGGATTATCAATCCCTGGAACAGGACTGGTTAGAAAACAGCTCATGAGGTCTAATTATAACAATCATTTTTGTTGAATTGAAGGGATCAAACAAAGCCTAGTTATATAAATAAATTCCACCCCGGCTAACTATCCTGTTACAGAAATCACAAAGTGACAAAACGTTTTATCCATTTTCAGAAAATGCAGCTTGATTGAAAAAGAAAAAAGTGTTGCATTTTTCTCTGATGTTTAGACAAAAAAAGATTCCTCCCCAAAACGTAAAGTTTTGTACACTTAGGTATACCAACAACCCCACAAGGTAATTTCAGCGACACACTCCTTTCTAAATAGTGTCTAGTAAGGGAACTTGTAATTATTAATTACTTAACCAAACTACTCAGAAAACAGGCTCAGGCAAATTGTTAAATTATGGATATATATCTGTAAAGTGTCCTTATAACTCCTGTTATGATTTGACGCTATAAATAAAATTTAATTGAAGTAAAGTGCAAGATGCTTCCCAATACTGGTCCATTATCAAATATTGTGTACATCAAATCTGCTTCTGAAAATCATTTGTCAAAGGGAAGTGTTGCCTTCTTTGTTTAAATCTAGTCCTACTGTCTCTGTGTCCACTAGCCCTTCCCTGTGTTCCCTGTCACAGTTGTCCTTGAACTCACACTGGGGCCTCCCCCACACCAACTTAGATCCATCAATAAATAAGTGTAAGAAGCATTTAATGTCCTGCTTTGCGTCACTGGTTTTCAGTTACAGCGGGTTCAGTTGGACTCTTGGGGTGGAACAAAAGAGATTAGGTAACCTTGTTAAACATGAAGATAGGATCAGATTTTCAGTTCCACCCGGAGTGCTTTTACCTCCTGACCATGGACAACTTGAAACACAACATTGCAGTTACTGCAGAAAGAAGTTTGGATTAAAACAGATAACTTGCTTGTTCATCAGAAACATGGCTGTACTTCATGTAAATGTAATAAAGATGCATACAATCAAATGTGTAATATTGTTACAGGACACAAATCAAGCTAAAGGATATCAAGCAGGTTCCCATCCAATCATACTAGCATTTAATACAACACAATCCGCAGTGTTGACTACTTCCTTCCTTGTTTACAAACTACTGTAATTGATGAAAAAGCCCTGAGTCACAGTGTCATGACAGGAAAGGGGCAAAATGCCGTTTCAGCCAAATGTTGTTATTTTAAAGGGAAAGGCAATGGACTGCAGCTTGCCCCAAACGGTGGCACACATATTTTCACAATGAGGGTCACTTGTGTGTGAGCAGGGCTCAGGAAGGGCTGTCAATAGACCCCTTTATGAGGTAGTGCGGGGGGAATTAGGCCGTCAATGGAGGGGACTAAGCCACGTATGCCATGTGTCCACACTTGGCCCTGGCCTGTTTGTTTTGATGGCAGCACGAGACTGGCGTGACTGCGGGCCTTGTTTACGTTGGATGTGTGTCAGGAGAGTTCCCACTGGATGAGAAACTCACCTCTCAGATTGCATCAGAGCCACAGTTGCAATCGATTTACACTCAAAACTGAAACTGTGTTGTAATTCAATTCAATTATGCATTTGCAAGACAGAAGGGTGTTTCGTAAATGTGGCTCAGAAGAGCAGGGCTTATTGTGCAAAGTCTGTCTTGCAGTCACTTTAAAAACTCAGTTTGCTCATCTTGTATCTTAATAGATGGATTCCTTGATGTCTGTTTTCTTTAATCATATTTTACTGATATTTCAAGAGAGAGCAAATATTGAAAATGCAACTCACAGGGCTACAGCCATGGGAAAAAGTTTGTCATTGGCTTCATTATAAGTGCGGTGCATTTGAAAAGCACGTGGGATATTATGCATTTACGTCAGATGAAAAAAAGCTATGAGCTCATATTTCAAGTATATCATAAGTGCAGCCCATGTCAAAATGTGATAAATGTTGACTTGCAAGTTGCACTTTAAAGTGAAATCTCAGGGAGAGACTTTAGAGAAAATACTGTTTCAGTTTGGTAGCTTGATTGGAGCAGTGGTTCCGTTGCAAAAACAACTACAGCATGACAAACTAGGCTGACCAGGACCAGGCTAGTCTGGGGGAAGATGTTTATCACTTTTTCAACCTGATGTACTATGACTTTTCTATCACTTTTTATTACATACACTATACTATGACTTTTTCAATTTTCTATACTATGACTTTTCAAATTTTATTTGACATACTATTCCATGATTTTTTCAACATACTATACTATGACTTTTTAAATTTTATTAGACATACTTTACTATGACCTTTTCATCACTTATTTCAATATACTATACAATGAATTATTTATCACTTTTACATACTATACTATGACATTTCTCATTTTTTGACATACTATACTATGACAAAAGTCATAGTATGGTATTTTGAAAAACGTTATGGTGAATAAACTTGAATAAAGTGATAAAAAGTCATATATAGCATGTTGAAAAAAGTGATAAAAAGTCATATAGAGCATGTTGAAAAAGTCATAAAAATGTCATAATATAGTATGTTGAAAAAAAGTGCTAAAGTCATGGTAAATGCCCCAAAAAGTCATGGTATTGTATGTTGAAAAAGTAAAAAAAGTCATGTTTGAATAGAATAGTATGTTGAAAAAACACTCTAAGTGATAAACAGTTATAGTGTAGTAGCTCAAAAAGAATGATAAAAAGTCATATATAGCATGTCAAAAAAAGTGATAAAAAGTCATAAATAGCATGTCGAAAAAATATGATGAAAAAGTCCTAGTATAGTATGTTGAAAAAAGTAATAGTAAAGTAAGTCGAAAAAGTGAAAAAGTCGTAGAATAGTATGTTGAAAAAAGTCATAGTATATTAAATCAAAAAA
The DNA here is from genome assembly GCF_008692095.1 of Etheostoma spectabile. Taxonomy (NCBI): domain Eukaryota; kingdom Metazoa; phylum Chordata; class Actinopteri; order Perciformes; family Percidae; genus Etheostoma; species Etheostoma spectabile. Next base: position 11,007,250 of record NC_045744.1, on the reverse strand, counting down.
AGTGATAAAAAAAGTCATAGTATAGTATGTCAAAAAAAAGGTGATTAAAGTCATGGTGCAGTATCTCGAATAAAGTGATAGAAAGTCATAATATGTTGAATAAAAAATGATAAAAAATATAGCATGTCAAAAAAAGTGTTAAAAGTCACAGTATAGCATTTCGAAAATAGTGATAAAAAAGACATAGTATAGTATGTTGAAAAGAGTGAATAAAGTCATAGTATTGTATGTCAAACAAGTCATGAAAGGGCCAGCCTGGACTGGGCGTTACTCCTGGGTTAGGGTTTGCAGTAACTACTTGTTGCCTGGTGGAGAATTGCGTACCACTGATCCACTGTGCCACCAAAGAATTTATGTTAAATTGGTATTAGAATAGCCACTGTTCCACATTTACGTATGTTGAAAACAGTGATGGCATAGTATATCAAAAAACAACATATTATGGTATGTCAAAATTTTTTTAAAGTCATAGTATAGTATATCTATCTGAGATGAACCAAAAGAGCCCTAAAAAACTTCCCATTGAAAAACTGGTACTCTGTGCTTTTGTCCAGAAATGTTGAGGATGTTTAAGAAGGGCTGTCAGTAAAGCAACGCTTGAAGCTCTTCCTTTGGAGGCTCTGTGAGTTATTTCTTAACCCTAATGTTGTCCTCGGGTCAAGCTTGACCCGTTTTCAGTTTTTTTATCACAAAAAATGGGTCTTCCAAATAAGCGCTGAAAATGTCAACATTAGAAATATCAAATAACTTTGGAAAAAACATCAAAAAAAGCACCCACAACATTGAAGAAGTGACAGAAATGTTGAAAACACAATAATAGTGTTTCATGGTTGACGGGAAGCCAACACAGGGTTAAAGGTTCCATGGCATGAAAACATTTTTTTTTTAACATTTATATGCGATATAAGTGTAAAACGAACCCTGGGTAGCCTACTCTTCCTTGAGAAAATGAAAGCTCAGATGGGTTGGTCTGGAATCTTTCCCCTTATGAGGGGCTAGATTTTGGGAAAGAGACTTCAGATATGGTGTTAGGGGACCACTAATGTACAAAAGCATCCAAAAAACCCAGTGTCATTGGACCTTTAAATCAGCACATTGGTTGAAAGTAGACAAGTGTATCTGCGTTTTGATGTATAAATGTGTATAAAAAGTAAGAATTGTTTGTTATTCTAATACTGATTCAACATAAATTCTTTGGTGGCACAGTGGATCAGTGGTACGAAATTATCCGGAGCACCATGTCACGGGACCTTTAAACCTTCCACCTGCTTCTCAACCTGGTGTTTAGTGAAGCATTTCAAAAGCACTCTGATTTGAAGCACTTCAGATTTTGATTTGAATTTTTAAGGAGATTTAACTGTGTTCACACAGAATGCAAGGTGAATTTTAGAGGCTGTATACAAAGTTAATGGGTGGGGCAAGGGGAATTAAAGCAAAAAGTACACTTTCTGTTCACTTAATACACACTAGATTCAAAAACATTCAGAGTCTTGTTTTGATTGAACAAGCGAAGCAATTTATTTACAATATACACAGGTAATAAGTGTTGCCCATGAGTCTTTAGTGTGCATCTCAGAGCCAAATCTTTAGGCTTGCAAACAGAAATAAGCGCAGTGCTGTTTCACCTTAAATCAGCATAATCCATGCTTTTTTTCATTACAATTTGTAATCAATGAAAATGCTGAAAAATCATTTCAGCTCAAATACCATCAACACTTGGAGTAGCATTAAACACATTTTTTCCTCAATCCTCTGGTATTGTGTGAGACAATTTTCAAGGTGATAAAAAAAGAAAATCAAGTTGTACATGCCAAATTAATGTAACAATACTTTTTTTTATTGTTCACATTCATCTTTTATTAACAACTTAGATTTCAAATCAACAAATGCCGATAGTTAGTTATATGCAAATGTTTGATCCGTCATTCATCTCTGTTTGGATCTTGTTTACAGTTACTCCTCCTCAGAGAGGTCAGGGGTCAGGTCAGCTAAAGTGTCCCTGAAACCTGAAGGACCTCAGTGCCTTGCTCAAGGACACTTGAAGCAGGAAGAATAGTTACTGGCACAGGGTCTTAGCCCATGACATTTTAGACACTAGAGCACCCTGCTGCTAATCCTGACCCAGTTTAATGGCATTTTTACACTCATGAACATCTTATCAAAACCTCCTACCTTCCTGATAGCACGGTAAATGTGCTAGCAATACACTCTAACATAGAGCACAGGAAATTCAACACTGATAAAAGTGGGCCTTGTCTCTGTAAGTCCATAGCAAGCATATGGTAAAAAAAAAAAAAAAAGGAATGGAATATTTCAGTGAAAACAGAAGGTCCCATCTTGTCTGCACATACCTGTATGCAAACAATCATTACATTTCATGTGGATAGTTTTGGCTAGAAAATTGTGAGTAAACCATAAGAGAAAAAAAAAAACAATTCAAAAGGTCCATTCAAATGACTTATGTGTGGTGTTTATGAACAAATCCAAATCTTATAAAAACTCTAAAAACAATGCCTGCCTTCCCCCTATGTCTCCCAATATTCAAAAGTGAACTTTTAAGGTAATGACTTGCAAAAAGATGAGTCACTCTGAAGAAGTCCAGCCAAAACCAGCCACTTAAAAGGCTTTTGTTTCAATTTTATGCAGATCAGGAGGCAACCAATCACACCAGAGTTTACAAGGTGGAGATTAATGAAAAGAGATGTTAAACAATGTTACAATCATTGGTTGCCTTAACTGAGAGGAAAAGTTCACCATCAGATAAAAATAAAAAGCTCTCTTAATCAACAAGAGAGCTTTAAAAATACACAAAGTGAAGATGAAGACGTGTACACATGCAAACTAGAAAAACAACTTGTTTGACGGTTGAACCCTTTTTTACAGTCAAACAATAGTAGAAAGTTTTAGAAATGTGTCCCTTTGGCTGATTTCAGGTCTCTGAGAAGGAGAGTGTTGTCGGCTGTTGTTTAGTGAGGATGGATACGGTGGGAAGCAGAGGATCAGAAGGAGAACCTGGTGGTCGTCCTCCTGATGGGTCACTAATGCTAGGAGGTCTGCAGCAGGCGTCTGTAGTGGGGCATGATCTCGTGTTCTGGCAGGTGCAGGTTGAACTCTAACGCCACCAGCACCGGGAACTCGAATGCTATCAGCTCTCTGCGGTTCACCCTGAACCTCTCCTCCAGTTTCTGCAGAAAAAAAGAGAGTTAAGATTAAATAATAGATACGAGCGATGCTGTATTCCCAAATGCCTCTTACTACACCCCCACTTATTTTTAACCAGAATTTCATGAGGACTGGCACAGGCGATTTGGACAAGAGGAGATGCCTCTTGTTTGGACTGTCGACAAACCTACTGTTGATGCAATCACCATACTCTACAAGCCAACTACAAAATGGGAGCAGAGATGAAATGATAGAATTAGATAGGCAGGATAAACGATATGATACTAAATGTGTTGTTTGCCAGTTCTGCAGAAATCATTAGGTCAAAGGGTGGAGGTTACAAAACAAGTACTACTCAGCATGTGAAAAAAAGAAGACGAAAAAAAGATTTATAATATCTTTCGTGCTCTAGAAAAAGCTTTCTAAAGTCAAAATAAGCCCCATGTTGTCATCAGAGTTAGCTCAGAGCTCGGCATTATAGGAATTTTAGGAGCCCGCATTTTTGGAACTTGGCCCCTATTAGAAACTAAAACTTTGGATATCGGAACATCTGGTGCATCAAACACACACTGAAAGTCAGATTTTTATCTGGCCTCCAGTGGTTCTCACTTCACTGCAGACTCAGTGACATCACCGTTGGGTGTGGCAACAATTCGGACAACACGGCAGTGATGCTGGGGAAGCAGACTTGAAGCAAAACACAACACAACACCCCACATTTATGAGTGCAATGCAAATTCACTAGATTCCAATTAAAAGGTAAGGATCTATCAATGATGATGATGGTAGCACATATCAGACAGTAGAGTTCCAGAGCTGTTCAGACTCAAGACTAAATAATGCAGCCTGCCATTTATGGGAATTAGAAACCACTCAACAAGCAACATCAGATGTAGTACTTACCTAAAATCAGGAACTGACTAATCAGCTTTCATGGGATTTTAAGGTTAGGTTAACATTATTCCTCAGACAGCTTTAGAATACTTGCCGCTGCCCTCTTTTCTATTTCCTTAATATTGTTTTTTTGTGCAAAGCAATTTCAGCTAAATCTTATACTTGAGTGTTGAGACCTGATATTTAAATGGTCACTTCTCTTACCCCTAGTGTTATCTAGTCATGCTAATAGTTTTGGTTGTATCTTGATTCATCTGCTGTTGAGACGTCTGCTGCCAAACCCAGTGAAATTTTGTCTGTGGCGCTCAAAACGCAGAAAATTTACTTTTGGGGAAGAAAAAAAAAAAATCTTTCTGGGTAGACTTCTTAGCTAGCCTAATATACAGACTTCACTGCTAACCGTTTTCACTATGTCTGATTTGTTGACTTTAAATTGAGTGAATTGACCCTTTAATCTGGCACAACACACATCATAATCAAAGTAGGATCCAGGCATAGAGTTAGGATTTTTGGAAGTGTGAGTCAGGACACTCACGTCTATCAGGAGCTTGACCTCGTGTTTCTTGAGATCGCCACCGATCTTGGCCGCCAGCAGGACACAAGCTCCAGCGCAGAGTTTACGATTCTGCTTGTTTAGTTTGCCTTGAAGCACAAGTTTTTCAAAGTAGACGAATGCCATGGCCACTGTTGGCTCCTCGTAACCACATTCATCTAGGGCCAACTTTTTTATCTCCCTTTTCAAGCTGCAGGGAGGCAAAACAGCATGGAATTAAGAAAGGGAGAAATAAATAAGTCAATCTTAATTAAACATGGTAAAGTTTTAACACTTAACTTGCTTAATATGACACATTCTATACACTTTTGTCTGTTTTACCTTCTAATCTTGCTGAGTGTAAGCCTTATGTGGGGGAATTTCTCCTTGAAAGTTTCGTTCATGTCCTTCTTGAGGTCAGAGGGTTTGACGTATTCAATGACCGTAGTCTGAAAAGGAAAACCAAAGGTGGTGTCAAAATGACCACACTTGCAGCCCTGGGTAGAGTGACTGGAACATCACACACTAGTGTTGGATTCCAGCGTCTCACAATGAGGCTTTCCAGAGACCTGGTGTTATTCATGTCACTTAAAGTCTGGTGATATTCTTTATCTTTTTTATTGTCAAAAAGAATCCCATAAAAAGACCAGAACCAACAAAGAATTGATACCACTAACACACACCTACTGTGTGTATCCATAGCCTGATGTAGCTTATTCTTCTTTGCCATAGAGCGCCATTGTTGTCCAAACACTATTAAAAACACCAATGAGCCACAGTTTCTTTGGGTGACACGTTTCTTCCTTACAATGAAAATGGGCATTGTGGTTTACTTTGAGTCAATGCCACGTAACCATTATGCCGCTGTAAATACTCATTAGCACACCAAATGTGTATCAATACTCTTCTGAAAATAGTCCTCAGCAAAATAGTTATTTACTTCTGTTTGAGGAAATTTTTTTCTAAGATCTACAGTGCCCAACTGTTCTAGAAAATAACTGAGCTTTATGGGCTTGTCACACAGTGGACAAAGACATTGTTTTCTTTTGGTCTTTTCATAGGATTTGTTGAGGATAAGAAAAAGATAGATTGTTGCCATCTTTTTTCTCAATAAACCTAGAGGAAGAAGAACATACTTTATTGCTGACAGAGCTTTCCATACCTTCACCAGGCTTTTAATAAACAGCCCTTAGTGCTTGTTATAACATGCTTTGAGTGCCAGGTGGTTGAGTCACATTAAGACGGCATAATGACCACAGTAAGGCAAAGATTTCTAGCACTTGCTAAATCCTCAGCTCGAATTTAAGATGTGTTAAAGGCAAAACCAATCTTAACTGCTAGATGTGCAGGATACTTATAATTTATTCTAACGTGGGTCTTATTTCTGTCAACTTGGCTGTCATTCCTCTCAGTAATAACATTCGCCAGCATTTACCAATTTAAGTCCTAAGATCCTGGAACAGGACAACAGTGCTTAAAAGAAGTCAGGCAGGGCAAGAAACAAGCAGTATTACCTTAACTGTAAAATAATTCCCGAAAATGTCCGTTGTAAATACCCCTTACCAACGTCTTGGTTAAACTTTGATCTACAGTACCATGCTTGCTGTAGCTGTGAAAGCAGGATTATTACCCACATTTTGGCTGCTTTCACTTTCAGTTTGACCTCCAACACTTTAGCCAGATTACCTAAAACACGTTATTTGTGCTTATTTCACTGAAAATACACCACAGAAATGATAATATCATTTAAAAGAAATAATTAGTATTGTTTACAAACTATCTGATCATCTGTCCCTTGGTGTTTCTTTCCCAGTCAGACTTTGCTGTAGCACTGTCGCTGTATTCTCAGATCTGAGCAATTACTTTGGCGTAGAGCTGAAAAGATTACAAGAAAGTTAACCGGCAAATCAATTTATCATTTCAGTCATTTTTCAAGCAAAGGTGCCAAACAATCGTTGATTCTAGTTTTAAAAATATGAGAATTTGCTGCTTTGCCCCATTTGGCAGTACATAAAACACCTTTGGGTTTTTAACTGTTGTTCAAAGCTATTTGAAGACATCACACTGGGATCTAGAAAATTATATTAGGCATTTTTCATTATTTTTTGACATTTCATAGACAAAACGATTAACTAAGATAATCTGCAGATTAGTCAACAATAAAATTAATTGTTGCTCCTATACTATGGTAAATATAGGGTTTTTCTAGCTAATATATTATGCAAAACCTTCAAAAATAACATTAAAGTTGTAAAAAAAGAAGAAGAAATCCTATAATGAAGGGCCCACTGACTACAAGTGACACACACTGCAGTGGTGCTAAAAATATAAGGACAACTCTCGATATACATGTATGGCATTACAGGCAATGCACGGAGTGTGAATAATGGCATTCACCCTGAACACCACGCTACTGATTATGAACCATGAAGGAGAACGAATGCTAATCGATGGTTGTAGCCCCGAGAAATGAACATAAAGCTGCACTGACAACAGCACTGACTTTGCATGACAGAAAATAGACTCTACTGTGACCATGTCTCACGCTAACTTATGTGACTACATTATTATGTTTTTAACGTGAGGATACTATTACACAAATCAACACGTCACTCCATTTTTTTTTTTTTACCAGATTTAAAAAGACTTTAGTGAGGTTTTTCCATGCTTCATATTTTTGGTCATACAAGTTTTCTCAATTGAATGCAGAGTATAGAAAACTATCGAGAATTTACTCGTTCTATTCCTGTAGTAAACACAATAGCCATTGTTGTTAGACTCTGGGTTTTGTAATTGGAGGAAGAGAAGAAAAAAACAAAACACATAGCCTGGCCTTGACTTAACATTTCAACTTTGGCAGTCCTTGTTGTGTATTCAGCCGGTCTCTGTAACAAAAATAGAGCCCAGGAAAGAATGAGGTTGGAGTCTAGTCAGGCTTTCTTTCCCCTCTTCCCACCACAATAAAACATCCGTTCTTTTCCAGAAAAGTAGTACAAGGTACAAGAGTGATTAGTGCTGAGGTACAAACACAACACAAAGTGTTGCTTTGGTGAAGCTAATAATATAGCTTAATAGCTACTGCCCACTATACTGTGATAAAGTATGTACTATTCAAAACTTCTGTCCACAAAAGCTGATAAAATCAGGGAACCTTCTGAAAGAAACCAGTTGAAACAATCTTTTTTTTGTCTTTTTAGAACAGCAAAAAGGGAACCAAAAATAACCATTGGAGAGGCTTTGCCGTGTAGTGTTACATGTTCTAGTGATGTGGGGGGACTGTTTCAGCAAAAGTACAACAACTTACCATTGGTTAAAAAAGGTTGCAGTGTATTGTGGTTTCGGTAAGAGGTGGTTGGTTTGAAATTTGTAGACACTATTCCTTTGCTCACAGAAGGGTGAATGAGGACTTTGTTGTGTTTGAAGGATGGGGTTCGGGCAGATGGTGGTCGACTAGCGGTACTTCTCACCCAAAAATGAACTCTTTCCAGCACTCGCACCAGATCGAGGTTACGCACAGGCAAGTTAACCTTTGCACTTGCACTTTTCCAATTAAAATACACTGGATAATGGAGGAAAAAAAATTAGGGTGAGGTATACACAACATTCATAATGATTAAGGTAAGTACTTGTTGGCAGCTGACTGACCTGTGTCCATGCTGCTCTGGTTGCTGTTGGCTCGGCCCAAACTGAGGCTTCTATGGCTGGCGTAACGAGACTGAGAGAAGGATGAAGTGGAGTCGATGGTGTTCCTTCGACCACCAAGCGCGTTGGTGGGAAACAGGAACTGGGTGTAAGACACCGTCTGCAGACACAGGTGTGGTTGTAATGTTTCACAAAGGCCTAACTAAGTTTTCACTCCTATAATCTAACAGGGTGAACAGGTATAATATCTATTTTTCACAGAAGCATTTTGTCAATGCAGGAAAATCCCCAGGTGGTACCAACAGCACTTAGCGTGGTCTGTTTCATTAAGTGTCCCAGTATATTATACTACTAAGCCAGTACACACAATAACAGGAGCCTGGAACTGACTTGCCTAAATGGAATGCATAATGTGATGTAATGCAATGTAATGTAATTACACCTGGGGTTTCGTGCTACATGTCAAAATGCTGCTTTGAAAAAAAGCATATTACCTGCTTTAAATATGCTAAAAGTTGTGGTGATTTACTATGTTTCTCATTTCATTTTGTTTTTCACTGGTCTTTTTTTGAAAAGTTACATTAAGTAGAAAGTACGGACTTATATTTATTTGTTGTCAATAATGATAGATGATTAAACTTCACACAGCATATTTCTGCTGGCATTGTACCTTTCCATCAGCTCCTAACTCCACCCTCCAGCCCGATCCATCTCCTTGGCACTGACGCCTCCTGAGGTGCCCGCTGACGCCCTCTCCTCAGGCTTGACATCCCTAATAAGCACAACAGCTTTAGGAGCTTCACTCTACAACATACATCACATACATACAACTACATACTACATCATACTAATACACTACATACATACATACATACATACAAATAATACATACACATACATACAATACATACATACATACATACATACTACATACATACATACATACTATACATACATACATACATACATACATACATACATACATACATACATACATACATACATACATACATACATACATACATACTACATACATACATACATCATACATACATACATACATACATACATACATACCATACATACATACATACATACATACATACATACATACATACATACATACTACATACATACATACATACATACATACATACATACAACATACATACATACATACATACATACATACATACATACATACATACATACATACATACATACATACATACATACATACATACATACATACATACATACATACATACATACATACATACATACATACATACATACATACACATACATACATACATACATACATACATACATACATACATACATACATACATACATACATCATACATACATACATACATACATACATACACATACATACATACATACATACATACATACATACATACACATACATACATACATACATACATACATACATACATACATACATACATACATACATACATACATACATACATACATACATACATACATACATACATACAATACATACATACATACATACATACATACATACATACATACATACATACATACATACATACATACATACATACATACATACATACTACATCATACATACATACATACATACATACATACATACATACATACATACATACATACATACATACATACATACATACATATAAACTTTCCTACAGCTACTTTTAACTCCATTCCCTTGACTGGCCAAATATTTTTGTATTTAATGTCTGCTGCTGAAATTAAACAATAGACTGGGGAAATCACACGCAAAATTTAATCAGAATGACATTGCATTGAAGAGAAATATATAAGAATAGTGTTGAGAAAAGTATGATTAAAACCACAATATCAATCATAGCAGCAAACTAAACACTAAAATACACTAACTGCGAGTGAGTTTGTGAGTGAGTGAGTGAGTGAGTGAGTATGCCCTGCTGTTTGGCAGTGTGGCTACTAATATGGATGGGTAACTATACGCGGAAAAAAATAGGTGACACGCCAAATCTCTTGATGAGCAGCAGCTAATCTGCGCCTAATTGTCAGGTGTCACTGGTTGTGTTTTATTAATAAATAAAATCACACTGCTCAATTTCGTGGGACCCCAGGAAATCGCCTACCTATCCATATGGTAAAATCGCCTTAGACAATTCCTGCATTTAAATTTTTAGCCTACTTAAAGTGAAAAGAAAAGCATTATCCGCACAATGCATGCTGCTTAAATTTAATGAGCGTCTGTTCAAGGTGGAGCTTTCAACTTTAATATAATGCTGGATAGTAGTGAATAAACAATAAACCATTGTATTTTAATTGTGATACTGTGTCAGTAAAATCATAATTGGTAACCTTTCTGTCAGATAAATACAATTTTACTCTAAAGTAGAAGTACAAAGGAAGTCATTAGTAATCTTATATGGCTGAGTTAAATTATTAAATGCTATGAGAGCCTTCTGTAAGTTATTTGGGGGTAATGGTTCTGGAGAAAGCTGCAAGCAGCAATACAGAAGGCCAAGCAATCGGCCTGTTCCAACAGGCACATTTTGAATGGGCAGGTTTTAAACAGGCATTGCAATAATATTGCCAAACTACAGACGGAGATGTTTTCAAGTTCTAAAATGTCTCTTGGACTTGCTTTCTTGTCGAAACAAGACAAAAGAAAGATATATATCAACCAGTGTAATGTTAACTTCAGCCTTATTTTAGCTTAATTTCTTACCTGAGTCAGCAGACATTAAATCGTAACACTGTCTTGTTTTTCTACTCCTCCCTTATCTTCCCTAGCTCGGTCGCACTCTCTTTAAAATGTGCCCAGAGAAATTACACAGTGGGCCTTTGCATGACTCTCCCAGTGTTTTGATGACATGCATGGCCAATCTGTTATATTGAAAACTGTGTTATGTTGGCAGACCGGCATGTCAGGACACAATATTGACGGAGCATTGAGATCCCCAGGCAGCAGACGTCTCACAGAAAAGTAAAGATTAAATAAAAAGGGGGAAACAAATGAGACTGAATCCTTTCTTGGAAAAGAGATTTTCTAATAAGCAATCTAGAAAATAAATTGTTGCGCTTCAGTCTGCTGACACAAAAAGCTGACATTGCTTAGCAACATGCATGGATAGGAATCATGGGCTTCAAACATCTGCATGTTAGTAGGGTTATAAATCTATAGTCTCAGTGCTCATCATGCCCTGCCAAATGTTTCTAAATCTAGCATTAAGCGTAAAAAGCATATATATGAACATGACTAAAAGATCCGTGACTCTTGCCAGTCACTTTACTACCAAATACTTAACAGCTCACAAACAGTTTAAGTTGGCTTGACTGGCTTGTAATAATATTCTTCCGCAGCCTTGTCCAAACTTCACCAATTACACTAAACTTATGAGCATCAGTAAATTATACTTTATTATCCCTTTGAGAAATGTAATCATCTGCATTTGAACCCTTTAACCTTTTACCCCAGAGGACAACTTCGACTAAACTCCAATTCCAGGAGCATTACCTAACATGCATGTATTTTAGGGTCAGCAAAACTGTAGTAAATGGGGAAAACCATGCCAACACAGGGAGCGCATGCAAAGTCCATACAGAAAAGCATGTCGTCCCTAGCAGGGTTTGAATCAGAACCATCTAGATGTCACGAGACATTGACGCCGCGTAAACAGATGCCCATTTTTTAGCCAGCATAGTTTAACGTTTTCATTCCTTTAGAGAAATGGTTTGACGTTTTTGAGAAACGTGGCTATTTGCTTTCTTTCCAAAAAGATTGATACTACTCAAATGTCAGAAAGAAAAATATGAAGCTGGAGCCAGCAGCCTGTTAGCTTAGTTTAGCGTAAATCCTCGAAGCAGGTGGAAACAGTGTCTGAATTCTGTAGCTCACTAACTAACACATTACATCTTGTTTAAACAATGTGTAAAGTGATTTTGTGGAGTGTAATGTGCAGGACTATTTTGTTTGTTGGAAGGAGTAACCTTGTCGTCATAGTGACGTCATAGTACATAAGGCTGTGGCGGTATGGATTTTTTCTTACCGCTGGAAAACGCAAGGAATTCCCACGGTAGTGCGGTATACTGCAACCTACTTAGAGAGAATGGCAGGGTGCCTTTGCCCGTGTGGTCGCGCAAGGAGAGCGAGCGGTGCGGAGAGTAGCATATGAGTGCCCTGTGAGGAAAAGCGAGAGGAAGAAGCGATAGCAAAGATGATGTAAAATTAAAAGTGAACAATAAAACAACAAGCTTGAGCTTCTCAAGACACAGTGGCTTTATCTGTTGTCGATACTGCCGGTAGAGTGAATTGTGTTAAGTGGCACAGTGTTTCAATTTCAGCTCAATGTGAGAGTCTTTACTGTGTTTTGCTGTCATTTACGGCCACTCTGCTTTCTCTCCTCTCCGTTGATCTATTCCAGAAGAAAGTTCAGAAAGCTTAATTGTTCATAAAGTAAAAAAAAAAAGGTTTGCCTTTTATGTGGTGATGAGGTCATTGCAGCGGTATTGGCAAGTGACTGCGGTAATGCGGTAATCGTCCCAGACCTATACGTATGTCCAAAAAATAGTCCCTCATATAGACTGGTATAAGAGTGGTGTCTATGTTTTCATATAAGTGGATTTCCTAAAAATGTCAAACCATTTGTCCTTTGAATTTAATTAGTTACTGCTGTAACTGTAGGAAAAGTGTTCCCATATTATGTTCCCTTTAGTTAGAAGGACCATACATACATTGCATTGTTGTGCAAAATGTTGCAATTTTTTTTTCATGGGGAGGTAATCATAGTGAGAATAAAGACGAGAGACAGAGGAAAGACACTACATGCAATCATCTGTTTGGGCCCAGTCTTCTAATAAAATGTTTTGCAGTGACAAGACTTGACTGAGCCAGCAAAAGTCAGTAAACTGTCAAGCAGCAATGAGCAGTCAAATGTGTATATTGGATAGCCCTGGGGGTTTATTAACCCTTGACCTTGCACTGATTGGCTGGCTTTGGAAATTCCACAAACGAATTGAGCTTTCTATGCGCTTCACTAAGCCCCGTTGTGAAGCTTTTCTTTCTGTGCATTGTATTCTCTGGCGTTTATCTGTCCCCTTTCTCTTTCACTTCCTCCAAAACACACCGTTGTCATGTGAGTGGTGGGAGTCAGAAACAAGGTTGTTCCAGAGCTATCCACATGCAAGCCAGGTGGGTTCCAATTACATAGAGCCTAGCATTGCTTAAAAAAAAAAAAAAAAAAAAAAAAATGGAAACAAGCATTGTCTACATATAAGCCACACAAATCTTCTGTTCTAGCACCAAGAAATGTAAAACCCTAAAACAAGGCAAAGATGAAGCAAAAGTGGTAATTATAAGCTGTCATGACTGTCTGCAGGGCAGGCAGAAGAAACTTCGATCTGACAGCATTGCGAATAATTAGACCAGTGGATGAACACATGAAAATAATTTAAGAGTTAAAGTTCCAAATCTGAAAAGAACAGGAACCCCGGGAAAGGTAAGTATTAAATGCTAAACAGCACAGCCAGCGACAGTTGCAACAGACAAAAAAAGCCCATTTCAGCCCACTGTTTTTTTATCAAACCTTAAAAGGTAAAAAAGGAACCACCAAAACCAACCCATAGAAATGTATGCACCAGTCAGAGAAGAGGACATCCACAGAAAAAGAGGGATGAGAAAACAAAAGGAAAGAGGGAGCACAGGCTGGAGGAGGTTACAAAGTTTGGCATGCTGTAGGATACATACCCTGCTTGGCTACAATCTCGATAGGGCAGGACAGAAAATACACTATAGAAGGATCTTCTGCCACTGATAAGGACTATCCTATAAAAACAAAAAATGGTAAACAAGCTAATCAATATCTATCTGACAAGATCCACATGTTAAAGTTGGAGAGAGTGTGCAGCAAAAATAAGAGTGAAGAGAATGAGGTGAAACTTCAACATGTGTTTGTGTTGTTTTGTTGTGGTAGGACATGTAGCATGTATAAAGTGGTTTGGGGGCAACAATGATGCATTTTTGTCATAAGTTAACGTCAATTAACATGATATTTCTTATACAAAATTGCCCTGTACTTAACTGTAAACGTACATATCCAATCAGATGTGTTGTGACCAGATGTCAGCAGCACACAGGGCCGAAAGGCTCTGACTTTGGGTAACACTACAACAATCTCAAAGCCATAGCTGCAACTCAGATTCATTATGAATCTTACTACTAGGTCAAAATCAACATCAGGACACAAACAACACGGTGAGTCATGACATGTTTCAGCATCAGTTAATCAACAGGCAGTTCTCAATAGTGTGGAAAATCCAGCTAACAGTTGTTCCAACATCAGCTGAAGAAAAACAACTCTACCTATCAGGAGACCTAATTTAACAGGCATTATCAAGATTGTACACGGGTTTACTAAACAAGAGATACTGTACTAACAGTCTACACTTTAAAAAACAAACAAAAAACAACCAATTCAGCAGAAAAAATATTTTTTCAGAAAGCACCAGAACGAGACTCACAGCAGTTACCTGAATTAGATTTAACATCCAAAGAATGTGATATTGATAATGATAGAAATCACCAGAGCAATAAACACTCTTGGGTCTCCTGGCCTAGATTAAACAACCATCTTTTCAAAAATCAACACCACTGTGCCAAATGTTTTATATGTATGGATTTGTATTCTGCATACATGCTTACGTAAACTGTGACACAATTGTATGTGATTTAGCTTTATTAGTGATTTCATAGCTTGCTTCCAAACATGTAAACAATGATCAAAAAAGGTCAAAATTAAATTAAATCAGATTATACTCTGTGTGAATGGACGGGATTGTCAATTGATTACATTTCATTTATAATTCAAAATGACATGCAGTGAAAGGGCCTGGCCTGCTTGCCTACGGTGTGGCTTGTAATGTGAGAAACATCTACACTGCAGTTCATTGACTGGGGCAGCCTGCCATTATACACTGAGGACTTGTATTGACTAATGGATGGCGATGTTTGCCTTCATACCTTCCATTGCGCATATCATGTTGCCTCAAGTTCTTTATGAAGTGGATCTTCTTGAAGCTCTTTGGTCGGGGTGAACCCGATAAGGTTCGGCATCTAAAATGTAAAAAACAAACAATAAACATCAATACCTCAAAAAACAGAGAAACTGTCCCAGTCCAAGATACAAACAGTGATTGGAATATCTTAGGTTAAAAACAAAATACTTTAGCAGACAATGTGAATGGTATTTCTGTGCAGTTTACTACCTGCGGAGAGGAGCATTCTCCTCAATGTCCTCTAGTGTTTCAAGCGAAGAGCGCTGAGAGATGAGTCTTCGTCTGGAAAGACAAACAGAAGACGCACAGAGAGTTTGAAGTTGGATACGAAAAGACATCAACACACTAAACACAGGACCAATTGTTCTTATGCAAAACAGCTAATAAAAGAATGACCTACAGCAAAATAATGATAATAGTCCTCATTTTGATCTTTCTATTTACCAAACACATGGGCACACAGCCCTGCAATGCAATTTGATTAAAAGGCAGAACAATAATCAAAGTCAATACCCCAGCACAGCAATACCTTAATTTGCAAGTGGGCACTGAAAATCAATCAATTTCCTGACAAATTGAGGTCAGTTCTAGCTTTTACAATAAAACCAAGGTATCAGCATTCACAGACAATGCAGGGCATTTCAACCAAAATCTCCATTTGTGTAACGAGTCAATAAGTGGGTAAAGCCACTATCTACCTCACTGTTCTGTACACAACTACTGAGAAACTGAATAGTGTGGGAGATACCTATCAATCATTTTCCAGTGAAGTTTCAGTACAATACCTTTTTGATAACTTAATATTTTAGGACTTGAGACATATATAACCCATTGTTGCTTTTTTAAATTTACCAACATATGTAAAACTGCCTCCATCAATCCATCAACACCACTGTGTGCCTGCATGGACAAGGATCACTCCTCAATCTTGCATAGATCACAGAGAATTTTCCAGGATTAGAGCCGTTAAAGGACAACAAGCGTGCTCGGCAAGCACTTTGTGTAACACATTTTGTCCCAGATGGCTTTTATTTCACACTTTAGTTGCACTACTACTCAAGAGGTTAATTCTGCTGGATGCCTTTCATATGATCAGCTGCCAATTTAAGAAACACACCCACATGTGATAGCTAAGTATGCCTGAGCGGTTCCAAAATTAGGTTGTAATTGCATGTTTAGAACCACAATTAACAACATAATCAAACTCATTAGTCAACATCACAAAGTGGCACACATTTAAGACTAGTAGAAATTAACACATTAGTGGTAAAATAACACATTCTTCCAAAGGGGGTCTATCTGTCATCAAAGGCTAAATAAAGCTGCAGCAGAGTTGGCAAAGCCAAGTAAGTGTGCAAATAAATGACAGTTCAAACCATGCATCCTGTATATATTCTTGGACTATCCAATTCTTCCAAGTTTTGTAATGCTGTATGTATATTCCAAGCTGATGACACTTGCCTCTTTACCGAAAATTTCAGCCAAAGGGTGAGACAGCGGAGCGTAAAGCAGAATGGCTGGTTAATAAATGACAGAGCATGAGGACAAATTAACAAAGAATGACTCTGTCCTTGAGGATCTCCCAGAGTTTAAACCAACACAGGCTGAGTGAACAGTGTATTGCGGCGGAGACGGGGCCGAGATAAGTGATTACATGAGGAGACAGACTGTTGGAGTGACAAGAAACCTAGAGCCATTATACTGGCTAACCTTCTGCACTGTGTATTATGACCCTAATGATCATAAACTGGAAGGAAGAACATTAAGCTCTGATAAAGACCATGAACAGTACATGTTTTAGTCTAAATGAACTGAACAATGGGCAGGTGATATGGTTGTAATGAAAGGGCTTGACCTCTGCACGAGAGAGGACAAGGCTTCTGGCTTTCTTGTGATGGAGCCTCATTTCATTCCTAAAACTACTTAATGTTCAATGAATCTTTTAGAAAAATGTAGGTCATAAAAAAACATTTCCATTCAAAATTCTTTGTTAATCCCACAATGGGGAAATTCACACTGTTACAGCAGTCATGGATAAGAGGAAAAGTAAAAGACACAGGTTAACACACACTAATTAATATGATTAAAGAGAGTAAATATTAAAAAGAAAAATGTATTTACAGTAATTGCATAGTCACATGTTTTGTTGCACGTTTTATCAGACCTGGTGAGTGTGTTTTGTCCATGAGGTCTACTGGGAGCAGTGCTGATTGTAGAGTCTGACAGCAGGAGGCCGGAAAGACCTGCGGTATCTCTCTGTGACGCAGCGCGGTGGTGAGCATGGTGTCATGACTCCATATTTTGATGTATTTAGAGCTGAAATGGGACCTTGGCATGGAACATAACAGTCTTAGCTAATAAGAAAGTGAAAATCACCTCATCTTTGTAATATAATCCAAAAACGGAATAAAAGTAAGAGTTTCTTGCTAAAGGCTCAATTTAATCATTAATCAATACTTTTACATGAATTATGGATTCAAAGAATGATGTGAGATGTGAGGTGTCACTCGTACAGTAGTATGGAACCCATTGAGAATTATCCTCAGACACTGAAATTCTCCTTAGCTCTACACAGTGCTTTAGATTTTTCAACTTTTTGTTTTGTTCTCATTTGATGCAGCAGGCAGCCGTTTTGAAAAACAAAAAAGAAACTAAAAACCCTGATAGACCCACTGTGAGCTACTAGCGCAGCACAAAACAACAGAAACAAAGTTAGCATCTAGCTGGAGAATATAGTGCAGCATTTAGTACCCAAAGAGCCAGACACTTATCTCAAGAGATGGTGGAGACCAAAACCGAGCTAAATGAATGCTAATGTTTCTCTGCGTCTGTATGTGTAAATAGGCAACTGTTTGCCTTCATAAGGTGATAATACAGAATGGCAGCGTTGTGTTTACAGCTTGTGATGCTTGCACCAAGTGGTCAAAAAAAGTCAATTAATGCAGGTTTATAGGTTTGGATTTTTTTCTATCCTAATGTATTACCTATATACTAATATGCACATTGAAAGAGTTATTGTTTGCTATAATTATTCCTCCTGTCCATACTATTTGTGAAGCCCACAGAAATCCACAGTCCTCGTTCAGAGCATAAATGTATGGTAAACCCAGCTGATGCTAATGTGAGGCTTTAGCAGTCTAGACATAGACAAATCAAGTGGGTATCTTCCAAAGTCACTGTCTTTTTAGAACAATTCCCCCATTTGGGTGATCCGGCACAGCGTTTCCTTGCAGAGCTGGAGTGGAGTGATAATAACACCCAGATGGGATTTTGCAGTAAAAAGCTTGCAACTTTGGAAGCTTGATTTCACCAACTTCTAATTGCCGAAGCCTCATGTAAATTGTAGCTGGATTTTCGAAGGACAGGAAGAATGTACAGCAGTAGATTTGGCCCCAACTCTCACAGTGAAGGCCTAATCACTTCACAGCTATTTAAGTATGGGCAGGATAAATGATTAAAGTGACCAATAGTTTTAAATGTACATAGAGGCATGTGTATTGCATTAAGACAGACAGAAAAATCAAAACCTGTCCTTAATCTCTGCAAACACTGTATGTTAGCTATAGGTCTCAATTTCTGTGTAACACTGACAATTTTTCAAGTCCAAATCTCAGTGAATTGTTACTAATTTTCAAATAACATTCACCAGTTGGTCAAAGGGCATGTTTCCAGTTCAAGAGGACACAGCTGAAGTGTAAGAACTTTGATCCAGGCACTGCAGATGCAAAGCAGCAGCAGGACGTGTTTTTGAATGCAAAATATGTTTTCCAGGCTGCTACAAATGCTGGAAACAATAACACTGGCCAAGCCACTCACTTACTTCAGACACAACTCCTACCAACTAGGGCTAGCTTAGTCTGTTTGACATTAACAAGGCCTGGTCAGAAGCTTCAAAGAAGCCTCAGTATAAATCATGGCAAAGGAGGAACAACAAGCATGCCTTAGTATCTCTCAATCTCTGCAAATACAATGCCATCCTCTTGCAATGAAAATGTTTCAAAAAGATATTGATAATCCTCTCCAGCAGTGCCATGCAATGACGCATAAAATTCAAGTGGTCTATTTGTGGAGATTAAACCGTTTCACACGTACGCCCTGTTGGCAGCTTGCCAGAGAACATAGTTTTTCAATTTGCCAGAGAGTTGCTGAGTGGAAATAAATGTAATGCTCTGGGCTTCTTCACACAATACATTCCAGGCAAACAGAAAAAAGGGTTATTCTGATAAATAAATAAATAAAATGGGGATCCAAAACACACAGGGGGTACAAATGGCATGTATCATCCGATTTTAAAAATCAAAAAAGGTTGAACATGAACAAAGTTATATTAGCTTTGCAGGGTGAGATACAGAACAAGTCATAATGTGGAAATTTAACTCTGGGGTTCAACTTGAAACTGCATGAAGAAAAACACATGCTGCACCTTGTTAATTTGTGGTGCATTTAAGTTGGGTTTCACCGTCAAATCCTATGGGCTTTTTTGTGAGTGTTTGTTAACAGCTCAGCCACTGAGAAGGAAAATTAAGCATTCTTCTATAATCCTGTCATTATGCCAACCATGACCTCAGCGAACAACAACCAATCTCATAACCAGAAGTATTTGACCCAATCACACAAAACTCCACAGGCCCACTATAAATGACTTGTGCTGCTTGTTTTCCAGCCACAGCCTCTCGTGTCAGATGTCTCATGCTAAAAAAATAATACTGTTAAGCGCATGATTCTGTACCTAATGGTGATTGGAGCATAACGGAAATAGGATGTGAGAAGACCTGGATATGTTTAAGGGATGGCATTAAATTAAAGGATGAAATGAAGATAGGTTAACACCTTAGGCAGACAAGGCCAGATGGTAAGAATAGGAATGCTATATTTAAAGCTGCAGCGCTTGGAGTGCTGATTCATGATTGATGAAGGCTGAGGAATGGCAGGAAAGCTGAATATGAAATCATCCATCATTTTCATGCATTAGATTCTGATTAAGAATAGTCTAAAGCAGCCTTAACTTCAGAAAGTCTACTTTGGCAGCAGATCAGAGGCTCTGTGACTTCCTGAATGGGAGCAAGACTGAAGGCCAAAAGTCTAAGGGGTGAGTGTGTGTCTCTGATGCCCATGGGAGAGGAAGTGAAGAACAAAAAATACAGAGTGGTGAGCCAGGCTGCTTCTCAGAAAGTCTGGGCATCCTGCCTCTCCCAGCCAGGGACCTCTGGACACGTTTCCACCAGCTGCCCTTAGAAAACAAACCAGGCACTGTGCAGAGCGCTGGCCTGTCTGTGCTGTCTGTGGAACATGACCACACTCCATCAACAGGTTGCATATTTCTCAACATTAGAATTCATTTTGTGTGGACATCATCCAAACACATTTCCAAAAGGAGGGCACAGTCAGGATTTTACAACTGTTGTGAGATACATTGTAATGCAATTCAAAACCACATATATCAAAAGTGCTCAAGTGCAGCAAATAAAAGGACGTTGTGGTGAGACTGTTCCTTCAACGGCTGTTTCCAAGGTCCAGAATGAACTTTCAATCTCGACTTTTACGCAAACATGAACAGGTGGTCCTTAAAGTGCCCAGGAAAATGGAAATTTAAACATGTGCTATTCCATGACAACTAAGCAAACACCATCTGCTGAGCAAGATTCTGTGACATTATTGAAAAGCTACTAAATGGCTGCAGTTAATGGTGTTGTAATGGACAAGTGTTATCGCAGAAAATACAGCGCACATTTTGAAATAGTCAATAGTGTTTTTTGTTATAAGTATTATATAACTTCTTTAATGCACTTCTTTCACTATCAAAAAAGGTACAGATCCAGACTTTTGGAAGCTGTTTTGCAGTACAATTTCCATGAGGTCAGGAAGGGGAGAAATTCTTATTGAGTGTTTCGCCATGAAGCAGGACTCCCTGTGAAGTCTGGCAGACACCAGAGGGAGGAGAGGATTTGAGTAAGAGAGGGGCACTGAATGAAAAGCAGAGCAGAGGACTTGACAGCAGGTTATGACAGTGAGAGAACCATGAGACAACTGTTACTGACAGCAGTCCTGCAGCGAGGTTAGACAGTCCAAACTCTCTTTGTGCCTCCAGTGTGAAAGTAAAGTAGACAGGGAGGGCAAATAAAAGAGCAGCAAGCCCTTGCTGTATGAAGTTGAACAGGGGTGTCGAGTTACCGGACGTTAACATCACACTGAGGAGATGGAGACAGTAGGTGACACTTGCCAATGACACTTGCCAATGAGCATGAGCACAGGAAAGAAAAAACTAGGAAACTAGGTTACAGCTGCAGGACCTACAATCGTACTGCACATATCTGTCCCTATGCAGATTGCAGACCAGTGAGTCCTAAGACTACAACCACCTGCATGCAATGAATAAAAAAACAGCTGAATTTTTGTATTTTTGTGTCCAGGCAGACTGTGTAGCGGAGAACAAAAAGCACCTTTCCAAAATAGCCAACTGTTGAAAAAAAAGTATATATTAAAAAAACAACTGCAGGGAAAGGTTCAATGATTCAGGACCCTGGTTTATGTGGTTGTAAGGAAAACAAAACAGTGAATAAGATGTTCAAAACAAAAGCAAGTAATTAAGTTTACCTCCTTTAGGAAGTAACTTAATTAACTTAAAAATAAGATGTCACTGACAGACCCTGTTGCAGTTACTTCCTACCCACTGATGTGCCAAATTATTGTGACGTGCATAGAGAACGCTGATAATCTACTTAAATTTAAGACATGAAACAATAACCTGGCTGCTTATCTAGGCATGGTGGGTAGGAAGTAACTGCAACAGAGGGTCTGTCAGTGACATCTTACTGTAGCTAATAATGGAGGCAACGTGATTTTGAAAACTAATTACATCTTGACAGCTGTCTGCAGGATTGATAAGTGAGTGTACCAAAACATGCATGGGGACTTACTGCTCCTATGCATTTCTCCTTTGATTTGTTTTTGAAGGGGGAAATGGTTATGTATTTGTTTGCTTGCTAAGATGCCATCAACGTAGAGTGTAACGGCCTGACTTTGCAGATCCTGCGGACAAGCTTGCACCTTTAACATCAGCGTTACTCACTACTGCATGTTCCCAAACACCGTTGTTAACACAATTACCTTGATCTCTGCAGCTCTATCGCAGAGTTGGCTATCTGTACGCCCTCCAGGCTGTAGTTCTGGGAGGTTTGCCTGGAGTAAGGGGCAGGTAGGATTCCCTGAGTGTACGTCTGCAGCCTCCCTCTAGTCGATGCTGGGACCGCGGAGAACGGCGAGCTGAACGTCGGGGGCACAAAAGCGTCGCCCTCCGTGTCTGTACCTACCGGGGCAGCTGCGGGACCCGTCCCGAAACTGGCCCGACCGCCGGAGAGAAGAGCCTGTTTTGCGAAAGCAAGTGCCTGGGCGGCGGTGGTCGCTGCCGCCGCAGCTGCAGCTCCGGCAGCCCCGTACACCGAGCGCTCCGGAGAAACCAGGGTCTGTCTAGTCCTAGCTTCAAGAGAGTCATCCTCTTCGTTTTGGTCGTCTTGCACTGGTCGCCCATCCAAAGAAATGTTGCTGAGAAAAGACAACGCCGCTTGCCTCCTCCTCGGGTCTATGCGTTTCCGCGTTTGCTCGATACTGGAGTGGCTGATCTGTAGCGTGGCTGTGGAGGTGTTGCTGCTCGTGGCAGCCGCCATGGTCCGCTCCCAGTGATCCTGGTCCCCACAGCAGCGACCTTACCTTGCTAACATTAATTATGTTGTGTTTATCGTGCTTGTGCTGGTGAATTGCAGTGGCCTGTCTTTTAAGTACATGCGTTTAACTGGGTGAAAACAGGGGGTCACGTGTGTGCAGTATTGTGGCAGCACAGGGAAAATTTGGACCAATGGGCTGTCAGGAATACATGTGCGTTTTTTCTACCTTTTCCTGACTGTTGGAGCCACCACTAGCTTCTCTGACAGGATATTCCCAAATTACATAAACTAAGCAAGGTATCTTTAAAACCGTTTGATATGCACAGTATGAGTCTGTAAGCAACATTTACATTTTGTCCATCAATTTGGAAAACACATTACAAGAAATGTTTAACATCATGGCAAGAAAACATTTGCAGGTTTCTGCATTAAAAATCTCATTCAAGCATGGCGAAAGAGCTGCACGCTGCTTTCTCTGTCCGCACCATAGACGGTCCGCACAATGATCAATGGGACGGACAGAATGTGGCCTAGCTCTGTTTGTTTTGAGAAAATATATCGTTGTCTGAACTGTACAAGTCAGGATCTCTGCAGCAATTGCGCCATCTGTCTGCTTGACATGCATTGCGCGTGCTGTTTTTGTTGTTGCTTTTTGCCTTAACCCCATTAATAAGCCATCTTGTGGATTGTGTGTTATTTACCCTATTCTGCAAGTGACGTTACTCCCTTCTGTGGTTGGATTGAAATGTTCTGGGGCTCTGGGATAACAAAAAATTGTTCCTGGGTCCACACTGACTCCTGCTGACCCCTCTTATGTAGGCCTACTGTGTTGCAATGATCCCACCACATTCAGTGCAAGCAGCAGAATACACATGGCAGCTTCTTCATTAGCCCCGAAACAACCAGTGCTCCCATGCTGAAGATTCTATTGGTTATCTGTGTGTCAGTTTGTGTTAATCTCAACAAGTTTATTTATATTATTTATTTATATAACATATTATTCATATTTATTAACTAATTTAATATTGGAAGAGCCAATTAGTGCCCTCGGTATAAATAAGAACCAATCTTTGGTTCTTCGAGTGCAATCCGGAACCACATACAATTTAATGACCACATGCACATTTAACGAGATAGGCCTACATACTGTACAAGCAGTGATTTGTCTGGAAACCCAACTAAATATCAAGGAAATAAATGGTGGAGGCTGGAGGTGTGGCCTTGACCCACTGCCACTTTGCTCGTTTGAAAGCCATGATGTCTCTCTCCTCGGAGGGCCAAATTCTTGGGGCAGGCAAGGCAGAGAAAGGGGAGGTAATCTTATCTCATAAGGGGCAAGATTCAAGACCTGATAATAGGACATCTTCAACAATGTGATATTTAAAATATTCTTATTTTATAAAGATGCTCTTCTACCTGCATCAAAACCAATTGACTTGTGATAAACTGACATGTTTATAATCACACTCCTCACTTTGACCAACAGAAATAATGTTGAAGACATTTAGCTCAGTAGTTCACAGCCATATCCCACGTTAGTCAAGTAACATCAGCACAGGATCTGAATCAAACAACTCAAGCAATCGACTCGGTATCTAATGCACACTAAATCTACCATTCTAGTCCCCACAGCAATCCCAGGTAAAGTCAAGCTTTGTCAAATGTCCCAATATTATTTCTGACAGTATCCGCAAATGCTTAGTAAGCTCACTAATACCAAGTATAGTTGCTACAACTAAAGTTATTCATCAATCGCTCAAAATCTAATTTTAGAAATGTTCACTTAAATCATATTTGATCATATTTATGTGGATAAAAAAAAATTAATGTTAAATTCCTGTATAATGGGACACCTGCAGCCAAACCTAAAGGTTGCTAATGTAATACAGAAATGATAAAGACAGACATAGCTTGTAATAGAAGCTATCCTTCAAACCACAAGAAAAATAGCCCTGTCCTCATTTGCAGAATAGGTCTTATAAAATGTTTATAAAAGTGTGTTAAAATTGTCTACATTAAATGTAATATTTAGAAAATAGACATTGTTGTCAAACCGTTGCACTTTGTAGAGACTGCCAACACAGCACTTCTTTACCACTAGATGTCTCTATTGGAGCTTAAATCTGAACTATGCAGCATGTTCCTTACATTCTGCATTACACAAAAGAGCATGTAGTGACTGATGTTTATAATCCCCCAGGTTGTACATCATAATATAACCAACATAAATTCACCATAACACTGGTGATATTGACTATTTAATGATTGTAGTCACTCGTCCCAAGGTTATTGTGATACAGACAAACCGATACGGATGATTGCTCTTTAGGGTCACTTTTTTCCCTTCATTTGTGCTCCAAAATTACTCAAAGAAGTTTTGATTCTTGACTACTTTGTGTACATTGAATGTGTCACCAACATTAAACAACCAGAATGATATACAAATAACATTTAGCTTGGGATAACAACGCTGTATACGCTACAGATCTATGCTCTGATGCTTTTCTGTTAACAGCCTGGGCAACAATAATGGTTAGGAACTGCAGGTTCTTTGGCCCCAGTTAATCTGCGCAGCCCATCAGTCCCTGCAGCGTCGCAGCAAAGACTCCTGCCCTCGGTGAGAAACTCTGAGCTTCCTGTGTTTGTGTGAAGTTTCCTACTCATGAAGTACTTCAGCACCTCATTGTGAGGCTTCAGGCACATGACTCTGCATTTACTTTCACAATGATTAAAGACAAATATGCCAACAAGCATCATACATTTCCCCTTACTGTCCTAAGAGGTTGAAACACAATGCTGGAGTATCTTAAGGGGTACACTGTACAGTAGTGAAATAATTTGTGCTCTACTAATCTAAGAAAGTTTAGAGGATAGAATGTGGAAGGAAGAGGACAAAAATCCAATACAATAGGGAAATAAATAGTCATCCAGGTATTTAAATCTTGGAATTCAGCTCTCACTGGCAGAAACTCCCTGTCAGTGACGTATGATTAGTGTTTCTCGTAATCCTACGCCTGGGAAAGGTTTCACCCTTTTGTTTTTTTACACCAATAACATTTTGAGTCATTGCAGGGTAAAGCAATTAAAATGCCTGCCAAGCTATTTCAGGGGTGCTAATGTCACTGCCTGCCTTAGTTGGTCTTGCTGGGGCACACTGTTTACATGCATGTCTCTCTAACACACACACACACACAGGCACAAAAATGCAGTGCCAGTATGACAGTACAATTGAGTGCCTTAGCTCTTACCGCATCCAAGCAAGAAAACAATACCATACTAATATACTGCAATAGTAAATTAAATGGTTTGTTATTGTTTAATTTTTGACACTGAATTCTCCCATATTCCCTAGTGGAGAATCAAATCTATCAACATTAGCAGCCCTGGTCAGATTAGGTATGTGTTGATGAAGGATTTAGATAAGAGCGAGTGTGTGAGGCCAGCGCTGCGTTCTCACACTGGGACAGCTCGTCTTAATGGGATCGGGGTCTTATCAGTGGAATCAAAGGAGCTCCCTGAAGTTCACCTCAGTTTAATTGCAAGCTTTTTGATGACACTTTTATAACCCATTGATGTACTCAGGAAAAAAGGATCATTCACTTTCATGGAGTAAAGCTGGATGTAAGTTCTGGAAACGATGAAAAAAAAAAGAAAATCTTTTTTATTCTGTCCAAAATGTTTATGGTCAAATTTTTCACATATCTCAAAAACTGGGGAATTTTGCCTGGTTTTTTTTGGGTAATCCATTTGCTTTTTTACAGTTACATGATAAAATAATACCACTTTTTGTGTGTAAGTCTTAGTAGCCGACTCGCGCAGCTTAGTTTGGTCGAGAGGGGAAATGGCTCATGGCCGTGACTACCTACCTCTAAAGATCACTTTTTTTACACGTGATATTTTTTTTTGTTACCTTTTTAGGGTAAAAAAAAACGTCAAAAAAAATGAATACATATTTCCCAAAAGTCATTATTCCTTTAAAAGGGCATTTAAATTAAATGAGAATGGTTTTTGGTCTAACGCTTGCCTCTCAAGTCGCCGGGTTTTTGCCAAACACACAGGGAAGCTTTCCTGGTTGGTGTTAGGCTCTGTGCAAGAGGGGGGGGCGGTTTTTTGTCGAGCCCCAAGGTTAAGGAGGGGGGGGGACAGGAGGCGTGGAGAGGTGGTGGGGTCTGAGGTTTGTAGCCCGGGTTGTGCCTGTTGTGTAGGGGAGAAAAAGCCCGTCCCCGGCCACAGCCCCCCCACAACCAAACTGCCCGTTTATGTTGATCTATGGGAAAGGCGGGGAGCACTTTTAAATATCAGGCCAGGTCCTAAAAATTTATCTCTTCAAGATTAAAGGGGGGCCAGGGGTCTGCCCAAACAAGGGTACTCTGCCGGTCAACCCAGTCTTGAACGAGAATTTACACTAGACAAAAATTCAGTTTTTAGTCCCAAAACCCAAACTTCAGGTTCTTGACTCTGCCCGCCTGGGTTAAACCTACAGCTTGAAATTCATTGCAGTTAGCTCAAAACCTGTCCACTATGATGAACTTACTAAATTAGTAATACAATTTTGTCATAGATGTCAGTGTATGCTTGAATTGGAAATGCTCAGCATGTATCATCTGATGCTTTAAACACATTAACACATACTCTCTGTCTGACCGTGAGGCAGGGAGAGTTAAAGCTATTCAAAACCTCCTTTATATTTCTGACATGTTCCTGGCATCTTTCAGGATTCCACAGTAATGATGAAATCACTTTTTGGGAACATTAGGTCAGTTATTTTTTGCACATTTCCTTTTAAATAGTAAGATGGGATCTATAGTTAATCTTGTACGTGGAAATCTGAACTGCTTTTGTACAAATTCATGTCACATCCAGTGACTTGTTCCTGTTGCTTTGACCTTTGCACTTCAGCCTATTAGTCACTTTGTAATGTTTTTAGTCTAGGAATGTAGGCCTGTTTCACTGTTGCACTTATTGTAAGATGTTTTGGATAACTTAACAGCTAAAAGCCAAAAACTAACGTAAATTCAAATTTCATTTCATGTGGAGTACAATGTGAACATTAATTATTAACCATGTCTCATGTACTGATTAGGCGCTTCCTCATCTTTCTTTTGTATTTGCGTTTGCACTCCAAATGCAGACATGAAAAACAATTTGGCAGCAACTTTTTTTTTGTTGCAAGAATTTCCTACTTTTGTTTTTTCTTTTAGACTAGTTTTCTCCCTTTAAGAGTATTAGCCAGTGTTTTTGGTAACATACTTTGCTGTTTTCGTTCTGTCTCACAATGAAAACACATATGTATTAATTTGGAATTGAGTGGGTGAGAGACAAAGTAGTGGCAAGATACAATCGGACAACGTGGGCTCACACATGAAAATGGAGGTTTTAAACAAGATTCAAACTTGGGCAAGAAAGCCTTAAATCAGGGTCAAACATTTGCAGGAATGTAACTTCACATACCTTGCAATTTGTTTCACATGGGAATATTTGTTTCGCTTATAAAATCTGTGGTGGAGAGTGTCGGGTGATGTTAATGGAAGGAGTAAGATTAAGGGAAGCAAATGCTTCTATTTGAACTCTTCTGTTTTTCTAAATCAGTCAATCCATAATAACTACGAAGTAGAAGAGACATGTGAACGATGCTGAATTTTTTTTACACCTCATCATTAATAAAGCTACTTCACTGTATTGTGATTGGCAGCCTGTTAGCCATCGTCTAGTAATTCATGGATAACAGTGAGCATGTTAAAAGACTACAGCTGAGCTATTTTGCACACTAAAAGCAGCAATATTAGAGAAATAAACATTAAAATGAATGCATTTCTGAGGATTTTGAACTTTGAATGTATTTATGCAATGAGCAAATATCACAGTCTTTATTCTTTGAGTGTGTGTAGGTAGGTGTGTGTGTGTCTGTCTGTTGGCCTCTGTGTATGCACATATCAGTATTAGCACAGTGTTGCTACGTGCTTCACCACCAAGCCTCGCCCATAGTAGGAGGAGAGTACAGGGCAGGGTCAACACTGTGTGAGCCAGAAGAAATGCTGTGCCTGGCACCACCACACACACTACACACACACACACACACACACACACACACACACACACACACACAAGACAGGCAACCTTGGGAATCACAGTCAAAGCAGAACAGAATGTCCATTAAGGAGTTTGTCTCTCCTCCACTCTTTTCCTTATTTCTCTCCCTGCACCCTCCATCCTAACTACATGTTGCGGCTAAAAACAAAAACAAAAAAAACTCTGAACTGAGGGGCCCATTGGAGGGAAAATTTAACTCTTCCTCATATATGTTACTTCCTGTTTGCTTCACAATTGTGTCAGTTTAAACAGAAATATGGCTCAAATAGCGCTGGCTCCATTTTACTGTGGTGTTTGTGTCTTAACAACAAGAGCGTTTAAAGGTTGAAGAGCAGTACGCCATAATCAGGCCCTCGCCCTACTGCTCCCTTCCTCCTTCAGTCACTGTCAAACAGTCTTAGCATTGGAGGTCACATGGCTAAACTTTGCCTTGTAAACACCCATTGCATGGTTTTACCTTTGTGTTAAATGTCCTGATTTAACAGTGCACCCAATGAGTAGCAGATGAGGGAAGTTGTGCGCGTAAGGTTTATAGGTGTGCATGTGTCAGTGGCGGGTGTGCTGTCATGTAAGACTTGCAGGATCTATTGCAGGTCTTGGGACTTTAGAACTAGTATGAAAGTACTCAAAGGAACTGACCCACAGACTACCTCAGAATCAAAGCCAAGGAAGCTTTGATGGTTTATTTCTATCAGCCATTACAAATGTTTCGAACTGTAAAATTCACAAACACACACACACACATTAACAATTTATTTAAGTCCACTTGAAAAGAATAATATACAGGGACATAAACATGCTGTTAAATCCATAATGATAATACAAAATCATGGGTCATTGGCATACAGCAGGTCTTCATGCATACCCCTCTGTTCTTATGGGTATGAGTAACAGTATCTTCGTCATATATGGCGGCAGCCTATGATAGCAGACAGAACGCAGTATTAGCCGTTTAGCCCTCTTTTTGGGCATCCCAAGCTGACGAAACCCTTTTACAACCAGCCTATGTGTGTGTCCTAAGCTGCCAAATATGAAAACAAATTGTCATTGCGCACACACACGTTTTTGCTTTTTTGTACAACTTGGTTTTTATTTTAGTAGTTTGGCCATTATTTCTATTGCCATCATTCATATTGGTAATAATAACGTTGATAAAAGAAGCCAGACTAGGAAAGGAACCCAATCATACTGGTTTTAAGAGTATCAATTTTGTCCATATTGGTCTGAACTCACAATACATCTAACATTCAGTGCCAAGTGCAAGTAATTCAATTCAATTTTATTGTAATTGACACAGGCACATATGTAACGAAACATTGGTCATTGCTTTCCAACAAACAGTGCACATAAGGGACCCGAGTTTGCATCCTATACCGTAACCATGATTCTTCCCTACATTTAACCATACAATAGTTTCCATCCACAGATATTGTAGAAGACAGGTTGAATTTTTTAAAGATTGTCTTTGAACATAATCCTTTATTTGGCAGCACTGTCCAACACCTATGTTCTTGTCTGGCGATACAATTGGGTTTTAAAGCAAAACCCCAGGTTAGTCAAACTTACTTGTTGGAGAAAACAAAAGTTAAATCATTATGCAAACTGTACATTGTAAACATGAATCCCAGTTTACAGACCAACTCCCTGGTTTAACATTGACCTACCATACTTGCCTTATTGTTAAGCCTTGTTGTCGTAATGTTTTCAAATCTCAACAATTTTTGGGTGTGTGCAATGTTATCAGTACCAATAGATATGAAGGCCAAAATTATGCAAAGGTGTAATAAACTTGTACTAAATTTGATCCTTTAAAAAATGTAAATGATGTGTCCTGGTGGCCTACTGTTTGACGTTTACCATAAAACAGCATTGTCACTGGTTTGACTCTTGGAGCCTTGTTACGTGTCATACCCGTCTCTTTCCCCGTGTTTCCTAACTGCATCTACACTGTAAACTATCAAATATAGACAAATATGCCATATGAATTATTCAAAAAAGCAAATGATGCATTACTGACTTTATAAAAGTACACACATTGCAGTGCTGTTTGGTCTGAGAGCTCACCACCTTGTCCCAACAGCTTCCTGTTATGGATCCCTGTTGCTGTTGATGAGAAAGGGTTGAGGGAGAGAAGAGAAAACACAAGCAGCAGATTTCAGGCATTCTACAATGCATTAGGTCATGAGAATTGGATCTTGTGCTGTTTAAATGATGAAATGGCTCACCAATGGGACCTTGATTGAGGTCTCCACAACTGGTCACTGAAAGGTCATCGCCATCCGAGAGAAGAGAAGGAATGATAAATACACTCGGCTCCACACAATTATTAAATTTCTGTGTTCTTTTTTCCCCTTCTCAACTGTAAATGAAGTTGTTCTTGAGGTCTGTTTACGTTCGAACATGAGCTTTGTCTTTGTGTGGGAAGTCAAAAGCGACGAGGGCCAGAGAACAGAGAGTTCGTAGCCAGAGATCGAAGCTATTTTTGTTTGTAGAAATTCAGAAGTGGTCCTGTTACCCTGGAGGCAGCTTGTGTTTTCCATATAGCTCAGCGACTTGGCAGGCCTCTACAGGGGCAGTTTCACATTGAGCCCCCTCCCGTCCATCTCTGCCTCAAGCTCCTCTCTCCCCCATGCATCTAGCCCACCCTTCCTCCCTCTATCCTCCCACCATCCTCACCCCCAGCAGGAAAACGCTTGTGGCCCGCAACGGAGACAGCCTGACTGTGCAGGCGGCCCAGCAGATGCACTGGAGATAAGTTTGTGTGCGTAAGCTGGGCCGCGACCCTTGGCGGCAGGACATTGGCCAGATCCTGTCAGTGAGAGGGCAAGAGCCGGCCTAGCACCTCTTCTGCTCATTTGCCCCCCCACTATCCTACTGTCTCCATGCCTGGCTTCCCCAGTATCCCAGCTAGAGCCAGAGGGGAGTACAGGCCCCCTGGAGCCAAGACTTTCCTCTGGGATCCGAGACTCCAGCCCTGGTCTCCCAACACCTCTTGTATGCACAGCAGAGGTGCCACAAACACAAAGTCAAAACTCCACCAAGCATACAATAGGTCCCCAAGATAACTTCCCCTGTCCCACGGAAAGATAATGGATAGTGTTGTGTGGCAGGCTTCGCGACAGAGACGCCGAACCACTTATGAAAACACCATCCTTCATGCTACATCAGCACTTTTGGGTTTCTTTTGTTCGTGAAATGGTTTCGGAGGAAACAACTAGACTGGAAATGTGAATGATTTGTCATGTAAAAGTGAAGCTAGTGGCTCGAAGTGGTGACTATAAGAGAAAGCTGCTTAGGTTTTGTATAGTCAGGGGGGTTCCCCAGCAGGGGTAGTATACAACAGGATTTCTTCTCCTCTTGAGTAATTAATTCAGAGAGTTAGTGAAGCTGACAGGAGTTTTACCACTGACAAAAATACAACAATAGATCATAAAGTAAAGAAACAAGGTCTGGCTGAATAAACGTTCCAACAAGGATGATTGTCTCTATATTGTGCTTTGCCTCCGGCATCACAGTATGCCAAGCAGCACCAATGACTTCCTGACTCCATCTAAGTGCCTGGCCCTAAAGGACCATGGGCAGAGATGAAAGAACTGGCACAACTTGAAATGTCATGAGGAAGTATTGACAATTTGGCTGCTTTGAAGTAGAGATAATTCAGCTTTCACTATTTTTTTTTTTTTAATCTCCTCCTGAGACTATATTTAAACCAGTGTGCCTCGGCAGCATCATGTAGATCTTGCCAGCAGACCAGTGGCCAGAAACTCATCATGTGCATTGCCAGTGGTTCTGCATGTTTCAGACCTATACAAATCTCTTATACAATTCTTGACTGTTAGAATTATTTCAATATCAAGAATGGATAGAAACCATTATTATAACCATTATAAGTTAAAATAAAGTTTGTTTATTGACAAAACTAATAATTTTGCAGAAAATCCTTATCTAAGAATTTTTTTCTAAAAATACTGATCTCCATCGTTTTGTGAAAGAGAGCCAATTAAAGAAATAAATAAAAATTCAATGTAGACTTCCCAAAACAATGTGCACTTATATTGCACATGCAATACCTTTTTAACCTTGACAAAAATAATCCAGACTTTATGTTCATTAGGATGGAATGACAAATATGACCAAGCTTCAACTTTTTTGCATATCTTAAAGAATGTATTTGAAAACCATGACAGCCTAGAACTATAAAATTCACCAAAAACTGTATGTACAGTACATCTTGCATTTCAAAATAGTAATCATAATTGTAAAGATCCAAGTTTTGATATATGGCCCATAACATTACTGTTTTTGTTCACTCCTCCTTCTCTGAAAGCAGACAGACAAAGTTAGCAACACTAACTGGTGAACATAGAGGAGCATTTGACAGCCTAAAAGCCAGATATTTTCATCAGTAGTTAGCTAAAAGGACAGTAAATAATGGACTTACATTCATCAGGTGGCCA
This sequence comes from Etheostoma spectabile, assembly GCF_008692095.1. NCBI lineage: Eukaryota > Metazoa > Chordata > Actinopteri > Perciformes > Percidae > Etheostoma > Etheostoma spectabile. The sequence continues at coordinate 10,973,744 of NC_045744.1, read as the reverse complement.
GAAACCTGACTCAAAATGAATGTTGCCCGTATGTGCTAGATGTGTAACACAAAATCAAATCAAATTCATACGTAAGATTGTGTCAATGTACTGTTTACAGCTTGATGCGCGGCCCCAAAGTGGTCAAACAAAACAACTAATGCAGGTTTAACTTAAAAAAACAGAAGGGGATCTAAATGCTTTTCCTTTGATCCTTAAACACCCAGTGAAGCTTAATGTTAAGGTTTGCAACAGTTGGATTCAACTGGTAATAATGCAGAAAAAAAATCTGTACTTGTTCCCATTTTAAAATCAAAGCGTCATTCATATGTTCCTCTCTCATACAGTGACTACAGGTGCTTAGGAACCTTTAAATCCATACCTCTTTCTGCCCTGAATCATAACCCACAACTAGAATTCATCTCTCACCAGACAAGCAACTCCTCCACACAGAGTAATAAGAAGCTGAACCCAGCTACTCATAGCTGGGAGGTTAAACCTAGTTTGTCAACAGATTCCAGTGGGAGTGAGGGGGGGACACAGGCAGGATCTGACTCTCACCAACACCTCTTCTAGGAAATATCATCAGAAATTTCCTTTGAAACCAGATTCTGTTGACACTATACTCCTCTTGTTGCTAAGTTTTACAGGGAAAATTGGTATGTGGCAGCTTTAAAGCTACAAATCTAAGCAATATCAAAAGCTCTAAAGTTCTAAATCTGTTTTCATCACACAACTTAAAATTAATTTCATTTTAGTTTAATTTTCACCGATTTTCACCAGAATGGTGTCTCTAGCTCAGTAATGACAGACAACATAGAAAAACAATTGAAATTGTGAAAAGATTAACACTTCCCTCTGACCAGGAAAAGCTCCCAGCCAGCTGAAGGTATTATATAGACTCAGAGATGCACTTGCCCACCGCCAGCTGTTAATGACATTAAACAAGCAAGGCTTTAAAGGGGTAGTTCACCAAAAAATAAAAAAATTAACTGCCTGGTGTCACTCAAAACATATTGTGATGTTTGTCAAAATGATCTCCACATTATGGCTAGTCAGGTTCAGCGGATGTACATTACTGGGATAAAGCCTGTCACTCCCCTCTCCCTATCTCCGCTTTTGGGGTTTTGCATTGCCCTAATTGTATCTAGTATTGTATTGTATCTGTGTGTGTAGCTCTCCGTTTTAGCTACAGAGTGAGGCATCTCACTTTTGTTCCATCTTTATAGGGAGTCACACATGCGCAGTAACTAGGTAAGCACTACTAGTGAGTCAGTTGCAGAGTATGAGGGCGTGCCACGCTAGCAGCTAGGCGAACATTATAACGTGTGTTACAAAGTGACGCACGTTCGTCACGGATTAAAAGCTGGACTACAATAGAGCTGTTTGGAGCAATTTGTGAAAAGTGTTTTCTCTGAAGTCCATTTAACATGCACTAAACATATATAACACAATGAAAAGAAAGGGAAAAACCCAAAAAGCATAATATGAGCACTTTAAAGAAATACAAACAGGCCAGAGTCTTTTTCCTCTTAGTATGTCTATTGAGTAGAAACAGAATACCTAACTACTATTAAAAATGTATTTACTGGAGAAAAACAATTTTGTATTCATGGTAAGAGTAGTGGAATGTAACTAAGTACATTTATTCAAGTATTGGACTTCAGTACAAATTTGAGGTAAGCTAATTGTACTACCGTCTTATAGTACTTTGAACTTTTACTCCACTACATTTCAATTTGTTATTATTGTTATATTTGTAGACCAGAGGCTATTCATAAATCATTAACTAAAATTTCCAAAAGTAACATTTTTGGTGAGTCATTTCTTTCATAAGCATCCCCATCACACCCACTGCATGTCAACGAAAATGACTTATTGTTGGTTGTGGAGGCACATTACTGTAAGAGGACCGTGTGGGAATGAAAAAAATCAGCTCATCAGGTGTTGTGGTCTAAAAGAATAATGTAATGACATACATAATGTTTTGTGCAGCCACACTCCCTGCTGTTCCCCTATTTCCTGATGTCTTGTGAGAGGCTGTGATCCAAAGTAAACATTGTCATACCATGATTCACCCTCAAATTATTAAGTGCACTGGCGGTATTTTGACTAAAAAGAAGGGATTCATCATCAGTTACACTTTGGTTTTGTTTTCTTAATGTCATTACGGAAATGAACTCAGTTTTACAGCCTGACGTCAGGGTCATGACATGTATTGTACTTAAAGTATTTCTATTTTATTTGTATTATTACTTTATAGTTTGATGTACATTTCAAAGGAAAATATCGTATTTTCCCCTCAATATTTAAATTACGTTGTTCCTTTACAAATAAATATTTTTTAGAAAATCCATAAGCAACTTTGAAACTGGATTCAATTGTGCAAGCCAGCACAGTGTGCATCCATTTTTCATTTGTCTTTGTCCAACTTTCATTTTTCATGCATGGTAAAACAGTTTAAGTGCAGATTGATTTGTGCAACAATAATATAACAGGAAAATTAATGCAAACTTGATGTTCAATGTGATACATTACATAACTCAGATAGTAAATGACAATAGCCTGCTAATCTAGCCTGCTAGATGTAATATACATAATATTACATCTATTAATAATCTATTATATATATGTGTATATATAAATATTAATATTTTAAAAAAACACATTTTCAGATTCATGCTTGTATTTTTGATTTTTACTAGAACGTGTTTACATGCTTTAATGTTAAAAATACACTATTTTTCTCAAACTGAATATACCTGTATTCCTCCTCTGTTCCCACCGAAAAGCCCAGTCGGCTCTGTTTGGCTTGCAAGAACAAAATTGTGATATTGTGAAAACTCAGATGGAGGGTGCTATTTTCTAATGGTCCTGCGTGTGGCATAGCAAGAAGAGCCAAATCTGAATGACTTGTTAAATGTTTCCAGATCCAGGCAGCCCACAAAAAATATTTCACATGAAATTAAGTTAATAATTCACATAATACAGTAACGTGACCCATTTAAATTAGCTGGACACATGGTTAAATGTAATTTAACCAGTGTATCAACGTGCGTATTATGTCCATAGCAAATCCCTTCCAAACGGTCCCAAAATCTCCCAGTTAGAGAGTAAATGCTGTAAACACATTCTTTGTAAATCTTTACAATCATTACCTGAAATAACCAAGCAGGCATACCTTGTTGCACAATCCAAACTTTCAAAAGTTGCTATTTTTCTAACTCAAAGTTAGTTGTTGTTTCCCAAAACAACAGTTTTGTCGCCAGAGGTTCCAGCAATTATATTGTAAAGAAACTGTTGTTGATCCAGACTAATATAAATATGAACTTGCTCCACTTCAACTTGTTTCAACAGAAAATGTATTTAAGTATAATTCTGAATGCAGTACTTTTACTTGTAATGGAGTATTTTTACATTTGGTGTTACTTTACTTAAGTCCTTCTTCCACCACTACTGGCGTTCTGATTTAAGAAGAGCACTGATCAGCCATGAATCTTCTTTAAGCAGTCCCTTTGATGGATATGCATTCACTTTCCACTCATTGTGTGTTGCAGATATCTACCCGTGAGAGGATATCAACTGTTTTGGTTCAGTTTGTTTCTGCTGTCACAAAAATGAATGGAGCTTTTTATGATAAATTGTTACGCTATAACTCATGTATTTCAGCTTCAATTAGTGTGTGACTGACCATGTTCTTGAAGGAGTGTCTTGTTACAATTATCATTCAAACAGTACCATTCCTGAGCATGACGCTCACCAATTGAGGGAATATGTTTTTGTTGTTGTTAGGAGCTTGTCTTTCAGTGCAAGCAAGTTTTGGCCACAAAGCTTAAAAATGTAATTAATATTACAAACATGTTGGGTTACTTCCCAGATTACAAAATCAATGATGTTGAAGTTGTTTTTCCCCCAAAGTCTTCTGAGACTGAGAGAGGAACAGTGTGACAGATGTGGCATGCAGTATTTGTGGGGGTATGCGCTATATTAACTCAAATATATCTGTGTTTAATTTGGATAAAAGTTTATCATAAATGGTGGATAAACATGTAATACCATAAGGCACTACAACTTTTCAGCTTCAACAAAACCACACTTCATGTGTGTTTTGAAATAATGACTAAAACATTTCTTTCATTGAGGCTGTGATAACCAACAGTAGATTGGTGAGGTGTGGTCAAGTATTTTCTCTTTTTTGTGTGTGATTTAAACATGTTATTGTGTTTTTTTATCATTTAATTTAAACTTATTTTGACATAGAAAAACATCAGATCATCAATGCAAAATCAATATTAATCTGCAGCTGGGTTAATAAATAAGTGTATTATAACTCATGGCACAGGTCTAGAAAAAAGAAGGAAGAAAAAAGGAGCAAAGTATGCAAAAACCATAAGAACCTTCAGACCAGAAAGCTATACCAAATACCATATTAATATTAGTAAAAAAATAGTACCCAACCTCAAATTTACCGCTATTAAAGGTCCCATGGTATGAAAATGTCCCTTTATGAGTTTTTTTTATATTAATATGCGTTCCCCTAGCCTGTCTATTGTCCCCCAGTGGCTAGAAATGGCGATAGGTGTAAACCAACCCCTGGGTATCCTGCTCTGCCTTTGAGAAAATTAAAGCTCAAATTGGCCAATCTGAAATCCAGAAGGTTACCTCCCCTTTCTCTGCTTTGCCTGCCCAGAGAATTTGGCCCATCCATGAGAGAGAGACATCATTGCTTTCAAACGAGCAAAGTGGCAGTTGGTCAAGGCCACACCCCCAGCCTCCACCTTGCCCCCTCTCTCCTCCTCAAAAGCTACAGACTCCGAAATGGCACATACTAAGAAAAGGTCATTGAGGGACTGGCTCTACTGGCTGTAATTCTGCACCAAGGCTGAATTTTGGGAAAGAGACTTCCGACATGGTATTAGGGGACCACTAAGGTCTATATAAAAACATCCAAAGAGCACCATGTCATGGGACCTTTAAAACCTTTAAGGCCAGCTAACATACATTTACATGAGCTAAATCTTGGAGCTGTAATGATGCCAACCATCAATAAAAACAGTTAGTACAGACTACATGTAAAACAACCCTTGTCTCTTGACTTTGCACTTACAACAACAGGAAATACCAGGAGTAAAAACAAGGAGAGTATACACACAGTTCTTGCAGCCACCAGCCTTTCAGTCAAAATTATCAAGTAGAAAAAAAGTCGACTGACATCTACATCCGCTGACTAAACAACAGGTAAAATATTGTTATCTGCTGTTTACCACACACACTGGCTGCCCTTTAATCTCTAATCCCTCTCTTAGCCCTCAGACAACACAGGCCAGTGGACCCATTGTATAGAATTCCACGTCGCTCACTCAAGGTGTGTGATTAACCCCTACTGTACATAAGAGCAAACACCACATCAGAGGCAGCCACAGAGGGTGTCTGCAGGTGACGGGTCAGCAGGAGGTGAGGGGTCAATCGCAGGCTGGCAGAGCAGCTGAATAGTGACGGAGAAAACACACAAAGAAGAAGGCTGGTTAAATGAAGTTGAATTAGTGTTATTGTTTCTTCAACTCCCCAGCACGTCTCACACAATTCCAGAAATGGTAATACTTCTTAGTCTTTGCTTAGTTGTGTTGTCTATCCATTTTCTTTTAAATTTGTGTTTCTCATTTTTAGGCTTACATGTATCTCTGGTGAAAATTTTAAACACCAGATAATTACAGTCAATTACAACTTGGCTCTTATTTTTACAGTGGAAAAGAGAGTTCAATGCTCTGCAACTGAAAATAACATCTGCAAATTGACAAAACACAAGGAAATGATAGAAACCACTCACAAATGTGATGGCACACACAAAATGCCCTGCAGAAATGCAGAGAAACACTGCAAGTTTTACACAGCAACATTGATACTACACACGACACAATACAAGTTTCCTGGGGAAATTAAAAAAAAATAAACACACTTAACACCATAGTAGTTTTACAGTTTTGGTGATCATTCCTTTGGATAATGCTAACATTTAGCTTCCAAGACAAACATAAAGGAGAGCCAGGTTTAAGAGAAGTCACTTGAATAATATTTGTAATTAAACAGAATTATCCTTGAATCCGTGAAACTCTGAAATGGCTACAATAGCTGATTTGACTTTGGATGCCCTGTTAGCCACCATAGTTACACTCACTGTACTCCATGACAACAGAAAAAAAAACATTTACTGATAAAGATTGTGAAGGTTTATTTTGTCCAACATACTGCTTACTGCTTTTTTTGTATAGTTAGCCAAGCATGCGTTATTTAGTGCATTATTATTACAACTAAAGTGTACATTACATGCAATGATATGTTATACATTTCTTTAGAAAATGATTTTGATGTAATAAATAGCACCTTCAACTGAGGGTAGACTAAAGTGCTTATTTTTTTTTAATGTATCCATGACAAACACATGCAGATAGCTTTGAATTCATAGTAGGGTGATAGATCTCTTTAGCAGATCTTGGCACCAATCATAGGGCACCCATGTGGAGTCAGGTTGTGAAGTGATGGTACTCTCTATAGAAAGACACACACACACACACAACACAGACACACACACATATATACACACACACACACACACACCTCTTCCCCTAACAAAGAATTTGCCGCAAGACCACACAAACTGTATTTACACCTCACATTTCTTTGATTAAACACTGCTGATGCTGTTAACTCAAACTGTTTGTGTACTACTCTGTGTTGCTAGTTAGGGTTTTGGAGAAGAAAGCTATTCCAGATCCCTCCTCTTGCTACTCCTGCTGCACTAATTGAGTGATTCAGAACAGGGCTCAGACACGCCGCCCCTACAACTCTATCTGACTGGGATATTATCAGAGTGGCTGTCAGACGAAGGTCCAGAGCGGCTTGAGAGGAATGCAGCTTGCAACTGTGGGCCAGCAACAGACCCTCTACTGCACACTGCAGACCCTCAATTCTCCCCCTCCTTATTCCCCCTAACCACCTCAGGCCAATCAGTCAACAGGACCCTAGGGGCCATTTTCAAAAACAATCCCTCTCTCTAAGTAGTCAGGAGGTGCCAGGGCTAATTATAAACAAACTATTGATGTTCTAGCAAAGGATTGTGTTCGACTGTGCCAGTGCAGTAAAGTTTTGTGTGTGTGTGTGTGTGTGGTGTGTGTGTGCGCGCGCATTGATGTGTGAGTGCCGGGCTGTGTCTCAAATCGCGCACTTCTGTACTAAATACTAACTATTTGAGTACATAGTGCGTTCACATTGTCGAAGTGCGGTCAAATGAAGTGTACTTAAAATACCCGGATGGTGTACTCAAAACGGTCACAAAGTTAAGTGTAGATGGTGGACACTTTCCACACTCAACGGTCGCCATCTTGGCTACGTAGCGGAAGGGGCGGAGCTAACAACCGTTGAAAAAACTTTTGATAGCGGCGGCCGAAGACGCGATAGCGAGGACCGACGGAGCAATACAAAGTTGAACGTGAGTCTTTTTGCTAAACATATAAGCCACTTGTAAATGTTACTTGGTTAATTTTACAGTCGATAATCATTTTTGTACCACGAATTATAACGTTTATTAGTACCGTAATTTGACGTGCTAGCAAGCCAACCTTAGCTAACAGCGGCAGTTTAACCATATTGGCAAATAAGTTATAAGCTACCGTTACATGTGTTGTAGTATATTGTTGTTTGTGTTAAACTTTTGTCCCATTGTAGACGATTTTAGTGTTAGATGTATGATCTTAACAAGTTGTACATAATCCGACGTGAGCGTTAGCTCAGCGAAATAGCGATCAGCTGATTGTCAGTAACGTTAACAGTAGCGTAATGTTAAAACGTATCCACTGTTTCTGCCTCCACCTGATGTAGATCTTGTTTATACTGCTTCCCCCTGATGATTATCCTGTATAACCCGTCTCTTCAGGGACAAACGAGGAATAAAGGTCCGTCATTTAGGGGTGCGATGGCCCTCAGACCGTAGAAGGATCCCCTGGAGAATCTGCTCCCCCCTCATGTCCCTATCCCCATCAGACTAGCTACGGCCTGGGGGGGGGGGGGGGGGGAGCCTGCAGAACTACAAGCACATTTTAAAATAAAATAATATTAAAAGTATTTAACTTTGTCATCTTTGTATTACACGTTGCATGACTGTAGCAAGCATATAATGAATATAAAGGAATGGATCTATTTAAATGTCAATTCTGTTACCTCTGCTTTCACTATTGTATTGTCACTGTATGAAGACCATTTAGAACAAAAATACAACTTATATAAAAGATGTAATGATGGTTTGTCTATTAGGTAAGTTGTAAGGGGTAATGCTTCATAACAACAGTCTTATCTATGGGCAACAAGGATGTCCTCATGAAACCGTTGAGCATTAAAATGAACAGTAACGTAATGAATGAATATTTACTTTACTGATTTTTAGAGCAGAAACATAAGTATATACTTAAAAGAGTGGACTACAAAGAATAGGTATAATTAATGAATTAATAGTGCAGTAACAAGAACGAATATTACGATACAGTTGTGTGTACTGTTTGAAGCTAATGGGGGGGTGACATGACGGCGGCGTCGCAATCGTCATCCTGGCGTGACACGGAGCAAATATATCACATTTATTTTTGTTAAAATATCAAAAACAAAGCAGGAATTATTTTTTGCGAAACACAGCAGCAGACTGGAATGCTCTCCCTGGTGAAATTCCCAATTGTACAGAAGAAGAAGGGATGAAATGTGATCGTCATTTCCGGTAAGTGCACATGGAAGTGCGCGATTTGAGACAACACTCCTCTGTCAAAATTTACGCACTATCCAAGACAGTACGTAGTGCACGAAGTGTACTTCTGTAAGTGCACTAAGGGAAGTGCGCGATTTGAGACATAGCCCCGGTGTGTGTTAGGGTCACAGGAAGGTTCTGCTTGACAGAGCATTCAATTGGCCATTTAACAGACCTCACCCGAAGGAAACACTCCATGAAGATAGCCACGGACTCCAAATGACAAGTGCTTGGGTTTCTCTGAAACAAATAGCAAGAAACTGTTGTCCAGATCTTGATATATTTTTTTCAGTGTTCCGTATGCTTAAAGCAAAGATTTGGAATTTAAATGCGCTCTAGACTAAAAGCACTGAGAAATGAGTGCAAATATCAATATGCAAATATTTAAAATATTAACACTAAAATTTAAGCTTGAAATGTGAGATATATCCAGAAGTAAATAAGAAAAACAGTGCATCATATAAATATTTACCTTCTTACAAGACTATAACCTACAGCCATGCTGTAATGCTGTACTCGGACACAGCAGTGCTCTGGGACAAATGTGAATGCTTGCATGGCAATATGCTCAAGGCTAACATGTTGATGTTTAGCAGGTATGTTCACCATGTTCACCATCTTAGTTTAGTTTGATAGCATGTTAGTATTTTGCTAATTAGCACTTAATAAAAAGTACAACTGAGGCTGATGTGATTGTCTATATTAGTTTTGCATGTAATGACCATAAAAAAAATATTGGATTAACACAAATTTTGAAATGATGGTGGCGTTAAAGAATCATCAATGTTTTCACTTATGGGGAACAAGAATGTTTCTCATGAATCTATCAAATAGTGGAGTCATTTTATAAAAAAAATGGAAAGAAAAGCCCCTTATCAGGTGATAGAGTAAAAGTCAAGGGGTCACCAAAGTTATTAGGATTCATGCTCTGGCTATATGCAAAATTTTATGGCAATCCATCACTAAGTTGTTGAGATATTTCAGTCTGAAAGAAAGTGGTGGACTGACCGACCTTGCCCTCCCTGGGCTGTTAGTAAAGCAAAAGAAAAAGTTGCGTAAAGAATATACAGCTTAAACCAAAAGCTCAGTCTCAGGTCATTAACTTTAGAGTGCAACCCAGTGAATCTGGCATCACTGTTGAGTGTGACCAACTTTAAAATAATGTATTTAGGTCTAAATCATGTGATAAGATTGCATGCTGCTGGTCTGTGCTGTGTGACGGAGACAAAGAGCAGAGTGACAGATGCACCGCAGAGCCAGAGAGTTTCATCCTCCTTCGGTTAAAACAACAGCCTTTTCCTAGGAGCTATCGCACTATGACACATGGTCTGATCCAAGAGAGCCATATTTATTTTCATATGGGCTACATTTCTTTCCTTTAAGTAATGAATTAAGAAAACACAGAGCCTTGTGCTGGGATGTGGAGATGTGTGGGAGAGAGCTGCGTACACGGTCTCACTGCAAACGGGAAAGGAATGGAGTTGGGGGTAAGGGATAGGAGCTTTCCCCCCATCCTTTCATCCTCTCATCCTTTCAGTTCTTGACCCTACAACCTTTCTCTCTGCTGAAGTCATGTTTTTAGTCCTCTGTCCCCTAGAAGCAGCCAAGCCTGGGAAGACTGCATGAAGTGGGAGACGGAGAGTAGTGGAGTTCAAGGGGGGGAGAGATGTCTTGAGAGGAGTCTAAAAACACTTAATGGCAGAGAGAATACAGCAACTGTGTGTCTCTACACAATACTATAAATCTGCATGGGCTTGATTGGGTGTGTGTGTGTGTGTGTGTGTGTGTGTGTGTGTGTCTGTGTCGTGTGTGTGTGTGTGTGTGTGTGTGTGTGTGTGTGTTTAGGAAATCGGTTAAGGTTGGTAACAGTCAAAAGAGAGTTGGGAACAGCTCCGCTGCCCCTGCACAACCTCTACAGAACACCTTCTGCAGAAGGGTTAAATAAATGTTAGTGATGTGATAACCAGCCTGTTTATTGAGGGGCCTCTAGCAGGACCGCTTGGGTTTCCTCTTTAATGATGTCAAACCACCAGTCTACCAAATCAGCACCCCTTTCTTTCTATCTATTCTTAAACATTGCTTTAGGATTTGACAGAATCATGCTAAACACATAAATCGGTGTGTAAAAGCACCCACCGAAGGGTCACAATCTAAAGGTTTTGGCATATCATGAATTTTAAAGCAAATATTCTTTGAGTGTAGGTGTCAGCTATTGCAACTGAGACCTGTGAAGTGTCCAGTTTTGCAGAAACACATTGTGACAATTGCTGTAGAATGACTGTAATTCAACACTTGACTTACTCTGAATTCAAGGCCAGGATCCTCTCAATCTTGCCAAATAAGTCATAAGTCAGCAGGCCTGTTTCCTCTGTGTTTAAATTAACAAATTACAAATGTTTTCTTTTTCATCAGACTCGAAAGAATGACAGGAATTTAACAACTTGAGGAACAATATGAAAGCAACAAGTTTGGGCTGTGATATCTTTTGTCCATGTTACATTACATTAAATTGCACGTCCATTTTTCCTTTTCTTTTTCCTTTACTTTTACCAAGATTTTGTGTTGATAGGGCGGCTTACCCGTAGGCCGGCTACACACTGGATGCGGTGCGCGAGCGTGTCATCTACGTGGCGTGTCCGTTTTTATTTCGGCTCCCACGTTAACAGGCCTACACATGCATGCTTGAAATAGAACCAACGCCTATTTTTCTCGCGACACACAAGCTTGTTGGAAGTGTTTCCAGGCAAACTAGAATAGCAAAAAAGATGTTTATGTCATTTTGACACAAAGACATATTATTAAATGACATGTTGATGATTGAAAGTCTCTTGGTTTTGACATCAATGCAAAAAATTGATTTTCAAATATTGCACTTGTCATTCAGAACAAAATATTCTGTAACCTGTTTTTCCATCAATACTGCCAAAATTGTCTTGATTTAATCAAATCAGTAGCCTATATATTTATGTTTACCCATTTTTCACAGTTTTAATCTGCCGGCGCTATGCCCCGAGATAGCCCTCCCTGTACGTCACCTTGCAGCAGCAACGCAGCGTCAGACACATTTGTGGTGTGTAGGACATAGAACAATCCACGCAGCCACCACGCAGCCACCACGCAGCTGACACACAACAGAAACGCCACGCTTGCGCAACACAACTGGTGTGTGGCCGGCCTTAGTGGATATACAGTAGTGTGAGAAAGTGTTTGCCCCCTTCCTCATTTCCTGTTCCTTTGCATGTTTGTCACACTTAAGTGTTTCAGAACATCAAACCAATTTGAACAATAGTCAAGGACAACACAAGTAAACACAAAATGCAATTTGTAAATGAAGGTGTTTATTATTAAAGGTGAAAAAAAATCCAAACCATCATGGCCCTGTGTGAAAAAGTGATTGCCCCCTTGTTAAAACATATTATAACTGTGGTTGTCCACACCTGAGTTCAATTTCTCTAGCCACACCCAGGCCTGATTATTGCCACACCTGTTCACAATCAAGGCATCACTTAAATAGGAGCTGCTTGACACAGTAAGGTCCACCAGAAGATCCTTAAAAGTACACATCATGCCGAGACCCAAAGAAATTCAGGCACAATGAGAAAGAAAGTAATTGAGATATATCAGTCTGAAAGGGTTATAAAGCCATTCCAAAGCTTTGGGAATCCAGCGAACCACAGTGAGAGCCATTATCCACAAATGGCGAAGACATGGAACAGTGGTGAACCTTCCAGGAGTGGCCGGCCGCCCAAAATTACCCCAAGAGCGCAGCGACGACTCATCCAAGAGGTCACAAAAAGCCCCACAACAACGTCCAAGAACTGCAGGCCTCACTTGCCTCAGTTAAGGTCAGCGTTCATGCCTCCACCATCAGGAAAAGAACTGGGCAAAAATGGCCTGCATGGCAGAGTTCCAAGGAGAAAACCACTGCTGAGCAAAAAAGAACATCAAAGCTATCTCAATTTCTCCACAACACATCTTGATGATCCCCAAGACTTTTGGGACAACATTCGGTGGACCGGAGGACAAAAGTGGAACTCTTTGGAAGGTGTGTGTCCAAGTATATCTGGCGTAGAAGGAACACTGCGTTTCATAAAAAGAAAATATACCAACAGTAAAATATGGTGGTGGTAGTGTGATGGTCTGGGGCTGTTTTGCTGCTTCAGGACCCGGAAGACTTGCCGTGATAAAAGGAACCATGAATTCTGCTGTCTACCAAGAGATCCCGGAAGGAGAATATCCACCATCTGTCGTGTACTCAAAGCTGAAATGAACTTGGGTTCTGCAGCAGGACAATGATCCTAAACACACCAGCAAGTCCACCACCGAATGGCTGAAGAAAAACAAAATAAAGACTTTGGAGTGGCCTAGCCAAAGTCCTGACCTGAATCCTATTGAGATGTTGTGGTATGACCTTAAAAGGCCGTTCATTGCTCGAAAACCCTCTAATGAAACTGAATTAGGACAATTCTGCAAAAGGGAGGGGGCCCAAAAATTTCCTCCAGGACGCTGTAAAAGCCTCATTGCACTTATCGCAAAACGCTTGGGTTGCAGTTGTTGCTGCTAAGGGTGGCCCAACCAGTTTATTAGGTTTAGGGGGCAATCACTTTTCACACAGGGCCATGATGGTTTGGATTTTTTTCACCTTTAATAAAAACACCTTCATTACAATTGCATTTTGTGTTACTTGTGTTGTCCTTGACTATTGTTTAAATTGGTTTGATGTTCCGAAACACTTAAGGTGAAAAACTGCAAAGGAACAGGAAATGAGGAAGGGGGCAAACACTTTTTCACACCACTGTATTATAATGACTACAATGATGGTGGCACTTGGGTAGTGTGCAATTTTGTTGGCTAATGGCAGCATGCCCATGCAGAGTAATGCAACAGTCTGTGTACTTTATGTACAGTATGTTATGTTAAAATTTCCTTCAGGAGATAAAAATGTACTTATCTTGATTGCCACCTCAGAGTTTGCTGAAATAATCAAAAGGCAGTACAGTAATCCCTCGTTTATCGCGGGGGTTACGTTCCGAAAATGACCCGCGATAAGTGAAATCCGCGAAATAGAAAAATTTTTTTTTTTTACAATTAGCAACTATTAATGTATACAAATACAGTGACTCACGTGTAGGCCGTTTCCACTGCCTTCAGACTGGGCCGCTGCATCCTGACTGCGCTCTGCAGTGTTCTCTTCTTCTGACGTTTGTATCCAGGGTTATGGTTTTTTTTTCCTGCAGTCATTAATCCACAGAGCTAATGCCGTCTCCATCCGTACCATGGTCTTGTTGCGAACAGTTACAACCCTTTTTTGCATTCGTATTAAATTACAAGAAGCGGGGGTGAGTTTTTAGCGAATCAGAATGCAGAGCACAAGCACCAAAAAAAAAAAATGCATTATGAAAATCCGCGAATAGCGAATCCGCGATAAGTGAACCGCGAAGTGGCGAGGGATCACTGTAATACAAAAAAAAAAAACACACCACACCACTGGGCTTTCTCCAAAATGCAGCTTAGTGAATACTCCGGGTTTAGGGTTTAGGTTTGGTGTTTGTTCTGTAAGCAGGGTCTGATAGTTTTAATCACTATGCCTAAAAGGTTAGCAGGTAACATGCACTCACCACCATCATTGTAGAGGGTTGAAACCAATTTTTTTCATTTGTAAGATTGCAAGATTTGCAAAATACTTTGAGTAGTAATGTGGACAAGGATGCCACATTCAATACATGTTTATATTAAATAAACTAACTAAATAAAACTAAAGAAAATACATGTCTAGAGATGTAAACTGTCTTTTTCTGACAATAAAGTATCACATAAGGTCCCGGTTTCACAAAATGACAGATAGCAAATATAGGCAATTATGACCATTTTATCAACATTATTTTTGGTGTTGAATTTCACAGATTTTCACTTAAAATGTAAAATTATTTGGAATGAAAGTCTAAAATAAAAGTTTACTTGTCTGTGTTACTGGTGCATAATTTACAGTTTTACCCACATTACCATACGGTACATCACAAAAATGTTAAGAGAGAAAAGCTTTAAAATAAAATTCACCTTCTCTGTCACCCGCCCTTACTTAGTTCAGTGCCTCTATTTCAAATCATAATTGAAAAGGTGTCGCAGAGAAGCCTTGACCCAAAATAAATACAGATAAAATAATATTCTGAAAGTGTAATACACTAATACGTATTATCATATATTACGAATAGGCATTAATAAAGTAAAATGGGGGTATAATACAATACTGTCTGATGGTACACACCCACAGTAGATTAACCTACAACCTAACTGATCTGACACACAGATACCACAGCAGAGAACAATAGATGGTATTCACCTGATATTGCTAATAAAATAATAAAGGAGCACTTGACATTAAGTCCCCCTTTTAAAATGTTCCAGCCATGGTTTTTTATTGCACGTAGGTCTTCATTTTCTCCTCCTTTTTCCTGTTTCCCAGTGAAAAACACAGAGGGTGAGGCCTGGAGGTGAGTTTCAGTTCAAAGTTGAAAAGGGCACCAATGAAAAACACTGGCAGGTGTTCAACAAGTGTGGTGCATTTATGATAACACTAAAGTTGCCTTGGTGCTCTTGGATACTGGCTAGATTTAGTGTAACTGTAAAAAACAAGGCGGAGAGAGATGATGCTGTCAAGGTCAGTTTGTAAGTTTGTGTTCAGACTCCTTTACTCGGCATAACAAAGCCACAGTGAAGCTGCAGCAAACAACACCCTATCTGTGAGTGGACCGTGGCCAGCCAGTTGAATTGTGCGGTGTAAGTGAAAGCTTGACCTCGTAACTGCTTAGTGTTAATACTGCAGGAATTCACTGGAATTTTGTTTTCAAAAATGAGGACAGGAAAGGGTAACAGTGGAGGCATAAATCAGGGATTCTTTTCCCGCTCTCCTCAGAATAAGTGACTGCATGAGTGTAATAATAAACATCACAGGCAGAGATTGATGTTGGATGGGCCTGACTGAGGGCACGTAGTTAGTAATCCGTGTGCGGGCTGTGCCCACGTTGGGCAACAACTTGCCTCACAATTCCCACATTAAATCGGGGGCGAAGCAGGAAGAAATGATAGACATAATTTCCCTGTGATCAAACATTGTTGGTCCGTACATTAACACGACCGATGCAATCTCCTACAAGGCACAAAATAATTGAACGTGCTGAAATTAGGAACTATTTTGAGGTATTTCCTCTCTTTAGAGCAGCAGGGCAGATTGGCTTAATTAAGGAGGGGAAAACAGGAAGTTTTAAAGTCACGTCTATAATTAATTGGTCGCCTCAGCCAAAGGGTCTGCCTGGTCAGGGCAGCATGAGGAAGCAGCTCTGTTGTTGTGCTCAGTCACTGGGTTCACATAAGACTTAATCCAGTCTATGCTACAGGGGATGTTTTTGAAGGGAAAACTATAACTTGGGTTTTATTTTTGTCGATCTGGCCATCAGTTAAAAGTATTTGCTGACATCTTGGAATGAGCAGTCAGACAATCGTACAGGGTGGAAACAAGCTTGTGGGAGGTTAAACTAATTAGGTGGTAAAAGTGTGCATGTCTTTAATGTTGCTAATCATCCCACATTGCACAGGAAAACCGTGAGGGTTCACAAGCGTAACCTGTAACCAGTGGGTAGACTCACGCTACAACCTGGATCAAATGTATGGCAAAGGCTGGGGAGATTTTAATGAGCAGCTGTATGTTCTGTTTGGGAGCCTGCCGTGTGTCAGCTTGTTATTTACATTAGATGCTCATTTGGTTATCAGGAGTGTTTGTAAGACGTGTCAGTGGAGAGATGCCCAATCAGCAGGCAAGAGAGGAGTGTAACTGGGCTCTTCTGTCAGGCTGCTGCATCCTGCAATGCATCCCCGGTCAGCACTGTGTGGCTACGCTGCTATCTTGAGCCTTGGATGAAAATGTATTACATTTCCAGTCTTCAGTGAGCCAAATGGTGTTTACACAAGCATACCTCGTTCTAAAGTCTGAGACGCTGCGTTGCATTCTGGGTAGGAGGGGCTGTTAAAATCCCACCAAACTTCATAACCCTTGGTTGACCCAAATGACTAAAGCTATGACTCCATGCAGATTCTTTAGAAGCCTGCAGACTTTCAGCTAAATGACTGATACCAGTCAGGAAGGCACTGTTTCCCCCACCTCTACATCCAAGGCAAACACAGGCACACAAACACCAACATACAGCGTACATCATGGAGCATGGAAAATATCCCCTGTCTCTGACTCCCTTCATTGTTTTGTCTTTTTTGCACCAGACCTGAACAATACAGATACTGGTAATGGCAAGCTAACACAAAACCTATTTTCACAACATTTAATCAACAGACAAGTTTTGTCTGTTAGTTTTCTCACAATCATGATTGACTTCTGCTCATACATCAGCATGAAATGACATAATGATTAGCATATTGCTTGTTGACATATGTTTAATTGATTAAAACAGGCCTGCTGTGATTTCACTGTGTTTTGTTTTTGAAGGCCGGGGTTCTGACAGAAATACTTAGGGAAGTATTGCACTTGGCGTCGAGCTCCGGTTCCCATACACAAGAGCGCTGAACTTAATTCAAAACGTCCTGGACACAAGGCTGACTGTTGGGCTAGTAGGAGAGGAGAGATAGCTGTAACCTTGCATTGAACTCCCAAGAATCTCAGCGTACTCCTTGGATTGCGGCAGCAGAAAATACTTACACAAGTTACATGATTTAGTTGATGAGTTTCAAAGCACAGACTTCTATTCACCAGAGGGCTTGGGAACTAAATAGCGTTTCTCTTAGACAGACACATAGCTCTTACCTGGAAAAACTGTCATTGCAATTTCTAAATTTTCCTCTTGTGTCACAATGAGATATGTGTAATTTGTGAAATATCTCCACAGCTATTTAATTTAATGGATTATCATAAAATGTACTTTCATGTCCTTGATGGATGAATTGTAATAACGTTAGTTTAAAATGTTCCAATGGCCTATAGATGTGTTAAGTGCTAATTACCAAATGTTACCATGGTAAAATGCTAAACTAAGAAGGAGAACATTGTACACATTACCTGCTAAACACCTGCATTGTCTATGTGAGTGTGATAGCATGCTGACATAGCACCCAGCTCAAAGCCCAACTGTTGCACAAACAAATGTAAAACAACTGTACCGTTAGTTACTTTGGTAACTCCAGATTCTATTAGTATAGCCCTCTAAGGGCTACGCTATTGGGTTCATCCCTTCGCGCATGCGCAGTCGTGAAGATTTTCTTTCCCGCCCTAGCGTCCAGCTCGGGCCTCAACTACGTCCGCATTTACTGCATAAATACAGAGCGGACCCGTTGTTCGACTCCCAAACATCAGCTTTTTCTTCAACTAATGTTCTAGGAGCAGGTGGCCCGGACCTTAGAGGGCTACGCCTATACTAATAGAATCTGGAGTTACCAAAGTAACTAATGTTCTATTTCGTATAGGCTTCGCCCTCTAAGGGCTACGCTATTGGGTTAGGGCGAAGCTGATGTAGTCAAGCCACCTGCGGCACAAGGTCCACAAGCCCAACATGCACCACTTTGCCCAGCAACAATGTACCGAGGCTAGTCAGAGTCATTCTTCTGACAAAGCCTGCCCTGCCAATGGCGCGGCCGGAAGGTCATGAGGCCCGCAATATGATGCAGTAGTACAATGATTAAGGGGGGGTTAAGCGTGATGATCCTGTCGCGCATGCAACGGAGAGAATGATTACCTCCATGCATGCAACATGATATGACAACGTATTAGATAAGAGCTGTGTCTCACAGAAATACCCAGATACAGGAGGGGTGAGACAGCAGAGCAGGGTCATTGCAGGACTAGGCGTAAAGGGAGATTGGCGACAAACAAGGCATCCGCTTTTTTTTTTTTTTTTTTTTTTTTTAAGCACATTCAGCGCGGCATTACGCGTCACTGACGTGGACAGAACCGCATGAGATATGGAAGATTCAGACATATCTCGCAGATAAAAGCGGATGAAGGGCACGGAAAGCCCAAGAAGCTGCCGCGCAAATGTCGGCTACTGCCATGCCTTTAAATAGAGCCGCAGACGCCGACAAAGCCCTCGTAGAGTGACCCCGAATGTCTTGGGGGGGGCTCTTTCCCTTCCGAGCTATAAGCTGGGTAATAGCCTTGCACAGCCAGCGAGACAGACGCTTTTTTGAGAGGGCTGAACTTGGGAGTGTTCTCTATAATGCACAAACAGCTGCTGAGTTTTCCTGATATTTGCCGTGCGTAAAACGTATTGTGACAGAGAGCGCACCGGACACAACCAGTGGGAAGCCTCCTCCGCCTCGTTAGCGTGAGGTGGGGAAAAAAAACCCTCGAGGGAAAACACCTTCGACCGAAAAGAACTAGATAAAGTCTTCGGTGTGAAGGAGGGATTTGGCTGTAAGGTGGCTGCGCTCCCATCCCCTCTAATGGAGAGGCAGGACGGAGAAACTGACAGTGCGCATAATCACTCACTCTTTTGGCCGACGTTAGGGCAAGGAGAAGTGCTGTCTTAAGCGACAGCATTCTGAGCGAAGCCTGTGCCAAAGGCTCAAAGGGGGTTTTCACCAGAGCCCGCAGCACCAGAGCTAGGTCCCATTGGGGGCGAGGGGGCGAACAGCGGTTTTGACGCCTAACCCCTTCAGGAAACGCTTCACCAGGGGATACGCAAAAACTGTCCTCTCACCAAAACCCTTTCGTGACAGGATGAGATGGCTGCTGCGTATGCTTTGGCTGTAGACGGAGCCAAATCATTATCCACCAGAGTTTGTAGGTACGTCAGCACGAGAGGTAGGGGACAGATGTGGGATCTGCGTCCCTCTCTGGTGCACCAGCGCTGGAAGGCAGACCAGCGCCCTGCGTAGCCTGCTATGGTAGAGGGGCTCTGGAGCCCTGGATGGCGCGTACACCGGCGGGGGCAAGCCTATCTCTGTAAGCGCCCCCGCTCAGCAACCAGCCCCACAGTCTCTGATTTATCACTGGGGGATGACAGATCGCACCGTTCAGCTGCGATAGTGCGTCTCCCGCCACGGAATCTGCCAGGGGGGGGAGCCACCAGCAGCTGAACGAGGGTTGGGAACCAGACGCGCTCGTGCGTTCGGTGCCACCAGAACAGTTAACAGATCCTCCTCCTGGACGCGCTCCAGGAGGCGAGGGATCAGCGGGACCAGGGGGAAAAGCATATAGGAGGGTTTTGGGCCAGGTTTGTGGAGAAGGCGTCTACGCCGAGGGGAGGGTTGTCCCGCGCGCTCAAGGAAAAACCACAGTGTGCACTGTGTGTTCTCTCGTGAAGCGAACAGATCCACCTCCGCTTCCCCGAACCTGCTCCATAACGTTTGAACGATATGGGATTCAATCTCCACTCGTTGTGGGGGGGCCCCCCCCTCGACATCAAGTCGGCCGCCCGGTTCAAAATCCCGGGGATATACACTGCCTTGGGAGACAGCAGGGGGCTGTGCGCCCACAGCAGGAGGCGCCTGCTATTTCTAACAACCGGGCTGAGCGTATGCCCCCTGGCGGTTTATGAACGCCGCCGCCGCGATGTTGTCCGTCCGTACTACAACATACCTCCCCGTCACCACTGGTGAAAGTGTTTCAAACACCTTCAACCCCCATGGACAGCTCCAGGCAGTTTATGTGAGGGAGAGGGGAGGAGGCCAGGCCCTCCCACCACCTGTGACTCGCACATTCCCCCCCAGCCAGTGAGGGACGCGTCTGTGTACACCGTCACAAAGATGTTCACTCTGCCCAGGGGAACCCCGGAAGACAGGCTTTGGGGGTTCCCCCAGTATGCCAGGTCTGATTGGAGGCTTGCTGACAGCCTGGCTCTCATGCTGACGAGTTCATGTCTACGCCCAGGTAACTACCGATTGTGCGGGGACAAGGGCGCTCTTCTTCCAATTTTTGGCAAAACCAGCGTTTGCAGGTGCTGCAGAACCTCCATAGTGTGCAGCGCCGCTTGCTCCCGAGAGGGGGCTAGAATGAGCAGATCGTCCAAATAAAGGAGGACTCTGATGCCCCTCTCCGTAGAGGCTGGAGCGCCGTTTCCATGCACTTGGAAAAGGTGCGGGGGGCTAGTGAGTCCCCTTGGAGGAGAAGCGCAGGAATTTCCTGTGCCTGGGAATGATTTGGATGTGAAAGTAAGCGTCTTTCAGATCCACGGGTGTAAACCATTTTTCGTGGCGCACACATTCCAACACGTGCCTGATGGTGAGCATGTGGAAGGGCGCTCCATGACATACGGTTGAATTTTGACAGGTCGAGCATGGACGCAGTCCTCCTGACTTCTTTGGGGTGAGAAAATAGCGAGAGTAAAACCCTCGTTTTCCTCCCCTGGAGTGACGCGGGAAGTAGCTCCGCTCGTCAGCAACCCTTCTAGCTCTGACGTCATTGCTCTGACTCTGCCAGGGATGAGACCGTCGTCTCCAACACCACCCGCGAAAGGGGTGGGGGGGGCGAACTGGAGTGTGTAACCCCGTGTTATCAGCTTTGACATCCCGAGTCCATGTGAGTCAAGCCAATCCATGCAGCGCTGCACTCTGACAGCGGGCGAGCACATGTCTGAGTGTTGTTCACCGACATGGCAGGCAGGGAGCGCAGAGACCATCCCGCCGCTGGGCGAGACGAGTGATCGCGTCGCGTCGCCAGCCCATGGTCGGCTTTTCGAAAGGGCAGTGGCCGGTCGCCGCCGTGTGGGGCGGGAGCGGTCACTGGTTAACCCGACCCCCCCCCGCCGGCATCGCCGTGGGAGGTGGGTGGACAAACGTCGTCGTCCACCGGGTGGACGCTCATTTCCGCTGTCGCGCAGCGGGGACGCAATGGCGCCCCGCTCGCGGCGACGGCTTGGTGTGTGCTTGTGTGGGGAGCGACTTGTCATAACAGCGTCTTGTTTAGAGCAAACAGGGGCTGTTTTCGGCCTTCACCTTTTCCTTTCTTTCTCTTAACGTGTCCCTCGTCCCGCCGGCATCGCCGTGGGGAGGGGGTTGATTGAGCGGCGTCATCCACAATGGGTGGGCGCGATTCCCGCCGCATAACAGGGAGCTGTGGCGCTCCGCATGCGGCAGCGGTTACCTGTGTGCTTGTGTGGGGAACGACTGTCATATCAGCGCATTGTTCAGAGCAAACAAGGGCTGTTTGGTTGAGGGGAAAAAACACTGTTAAGATGGGAGGTAGTGGCCCTCTAACATGCCGTTGTGTTTCCAACTCTCAGCCCAAGACAGACGATCCCCGCGTCCCGTCATAGCCACCGTCGTTGCTGCTTGCTGGGTGGCTCGGGAGGCGGATTGGACCAGGTGGGGCCGCTCTCATGGGTCTCCGACCTCGTGCAGCCCGCCGGCCGAGTGGTGCCCGGGTGTTGCGCGGAGGGTGACCGTGCCGAAAAAGCCCTTCTGAAGCTAAGGGGCCGTACAGACGCCAAACTAGGTCTAACTGCCGCGGTCAGCTGAGGCATGTGGAACCAGGTGTTTCACTGGCCAGTCTGCCAAGCCATGACCCTGGACAGCGCCACCGTGGGCACCGTAATCCGGGTGAGGATGGCGGTGGGCTACGTTGTTTGTGCTGCCAGCCCCTGGGAAACACCCGCAGCCGTGTCGCCTTGAGCCCGTGTAAACGGGGCGTAGCGAGAGACGGGAGCCTTCAGTTTCCCAGGCTGGGAGAAAAGCCACCGGCCGAAGCTCTGTGAAGCGCAGCCAGAGTGGGGCCCGTGAAGGGGGCGGCTCCGGAGCTTAACATCCCGCTCAAAAAGGCCGCGAGCGTGGGGCTAGCAGCTCCATCGGGAGTGCTACGCCTCTCGCTCTGCCGCCGTCCTCTGCCTCCCCGGCAGATCAGCGAGGGGAGCTTTGGCGGTGGAGGCTGGGGCCGTCTGAGGCAAAGGGGAAGGCCGCTCGGCGGTGCCCCTGGCCGTTCGGGAGACGGAGAGAGCTCCGTGGGAGAGCGTCGATCGCCGTCTCCAGGCCCAATTCCTCCTAAGGGTAAGGGGGAAAAAAGACCGTAACGGCGGCGCTGTCCGAGAGAACAGAGCCAGCGGACTCATGCTCGTCGAAAGACGCCGTCCGCCGCGGATCCAGGGTGTCGCCGGTTGTTTCCGTCTGTCTGCCTTGCTCCCGTTCCTGCCCCCGCAAGCCTGGCAAGACCAGAAGAGCTTCCGCCTGTCAGTTAGCTCTTTAGATGACAGGCGGGCGCAAACTGGCAGGAGGCGTGCCGGTGAGAGCCTGGCCGGCGAGAACGGCGCCGAGGCAGGTCCCGCAGCGGGGGTGAAGGGCGGCGGCAGGATGTAGCCGGTCTGGCAGGAGGGTCAGACGCGTAGCACCACTGGAACTTCTTGTCTTCATACTGCGTGAGCTTTGAAGAAAAAGTGGGAGTCGAACAACGGGTCCGCTCTGTATTTATGCAGTAAATGCGGACGTAGTTGAGGCCCGAGCGGACGCTAGGGCGGGAAAGAAAATCTTCACGACTGCGCATGCGCGAAGGGATAAACCCAATAGCGTAGCCCTTAGAGGGCGAAGCCTATACGAAATAGAACTACTGTTGATTGTCTTCTAGAAGTAGAATGTGTTAGTAAACTCTGTATTCTATACTCTCCACTCCTTTGAAAAAAATGTCAAGTTTTTACCTAGACTGGGAAAACCCTGAGATATGCTCTACAAGTCAGTCTGGCCAAGAGCCCATTCAAGCCCATTTCCAATTTTTCCAAATCAAGGCACCAATCACAACCGTTGAGGCGGGCTTTACACAATGACAATAGTGCGACGTCAAGCAGCTTCTTGTTTCATATAACATGACGGCCACCAAAGTACAGCAACCTGTTCCCTTAATACATACATCCAAGGCAACAACCTGTTGATGCCACTGTCGCAGCTACATCACCCGGATCGTTGGTCTGATTGGTTGAAGGACTACGCAATTGCACCCAGAGGCATTTGATTGGCGTCCGTTGGTGACGCCCCTTTGGAAATGAGGTGTGAATAAACCTTCCCCAGACCCACTCTCAGTTACAACTGAGAAGGGTCTGGTGTCAAGCAGGCTAGGATTTATCATAAAAATAGAAATGCGTACTGCCCCAGGGCCGGAGTGGAACTCATTTTCAGCCCTGGAGTTTCATGCCTTAGACCGGCCCACTTCACTTCACGACTGACTATATTAAAATAATGTAATTAAAAACCTTAGTATATAAGTCTGCAATAGTCCACTGTTATCTACAACCTTGTAATTCAGTGTATTTTTGTAAAATATCATTTCCAATTCAGTGTTGCTTCACAATGTAGATTTTTATATAACAGTACAATATTGTTTCTTTACAACAACACAATGATGTTCAGCAATGTCAGAATCTATTTTCTTAGCAAATAAGTGTTCACAAATATCCAAACCTTGAAATTAAATAAATTAAAATAATAAAAAGAAGTAAAGAATTAAATTAAATGTATTGTACTTTGAATAATACTTCATATAACATTCTGTTCCCCTTTATTCTTGGGCTTTGTGTATTTACTACCCTTATTCCAATGAAAAAAGGTATAATGGATCACTATTGTAACTAGTCTGATCCTGTTTGGGGTGTGATGGTGCAGTGCATATGACACATGCCTTTGGTGTGGGAGACCAGGCTTTGATTCCCACTGTGATACATCAACCAATGACACTAAGACACTTAACCCTTAGTTGCTCCAGAGGAGTATACAGTATGGCAATTGTAAGTCGCATTGGATAAAAATGACATGTAATGTAATTTAATTTGCGTTTAGTTTGCTTGTTCACACACTGTGCTCCAACAGATAGATGTGCCTTCCACACTGACAACAGCTATTTCCAAAGCTTTCTGATAAAGGCAAGTCAGTTTTATTAATGTAGTGCCGAATCATCTGGCATCATTAATCATCTCAGGGCATTTTACTCAGTGATGGGAATAATGGCGTTATAAATAAAGGCGTTACTAACGGCGTTACTTTTTTTCAGTAACGAGTAATATAATTGATTACTCTTTCCAACTTATCAATGCCGCATTTTTCATCAGACCAACTGGATCTCTGAGCCGAGAGGCAAAGATTTTTTTTTCCTTGGTTAGAGGAAAGTGCACGAGACAAGCACATAAATACTGACAATTGGCTGAGGTTGAGTAAAATATCATGGTAAGCCAATCAGAGGTAGAGTTCAAAAGCATGCATAGTTGGACACACAACAACCAAGGGGGTAAGCCTCTCCTTTCTAAGCGTAGCTCCCATGGTGCCATTTTAATACTACAAAGCCATCACCTGCAGTTAGCATCCCATTGACTGCCATTCATTTTGGCACCACTTTGACAATGAATAACTTTACATCTGAAGCATTTCAAGACTCTATTTGCCCATTGTTTCTTTCTAAAGAAACACGACAATGTATAAAAGACTCCATTACGTTGTACCTCACGTTATGGCTCCGTAGCAAACGTTTTCGTAAAAATAGGCTAATGATTGTGTCATAACCACGCGATTTACCGTCGCATAGTCGACAAATCCCCGTATTGCCAGGAGAAGCTCGCAGACACTTTCGACTTACTGTACATCAGCTGTTTAGGTTTAATTACTAATGTTAACTAGCATGTTAGTTAGCAGTAATTAGCCTGTGTCTATGTTATCTCCTAACATATACCCATGCTCTCCATCTCTGCTGATTGGGAATGATTGAGATTTCTCTTGGCACAGCTACCAGAAGACTTACAACTTTCAGACACGTTGCCTACGTCACTCACAACTACGTCGTCTAGCTCAGTTGGAGGCTGCGCAGTAACGCCTAGCCATCCCCGGAAAGGTGCTTCTATTTTCCTTCACTGGTCTCCATACAGAATAACGGGATCTGTTGGTCAATTCCTTTAACTGTCTATGACAACAAACAAGACAAGCGAGTCGGTCAACGAGAGACAGGTATGGCGTTAAAAGACAGGGGGCACTTTTCCTGCTAAAGATTTTCCACCGTGGTCAGAAAAGATAGGCACGACTCTTGAGTGGCTACTCGCTCCGAAGATAATCGCTGTCACTCTCTCACTTCTCTCTCGCTCTATCACCCACACACCCACCCACACACACACACACACAAGCGCAAAAGTATATAACATCAGGCCACTTGCGTTATTTGTACTACAAAGAGTGTATATATTTATTTATTTTTGCTATAGTGCTTAACAAGCATTATTTAATTTTGCCCAGTTGTGGCTTGTTGAGGGGCAATAAATATCAAAAGTTCCAAAACATCTATTGTGTTATTTGTATTGATCCACTAGACATAATATCTACGTACATGGCATTTGATTGGAGACTAAGTGTTTAGATTTGTGTACAGTTTCTGTTAATAACGTATTATATTAAGTGTCCATTTCATTGTAATATTCAGATTTATCATAAATAATTGAAAATATACATGTATTTTATGTTCCGTTAAAGAGGGCTGGAGGTGGGGTCACATTTGAGCATTTAAAAATGTACATGAAAGTAATGCAGTAGTTACTTTCTGAAGTAACTAGTGCTTTTATAATTTGTAACTGAGTATCTAATTTAGTTACTTTTTGGAAGAAGTAGGTAACTAGTAACTGTAACTATTACTTTTTAAAAGTAACTTGCCAAACACTGATTTTACTGTATAGAGTGTCCACACCATATACTGATAGTTCGTCTAATTCACTCAATGAGCTATCCTACCTGCCCACTCTGGAGTTCTGAGCTCACGGCCGGTGCTTGGTACTGGCTCTTAATTTTTACTGTTAGCAGCCAACTGGACAGTCAGCTAATGCTGAGGAAGACAATGTTTGATTAAAAAAAAATTAATGCTGGTTTGTAGGCCACGTTGTGTTGTTTTGTGCAACCGCTAGCATGTTGCACTGTTCCCAACTAGCTTAACGTTAGCTTACCGGTCGCATTGTCTTCATTTGGAGTTTCACTCGGGCTGGTTTTAATGAAAACGTTGCTCAGTTTAGAACAGCTGGCCACGTCACTTTCTAGAGCATTCCTTTTTTAATTGTTGCCTTTTCAGCGCCGTTTTTGCGCTTTCTATTATCCGGTTTTAGCTTCGTATAGCCCGCTGCCGCACCCTCCAGAAAGCACCGCTGATAGAAGTGTAAGAGGTGACGGTTTGTTTTTAAGGTGCCGTAAATGCGTCATCACCAACCAGGTTGCATGGATGCAGAGAACGGTAGGCTGCAAGGAAACAGATTTAAAGTGGGCTACAAAATTTAAGCTCCCTGCATTTGCCTAGGGACAGCATCCGTGATATTCAACTATGATTTTAAACCAGTGCCATGACTGAACACCGGGCCCTCGCGACCAAAACACCCGGTCGCCCATCCGGGTCTGCAAAAAAAAGTTTCCTACTCTCCTGACTCTCCTTTATGACTCTAATTTCTGTGTTTGTGAGTGGCAGTTTGGCACACTATTCAGAGCAGAACGTTCCCCGCAGTCTGCACCTTATTTAGGAGGAACAACATATTGAACAAACACAAAACGTGGTTTTCCACTGGTAGGCCAGGCATTTAATCTCAACATTGTTTTATTCTGTCTTGAATGTTAGCATATACGAGAAGAGCTTTATTTACTGTGTGTGCAGTACCAGATGCTAAAATATTCAGTTATATCCCCCCCACAGACTGTATGTATGTGTTATTTCTCAGCAGCATAGTCCTACTTGTTTGATAAGGGATGGAGGACATATATGGGCCACTGAGTTTCTATAAACTAAAGAGGAAATGTAAATGTACCTCCCTTGCATGGATGGCTTCAGTTAAATTGTGGACCTTGATTAATAAACAGTCTACATCAAGGACAGAAATTGGAGTAAACTGTCACTTTTCAAAATCAAGGCCAAAACTCAACCACCTCCTCACTTTATCATCATTGTGGAATTGTTATTCTGAGGTGATTTTAACAATTAAAATAACAGTTGTCAACTCACATACACACACACACACACACACACCCTCACGTAGTACACTAGTGTCATTCATTCCAACACCCAACTCTCCCACTGTTTCTGTAATAAGTAACACTGACTGTACATAGTGATGTAATCTCCATACTGTGTGGAGCCAAACATTTCACTGTCATCTATTATTTACAGTAACTGCTGATTTACGTATTATTAGAAAGAGAGAAGTTGGGTTTCTCATCATTATGCGGTGAACCTTCCCCTTGTGAGTAACAAACTTCCTGTGAGTGAGGCTGTGAGATATATTTACAGGGGTGGAGGAGGGGCCTTTTTTCTTTCCTATAGGTGTTGATATGATGCTAACTAAGATACAAAATGTTGATGTGGACACAGCTTTTAAAGCACAGTTTGGCTTTCTGTGAATCTAACAAGGTGAATGAATCACAAAATAATAATCCAGAACAATACATGATTTCTGAACACAACCCCTCTTTCTATTAGAGATCTTTTGATGGTACTCCAAATCTGAAAAGACTAGACTAGCAGGACGGCTACCGTGTTTTTAAGTGCTGTTTCTCCCAGAATGTGCCCCTGTGTCTGTCGAGGAAACCCAAAAGGGCTGAGTCAGAGATCCCATCTCTTCCGGAGGCAGGGCCAGCAGTGCTCTCCTTTGAAAGGCAACATGGAAAGATCAACGGGCATCTCCTGAGGGAGCCACTGGGCCATGCTGTGCTGCTGCCTCATGGCATAACAGCCCTGGGGCCTGTAGTCTGCTGCTGCTGGTTAACATGTGCTGTTTACTTTGGGAGGACTTTCAACCCTGTGCTGCCATCAAGAGCTCTGCATTCTCCCTCTTTGTCTGTATGCGTTTATCACAGCCATCCCTTCTCTTTACTCCTCTTTCCAGCTTTTTTCATCTCCTAACACTTATACTTATATTCCTAATATGTCCCAAAAGCTGCGACTCTGTGACAAACATAATTCACAACTACTTTCCATCCCTTTGCAGATCATAACTACGAGCTTTCCATTTGCATCACTCTGTGTGAATGTGGTGGTTGATGTGACCCTCATCTCTGTGAACATCCATCCACATGAGAGCGCAGGGAGGATTTCTGCGCTGTTCTGTTTATATTTCCCCCCTCGCAGCACCATGGATACCAGTCAGACAGTACCAAGGTAGGACCACCTCATAAATTCAGAATCCTATAAATATTTGCTCGTGTTTTGAGTTCAACACTAGTTTACATTTACATAGCTGAAGGTGGTTTAGTAAATTATCTGCGCTGAAGCGCAACGACTTAATGCCTGGTGGTCTTGTGTATTAATTGTGTTTTACATAAGACCCAGCAGCCAATGAATACAGGGCTAACGTTTCCATTTGCTGTTTACATCCAAACTTGACACAAGTAACACTAACACTAAAAAAACTAAACTTTACGATAGATGATCTTTGGCTAAAGCATATGGTTGTGGCTGTATCATTCTAATAAGATGTCAAAAGGTTTGATCTCTTGCAAATGAAAGAAAAACAAGTACAGTTACAATGTTCATCTCCAAACTGTGGATGTGGCTGTTGCGTTGTGTGGTACATTCCTCCACACTCAATAAATTCAGCTTAATCAATATGTCAAAGAGCTGACAGATAACGCTAAGCCCAGACATAAATCTTAACCATCACTAAAATCTTTTCATGTGGTATTACTCACAGGCCATATTCGCTTAAGTACAGTAAACATTGTGACAGGTACTTTGAGCTGCTGGTTCAAGAGGACACAGGAAAGTGGATTGTGCTTTAAGCCTTCAGGGGCCGGTATAGAAAAGAAAAACTCTTAAGTAAAAAGAACTGTCAGGAAGAATAAACGCTTGCTTTAATGAAACATAAACAGAATGTGGAAGCAAACCACCCGAAAAAAAGCTGGAAATCAAAATCTGCAAGAATAATTTTTGGTTTGAGATGCAATTTTCAATAGATTCTTTTCCCCCAGGAAATCCTTGCATCGCACTAGCTGTTCTTGATCCCCCCCCCCCCACCTCACCCCCACCCTTGTGTGCTTCCCTCCCAATCATGAAAACATTTGAGAAAATAAAGCAAGTTTTTGTTCCACCAGAGAAAATGGGAGTTAAAGCATGGCTATGATTGCCTCACACAAAAGTATGCCTGAGTAATATCAATATTATGCAAGAACACGGCTCTTTCCACAACTTCAAAAATACTGATTATTTTCTTTAAAACACAGGGTAACTGATTCATTTGCATCACCATAACAATTTATTGGACTGAAATTTAAATAAAATAAATTTCTTATATAAAAAAAAAAAAAACAACACCAAAAAAAATTATGCTAAAATAAACATGATATTTCAAAAAAATAAATAAATCCAGAAGAATGAATGACGTGGCCTTTTTTGGATGGAGGGATGAGATGAAAACTGAAAAACTAAGAAGAAAAAAACTCTCTTTACACCAAGTTTCACATGTAACACATCAGATTGCCTTCAGATTTAAATCCCCCCCATGACTGTGTTGTGGCCTGAAGAGACTCCACGCACACCGCTGCTGGAGGACATGGAGACAAACGGTGTAGGAAAATCCAATGTGACCTTTTGAATTTTGATTTTGCATGCCACCAATGCAGCTGTGTTTTTATTTCCTTTTTTAATTGTCCACTTCAACACCTCATCATGTTACTCCTTTGCCATTACACTCCCTTTAATCCCTCACACGGATTATTCAAAGACATCAAAGTAACATGAATTTGTTCAGAGGTGACCTCACTCTCCACATTAGTCTAATTTTGGTATAAAATGATGCAATGGATACATGCTTGCATTGTGAAAGGTTCACAGTTCATAGTGAGTCAGGTAGTGCAGCCAACAGCCTTATTTTGCAGAGTATGTCTTGTAACATAAAGGTCAGTAGGCCCACAGCTATTCTGAGTGTGCTTTGATCATACAAGCCTTCCAACTACATTTAAAAGAGTTTTTGTAGCTTTGCTTTGAGAATAGTACCTTAAAGCTACCCAACAGCATTTCAGTATCAAAAATTAGTCTGAAAGAGTTGATTATTTGCATGTTTTAGTAAATAATTAAACAAAACAACTATATGACATAGTCATTTATACCCTGTTTAAACCAAAATAGTTTCAGTCAAATACAGTAAGAGCTCTCAGTGGAAAACGTGCATATTCAACACTACTGTACTACAAACAACCACGTATAAAGGGAACAAAATTACAAAAGAAGACATCAGAATGGTTGAATTTCTACTCTATATTGATATTTTATTAACAATCATAGCCATGTTTTCAACAATGGAAAATTTATAAATATTTTTTTTTCTTTTGATTGATAAAAGTTGTCTTGGCACTTGTGGCATGATTCCAGTTGTAGAAAGAAGAAAAATAATATCTAAATGTCCTTAAAGAATATAGCGCTTTATGAAGCAGTGGTATCCAATCAACAGCATTTTCTTCAGAGCGGAAATCCGTTATGTACATGATGACTTTTTTTAAGAAACAAGATGTGGTTCTGTGTCATGGTGGAAGGGAGAGATAATGAATGTATGGCAGGTCCAGAAACCATCCAAAACAGGTCACATGATTGATCATCTGGCCTGGCGATTCCCTTTGTTTTTTTAAGGCAACAAGATCCCCCTCACCAATCTGGAAACCAATCTCTGCTATTCCCACTCGGTTGAAGCTTGCAGTGTAACTGAAGGTCGTCTCACACCCTGTCCGACTCTTCTTGCGTCAGCTGCAAGGAAGGAAACAAACATTGCCCCCACGATACTTCCACATTAGCATCCAGACAGAGGGGCCAGGGATTGCTGTCCTCCCAAAGATTTAGATGTTCAAGCTAAGGCCATGGGGCACCAGGGTTCACCCCTCACTGAAGCTACATCTGATGGCTGGGACAGACCCACGTTGGTGTACAGGCCGTCCTGTCCCGGGTACTTCACTGTTGAGCCAGCTCCCTCCCCTGAACTGGACAGCACAGACGAACTGACCTGCAACGCCAAAGCAAATGTACATTATTAGCCTCATTGTATTTCCAAGGCAGATGTTTCTTCTACACAGTAGAATAAGCACTTTGGAGAGTGATTCATATTTGGCTTTTGGACTGAGATGCCCCCCAAAAAAAACCCACCAAATCATGAGCAATGTGTTTCTAGTCTCACTGTATTATTATGGTAAAACATATGCCCAGTGTAAGCAGCAGTCAGCAGCACAGAGCATCAGTCAGTGTGCATGCGTTCTCTTTAGCAAAACACCTGCTGTGGCAAATGCTTCAATTAGTTCATTACAAAATATTCAACCCTGAGGATCCATCAAGGCCAGTTTTACAATTAATATCACTGTACGAATGGTATTTTCCAATTAATTATTTCAGGTTTTATTTCAAATGAAAACTTCTGTGACACATCACACAAATCAAGTAGAGCAGAAGACATTTCACTCTAATACAGTAAAATAAAAAGGAGTCTTACCCCTGACACCTGTCCGGAAGGAGAGCTGTTTTTCGAGCAATCTTCGGAATTAGATGAAGATGTGGATGTGGGAGTCATAGAGACAGAGTTGTTATTTCCTATAAGAAATATATAAAAGATATATTTCTGAGATCATATTATAAAAAAACAACGTTTTAATCATTTTTATCCACCGGAATATGCACAGTAATTATCAATGACTCACCAGAGGATCCCTTTGTTTTATTCATGGTCTTCGGTTTTCTTTTTCTTGTCTGGATTCCCTCTTTCTTCATGGCGAGCGGCCGAGGTACCTGTAGATTTGATCATTTTTAGAGACCAATTAATTATTTTAAATTGGTGTGGATTCATCAAAGTGGCTATTAGGCCTACGTTTGAAAGAAATGTGAAATTCAATCTCGACTCACCCCGTGTAATTTTGTGTAGAGCCCACACGCGTTACACACTGGCTCTCCCTCCGCGTTTCTGCGCCACAAAGTGGTCGTGCTGGTTTGACAATTAGCGCAGGACAGGCCGATTCTTCTGGACGTTGACTGGTGACAAAAATAAAACACTGAATTAATGATTATAATAATTACAAAATGTTCAGAATAGGGTGTGATTATTAACAAATCTGTCCAGATTTGGAGCCTTTTTCTCACCTAAAGTTGAAGAAAATGTTTTAATAGTGAAAGCCACACTCCACTAATTTTATTACAAATTGACATTTCATGCCCTGTTTCCTAACAACAACACGGGCCCTATTATGATCTCCAAGCCATTGACGCACGGCGTTTACATGTAGCCTAGATTCCTGAGACAAACTGTGCGTAATGGCACCAGGAAAATAGTTGCCCTTTTTGTCACCCATTACGATTAAATTACCCAACAGAAGCACTGGTGACAGATTAAGTGCCCGATTAATAACTTTAACAATACAACATGTGTGTTTTTAATCCAGTTAAATCGGTGCGTTCAATTCCTTTAAAATAAATTACGGGAAATTTACTAACATACCTTTTCGCGTGCAAATCTTTCAATCCCGCGTCATTTCTATTATTGGTGGCTGATAAATGAATATTACTGGGTAATAATGTCATCAATTTGCACAAAAGGCACAAACTTAAAGATAAGATAAGATAGACTTTACAATTCCTGAATATCAAATTTGAGATGTATATTACAAATATATATATATTATATATATATATATATATATATATATATATATATATATATAATATAGATATATATATATATCCCATTTTACATGTCACATATAACACACGTATATAATTAGACCAAAATTATTAGAACATTTAAATCTGACCTATATGCATACATGTCTCTTTCCTGCCTTAGACACTTATCTTCGGCGATAACCTCCAGCCATTGTTTGAAATGATTAGGCAGGAAATTGAGCGGTTAAGTGATCCCCTGCTTACCGTCCGTTTCTGTGGTTTAATTAATGGCCGGCTCAGCCCATTCATTTTGCTGTAAAGGCCGCAGGCGTTGCAGAGAAAGTGGCCCGTGCCGTCGCGCCTCCAGAGCGGCGTCGAGATGGAACCGCAGTTTACGCACTCTCTGCTCTCCCCCATGTCGTCGAGAATATCTGAAACTAAAAACAAAGACTTAAAACAGCATAACGCACAGCTTTAAAACATGAAAATCTGCCCACAGGTTACATACGTGTAAGCTACAAGGTGAGGCAAATTAAATCAGATCCACGGATAAAACCTGACACACTTTCGATATCTTTATGCGCACACAGGCCCTGTTTTAATCTTGCGGAATCACACGCACGTGGCCTTTCAGACAAAATCTGGTCCAGTGTTATAGAGATATTATGTTTGTAGTACTTCATTAAACATTGTTTTGATATAATAATTATTATTTTTTTAGCTCTGGCCTCCACAGGTAAATCAGGTTCTTTCACAAAAGCGCACTGCACTTTCAGAGCTTTTCCCAAAGACACTTTTGACACAAGGTCGCATGCTTGATTAAAGGAATGTAATCATGATCCCAGACAGCGAGAATGAACATTATTCCATCACTATGTCCTCCTCTACTTTGCATACCTCCGTTTGGTCCTCGAATCAAGGGCGCGCCTCTGCTCTGCAAGGTGTGCAGCATGCTGTTATCAAAAGGTCCTCCGGTCCAAGGCGAGGGCAGCTGGGACAGCTGTGGTGCGTACGGAGAGTATGGACTCGCGTAGGTCCCGCTCAGGGGCCGAGAGAGGCCGTACTGGTCTCTGCTGCTCACATTTAGCGTGTTACTGTAGCCGGTGTCCCTGGGCGTCCCGTTATTGATGGGTGGGCTCGGAGGGTAGTGGAACCGACTGGAGGTGTGAGGGCTCCCGGTGCTGTATGAAGGGCTCTCCGGGGCGGGCTGCGACCAGACCGAGTGGCTGGAGACTGCGTGGCTCGCCTGCGCAGAGCCGCTGGCCTGCAGATATGAGAGGCTGGGTATCATTGGGCCCACCCGGGAGCTGGGGACATACACGGGGGAGTTGGGGTTGGAGTGCATATAACCACCAGAGGATGAATCATATCCAGTCTGGCTCTGGGCAGCGGCGATGGCCAGTGTTTGGTACATGTCGGTCGGGTCCACCAGCAAGCTCGCCTTGTGCGCTCCGCTGGAGAGGACGAGTTTGCTGCCCTGGTCTAAATCCGTAAACAGCGGGATGTCCTCGGCAGTCAGCGTGTTGTTATGGTGTCCGAAGTGAACGTAGGAGTGTAGTGATCTGCCGTCGGAGCGCCGGGGCCCCAGTGCGTCAAGGTCGATCGGAGGTGTCCTCAGCTCATCCGAGGTGGGACCGTCCCTCCTGCTGTCCCCGTGCAGGTAGGTCTGCTCAGCCGGTGACCCTGGGCTGCTGGATACTTCTCGCTTGACCATGGACCAGCTGTTTTCGCCCAGGTCCATCCAGGAGCACTTTCCATAAACCGGGTTAATAAAAATCGTCAGGGTGTAGTCTACCCTGTGACAAAAAAAAGAGATGGGACCGTAAGGATTAAATCAGAAGAAAATAGGTGTCAAAACTATAGGAAAACCGAGTTCAAACTCTTGATACAAACAATGCACACTTCTGTTGCGCAGCTCGTTTTCATCTTTAAAAGAGTTGTCTAGATTTCCACAATAAAAACGACCAAACTAGGAATCTGACTATTCATTACCCGCCATGTTCGCTGACTTCGTGTCATCTATAACCGCAATAAACACATCCAACCCGCAGTGACTGCCATACTCCCATCAGGCGCTAAAAAGTCCATGTCAAATCTCTGTTTCCCCCCCCCCCCCCCCCACCCCCCACACACACACACACAACACACACGCACACCGCACACACACAACAGATAGGAAACAAAACGCAATATGTCTTCACAGCAAAAATAGATAACCGTTTGATAAGACCAACAAGAGATAAGGGCTGAGAGGCAGGCTGGGGCGATAAAACATTACCCCGAAATGATGATGTAGGTCTCGCTGCGCTCACCGCCGAAAGTTTTAACCAGCCGTTTGGCATGGGGGAGAAAATACAGTAGGTTTAGAGGAAAAACACAGGAGCCATTAGTCGCTTTCTACCACATACCTGCTAGTTGTGTGCCATAGGTCGCAAGTAAGGTTCCTAATAGTGAGCCGCTGCTTCTCCTGGAAGTAATGGGAAACGTTAGCGCGGTCCGACAAGGTTTATGAGAGGAGGCGCTTCTGATGGCTGCGGCTGCTGGAGGCGGACCAATCATGTGCGTGAGTGGCTGGAAACACGATGGGGGTGCCAGCCTATAAACTCCTCCAATCAATCACACGGAGAAACAGACAGACAGACAGAGAGAGAGACAGAGAGAGAGAGAGAGAGAGAGAGAGAGAGAGAGAGAGAGAGGAGAGAGAGAGAGACAGAGAGAGAGAGAGAGACAGAGAGACAGGCGTCTTGATCAAGTCTGAAACGTATAATAATTTGCAAATACAATCAGGATTTAAAGAGTTTTTTGGGCTTTGGGCAGAGATGGAACTCCACCCCTTCTCATCTGTTTTACGTAATTTGATCAAATGTAATTCCTAATCAGCACCTATAACGACCTATAAAGTCTAACCGTAAATATTGTAGTTTTCAGTATATTGTAATGCTGCTATAAAGTTGGTTTAAATTAGTCTACTGATATTTATTCAAAACCTTTTTGTTGATTATAAGGGTGGAATGTCACTAAATAGCCTTGCCTACGTTCAATCAACTACTGAACAAGTACAAGTTTGGGATACTTTTACTTCACTTGAGTGCTTCCAATTTATTTTACTTCTAATACATTTTTGAAGGAAATATATTTATTGCACGTGTCATGTGACAGATAGTTCGCTACTTTCCTGAATATGATTTCACATAAACATCACTTGGTTGTTTATTAAAATAGACACGTTTATAAAATTAAGCTGCCCGACAAAATTAGTGAAAATTAACTGACCGCCTGCAACTGTAAAATGCTGCTTCCACATTAATGCACCATTAACAATAATCCAGTAATATAATATAGAACTCATTGCTTGAAAATACCTTTGTATTGTTTTTTTTTTACTAAGGCCAGTTTTTGAAAGCAGGATGGTTATAATAGAGTATTTTCACACTGGTCAAATATTTAAATACTATCACTGGCTGATTATTAAACTTTAGTTGTTTAAGATTACTTTGATTAATAAGTGCTGACTATATTCACCATAACCACCAACTTTATTGTGCTACATGGATATGGATCATTGTGTTTTGCCGTTGAAAAATATGAATCAGCTAATATGATATATTTTCTCAGTTGGTAATGTGAAAAATAAAACATAGGCTTTTGTATGCGTAATTATTAATTTCCGCTTCCATTCTGACGGATCTGAAGGCACAAGTCTTGATTGAGGTTGATGTCTTCCTCTTTGTTTATTCTCTATGTTCACCGGAGTGATCAATGAATCCCCTCCTAATTAGTTTATTTAAGTCAGACGCTTTCATTCAGGATTAAAGGGCTCGAGCTGTGTAAAAAGCCCCAAACTACTCACGTCTCTGCTTCGTCTTTGAACCGCGATGATTCGTTCAGCCAGAATATACATTGCGGTGAGTGAAGTGATCAAAAGTAGCGAGGTGTCAATT
The DNA here is from genome assembly GCF_008692095.1 of Etheostoma spectabile. Taxonomy (NCBI): domain Eukaryota; kingdom Metazoa; phylum Chordata; class Actinopteri; order Perciformes; family Percidae; genus Etheostoma; species Etheostoma spectabile. Next base: position 10,936,489 of record NC_045744.1, on the reverse strand, counting down.
GAATCATTTACTCATTTACAGGTCGTCCTCTTGCGTGTTCACAGAGGTTAACAAATAGCTCCCCGGTTCATCACACTCCCAACCATTCAGCAGGTATTTGTGTGTGTTTACATTTGGTCTGGATGGGAGATCAGCTGACAGAGCTGCAGAGAGATCTGACGACTCCACCATTAAACTATTACCCCTACTACACTGACTGGAGCACATCCACTGACGTCTAGATTGGTTTTCTTCTAATGTAACTGCTGCTGCTAAATGGGTCCCAACAATACAGACTGAGTTGCAGAGGAGGACTCCAACATTAATACAACATTAAAATGACATTTAGTATTAATATTACGTTATAACTCATTCGAGTCTGCACTGTAGAGACAGCTGTAGGCCACTCACCGATGAACTGCCACCCAGGCTGTATATAGGCCTACATGCAGAGCTGGACCCACAAGTTATCTACTAGCCGACTAAGGTATTGCTATAGTAGTTAGGCTATTATTAGAATCCGAAATTATTAATATCGTATCTCTGCTAATTAGCCTACAACTATTATTATTGCATATTGCCACTACTGTTTATAGGGCTAGAGTTTCTACTACTAGCCTTCCACATTTGAGCTCCTAGGGCCACCACTGCTACAAATGTCATTATTAGCCTGCCGCTGCCAATTTTTATAATAGGTCTACTCTACATATTATTAAAAGGCTTTTACTTCTTCCATTGTCACATACTACTGGACTACTGTTATATTATTCAGCTACTAGCCTACTGCTACTATTACATTTTAGTTTAACACGCAATAGTGCTTCTATTATATCTGTTTCTTTTTAAGAGCATCTTTATACTCGGCACATGTATAACTAGGGCCATCCCTGGGGGCCCGTTGTTGAGTAAAGTATTTTATGTCTGCGCGCAGACACACTGCGCTGTCCCGTAGGTCTCGTGGCTCCTGCCTGCTCTCAGTTCAATCTGGACACATCTGACAGCCAGAGAGATTTTGGAGATGGGATTTTATCAGAGGGGAGTAACCAAACCATGCGCTACTGTCTCTCATCCCACCGTCTCGGTGAGCAGTTGTCAGGGAGGTGCGAGAGTACAAAATCCTGTTTTTTTTTTTCTTCTCCTTTCTCCCCCCCCCCCCCCCCCCACCCTGACTTCTTAGTCCTCAGTGGCTGCGGAGCCTCCAGTTGATAAATGAGGTGTTTTCGCAGTAATGTCAAAGTGTGCTGCTCTGACACGGAGCCTGAGAGGAGAAGTGGCAGGACGCCGCCCTGTCTCCACATTTATCCACAGACGGCCAAACACTGTGGGCCTGCGTGGATGTCCGCCAAGGGAAGGGGCCACAGGCCCAGAATCTAAGGATCCTCTTCAGAAATGAACTGGAAAACGACATGTACATATCTTGTAATTGAAGGCCAATTAGCATTACTGTGACTGCTACCAAAAATAAATAATAATAATAATAATAATAATAATACAGTATATATTATTATATCAGTATGCTATAGTATTAGGCTATAAACAAGCATTAGATCACAATGCATTTACATACGAGGAATTTAGTTTACTCTATTAATAATGATTCTACTGCTTCCATTCCGAGTATACTATTTTTAGTAGTACAAGACTTGAAGATTTGTTTCGTCAAAAGGAAATCAAAACAAACAAAAACCCAATAAAATAAAAAACAATAATAACAATTCAAAGGTAAATTCTAATCAATCGTCACATTAATTTACATTTCAAAGGCTCTGTTTCTTTGTAAAAATGAGTTAGTTTTTTAGTTTCTTTCACCCAGAAGACCATGGCCCCAGTTTATTGGCAATGCTGTTTGTTTCTTTCAGGACGTGTGCAGGCTAAAGGCCGACCCTCCTCAGGTGTCAGTGCCGTATGTACCGACTTGATAATGATTATCTCTAACACTCCAGCACTTGTTATAACCTGCTCCTGATTAGCCAATACTGCTGCTCCATGCATGATATTATGGAGATAACGCGGAGCAGCTAGGGGCAGAGTTTAGCGATTATTCCCTAAAACAAGGATTAACTGGCTATCCCATTATTAACCATGAATATCAACGACTGTGGTTAAAAAAAAGAAAACCAGCTTATTGCTGGTTCGTTTCTTTATGACTCAGCAAAAAAGTATCTGAAACCGTTTTGATTTATTTTATGTTACATTGGATAATAAAAGGCATTGTGAACACGCCCTAGACACACGGAGGTCTTTGACGTCTGGATTATGATGAATGAGAAACGACTGTCGCTTATGGTAAAACGTGCAGGAAAGAGACTCAATTCATCACTTTAATCACCACCCGGCCGTTTTCTTTTGTCTTACAGACATTGAGTGGTTGTAGACTTTCGAGCCTTACATGTTGTGATAGGCTCTTAATTATAATGTGAGATTCAATTTGGCTTCATTTTCAATTTGAATGGAGCACGTTCTCACCATAATGATTTTGCTACCATCAAAATAAAATCTAAATTTTATTTTCTGATATATTGCCACTCAAGTCATTTTTTGCTACATGAGTTTTATCTTCTGATAATACTGCACCTCTAAAGAAAGAACAGGTCTATTTAATTGCATATATTATATATATTATATATATATATATATATATATATATACAATGCCACATTGCTTTCAGGATGTAGTCTACTTTGAATGACACATTTCTTGTATTTTTAAAACATACATTTTCAGATGAAATGTATTTGTTATTTGCTAATATTATAACGGACAATATACAATCTAATATGTAAAATGGGAGACATTTAAAAATATATATTATTGATAGCATATGATGTAAACAAATATAAACATTGAGTGATTACTGGTTCTTCATACATGGGTGGTGGGTGGTTCAGTCTATTCTACAGATATTAAACTCAGTTTTAAGGTAATCATTATTTTCAAATGTTCTCAATTTTAAAATGAATTATTAATATTTATAGATAACTATATAAATGCCACATTAAATCTCTATGTGTCGAGATGTGTCTTCTTAAAAAAAACTGCTTTTTCAAAACCTTTTAAAATTAAAAAAATCCACAATAAAGGATTGATTATGTATTATAAATATATATATATATATTTTTTTACAATCATCTATCTTAAGGCATTGCTATGCACCATCACCTCAAAAAGAGTCAGATTTTAACTACCAATTTGATGTTTTGTTTATGCAGCTCAAACAAATGTTTTTATTTCTCATATTGAGTGAAAAAGGAAATGAATACAGCAGCAGGCCCACATCTACTTTCTTGTAAATGTGGAAATCCATGCAGGAAGCAAGTGTTCAATTCAATCGAGATCAATTTGTAAGGGTTGTCTCTGAATTTCTCCTCACAGCCACTGAAATCTGTTCAAGCTATTTCCTATATATATTACCTTTGTGTCTTGCTGCTGGAGCCTTTAAAACATTGACCTATTTGCTCTTATTTTATGGAAGACACAGTTAAGTTTTATACCTGCGGATCTGTTTCTCTCTGTCCTTCTTCTGAATGGCAGGCTGTTCTAAGCTCCTGGGCAGCAAAGGCTGCTGGGAGGCCGTGAGTGTCAGACTCTCCTGTTGGAAGTGGTAGATGATTAAACAGGCCATGACAGGTGTAAAAGCAACCTTTGTCATTTTGGACATGCACCGTCCTTGCTTCCTTGGCTCGCCCACAACGGAACGCCCTGCTCACCTGCCTGGTTATAGTGAGTGTGTGTGCATGAATGTGTGTGTGTGTGGTGTGTGTGTGTGTGTGTGTGTGTGTGTGTGTGTGTGTGTGTGTGTGTGTGTGTGTGTGTGTGTGTGTGGTGTGTGTGTGTGTGCGTGTGTTTGAGCCTGGAAGTCAGTATTGGAGGTAAATTTTCTGGTGGTGGATTGGAGGCTGCTAACAATCCTGCACCATCACACTAAAGCCGGCATCATGTGATGAATGATAAATACATTCCTCCTCATTTGAGAGGTGTAAACTTTTTGTCTGTGTATTTATGGTCTTGGCTTAAAGAACATGAACATTAAATGCCACAAATGATGGTACATACTCCTGGAGGAGCAGATGCATGCATGTCTGTCACTTGAGAAAGATGAAGCACATTTATCTGTTGTTATTGGTTATCATTTGTTCTTGCAGCAGCTCTGTTTTATCATTTAAGTGTCATGATGTCAAATCAGCCTGACATCAGGCTTCAAGGTTCATTGACCTATAACTAACTTTGGCTACCATCATGCATCATAGTATACTGTATGTTATTGTATGATGAACTGTTTCTATCAGTTGTGCTGCTCCTGTCTTCAAGGACCCTGGATAACAGTGGGAATCCTCCACTTAAACAAAGATACAAATACAACTTTGGTTGAATGCACAGATACTGTATTTCACTTTAAGATTTGATACAAAAAAAAATCCTGTTCTTATTCTGTTATGATATGGAGTTAAAACAAAGCTTTGATAGGACATGCTAAATTTAAGCACATTGCTGTATAATATGAGGGATCAAGTGGATTTGTCTTGCTGCATGTAATTATAATATAAATTTGCACACTCTTCAGGTTGTGCTTATTCATATTGAATGTGGGATTTAACGGATAAGAGAAAGGAGCTCCTGCTGCACTGGATATAAAATTAGTTTGTACACTTTTCAAGCTGTGCTTAATTTTTTGGTGGACTCTTTAAAGAGCATCACGTTATCTGAAAAATACCAATTTTATCATGTTTATCATATTTTATATTTCCTATAATGTGAAGGGCTGACCGATTTTAGCAAGTGAATGGTTATCATGACACTGGAAACCGAGTTTGCTATATTTCTGAATGAAACAGACCAGAAAAATTGAGAAGAAAAGGTCTGGACTAAGCTCCTAATATCTTAGTTCATTTTTATTTCCATGTGTCATGATGACTCATTTATTCTGTTTAACAAGCAGTCGACTCATAGCAGGAATCTTACAGTGTTTCGGGGACTTCAGGGAGCCGTGATTATTTTTGCTACTTTTAGTCTCACGTCAAAAGAAACCCTTCCTGGAAAGAGCCAGTAGTCAGATAAGCCCCCCCCCCCCCATTCATCACCTATAAAACTTAAGTGTCTAAAAAGCCATTAACAAGATAAGGCATGGTGTGTACAATTCAACACACTTACCCACTAATTGTACTTACACTGTGCTTACTACAGTGGAACTGTATTATTTGTTAAAGGCGGGATGGAGAGGGGGACCAGAAGAGCAATATTTCTGGGTCACAGTTGAATATAAAGTGGAAAAGAAATATTCCACAATGTATCAAAACAAATTAAGATTAGAGTTTATTTTAGCCAGGATTTAAATCTGCTTAATTCCAAAGATTAAAAAGCATACAACAACATGAGACAAACATTTCGTTTTTGTAGCCCGAACATGATTTTGATTTATTTTAAGTTCTTTGGTGTTTGGGATTCGGTGGATTTTATGACTGAGAAGAGATCACAAGATACTGATGCTGATAATATACTGTCCCAAGATATTATGATCTGAGGAGTCATAAGATGATGTCAAGTTTGACAACTTGAGAAATGCACATATTCACTTTCTTGTCAAGAGTTAGATGAGAAGATTGAAACCATATTTTCATGTTATTACGCTATACGTTGAGCTATAACTAGCAGCAGATTATCTTAGTTTAGCACAAAGAATGGAGGCAAGGGAAACAGCTAGCTTGGCTATGTAACACACTTTTAATTATTTAATTGATATAGGCCTTTAAAAAGGATTAAAATTCAACATATTAAAAAGCGAAATTCAGTTTTTGATTAAATCGTTGACAGCTCACAGACACATGCATCCTCACAAGTGAGAAAGTTTTGAATCCACCACACAATAAATGACTTGAGATCAAAGAGGGATCCTGTGTGGATGCAGAGTTTAATCTACTTAAAGACGCCCGACAGCCTATCGTTCTGTCTCTGGAAAACCAAACCTCATCTCGTGTGTAGATTCAGAGACCGTGTTATTGTTTCCACACTAACGTCTCCATCCTGTGGAGCCAGGCCCTCTCTATGTGTTTTGTCTCAGGAGAGAAGGTCAGGTCTCCAGTACACTTTGTGACTTTCCCTGAATCAGCTGTTTGGAGCCCTAGCTCGAGAGAAAACAGCCTTGGGCAGAGGTGACGTCACTGATAGCAAAACACAGACAATTTGGAGGTGAGTGCGTGGTAGTGGTGGCGGGGGTACGGAAGGTTGGATACTTGGTCGGGCACTGTAGTGGATTATGTACAGAGCAGCTGGCAGACCTTGCAGGCCCACTCATGTTTTCAAGGTCTAAGGAGGCTCAGCTGCTTGTTAGGAAGATATCACAGGAGTGTGTTGTTCAACTGAAACAATCACCAATTGTTAGAATCTAAATTGGGGAACAGATGGAGTAATATTGGTGCCAATTTTAGACATTGATCAAACATGGATCCTTTTCACATTTTGACATGCACGTAAGTAAGTAAAATGTATTTATAAAGTGCTTGTCACAAATAAAATCATAAAGTGTTACACACAATTACAAAATTACGTAAATTAAATTACGTAATAATACACAAGGTGCAGACAGGTCAACAAACACCTGTCTAAATAGATATCTCTATATCTGATTTTTGAAAGAATCCACAGAAACTGCTGATGCTACTGCAACAGCCTGATGTGTGGGACACACAGGAAATTTAACATTTTAGACCTAAGAGAGCGAGTTGAGGACTATGAGGGAAATTGTTCAGCCACATACACATATGCATACAGGTTCCTGAACGTGCGCTACTGAATAGGTAAGAGTGAGAATTTTAAACTGAATTCTATATTCAACAGGGAGCAAGTGAAGAGATTAAGTAATGGGATAATGTGAGACCATTTATTTGACCTAATGAGTAGTCTTGCGGCAGTTTTATTGAACTGAAGATCACAAGCAGAATTACTAAGGAGAAAAGTGTGTTACAGTAGTCAATGCGAAATATGAAAAATGCATGTATAAGTATCTCAAGTTCAACAGTTGAAACCACTGTAAAGGTCTGAGTTCACTAGTATTTCTTAAGTGGAAAAAACAAGTTCTGGTCAGCTGCTATACATGGGTGTAGACAGTCAAGAAGCCCAGATAACGTAAGATAATAAACTATGTTTAAATAAGATGGAAGGAGCAGGATATCATCTGCATATAAATTGTATGCAATAATATATCTGTTTATGATCTGCCCCAAGGGTAGCAAATATAAAGACAATAACAGGGGCCCCAGAGCCAAGCCCTGTAGGACACAACAGGACAGTGGAGTCTCCAATGGAGGCAATAACACTTCTGTCAGTGAGATAAGATGAAAACCAATCAAGTCACCAATCAAGTTAAAAGCTATGCCTGACATGCCCACCCAATCATGAACCTGTTAATCAGGATAGGATGGTCTACCGTGTCGACGGCCGAACTTAAGGCCATGACGTACCAACACAGAACAATCCCCTGCATCAGAGGATATTAAAACATCAGTAGAAACCATAAGAAGAGAAGATAGTTAAGTGTTGTTTCCAAAACCCTGATTGAAACTTGCCTGCTGTCTGCACACAGCAGTTAGTTGATTGGCCACAACCTTTAATTAATTTTTGACAACTGGAGTTTAGATGTAGGCCTATAACTGTTGGGCTAAGCAATAACTAATTTGTTTGTCTTTAATATGGGCCGAATAGCATGCTTAAAATAGGAAGGGACATGACCTGTCGATAAGAAGGAATACAATAGCTGAAACAGCAGGGCCAATAATTTAAAAACTTTTAAAAATAGAGAAAACTAAGGGCAAGACAATCTATTATTGTTCTGTCCTGCAACATTTCTGTCTCAGGTTAAAGACAGAGTCTGCCATCCACAGCGGCTTGGTGCAGATAGTCCTAATCCTAACCTTTAAAGGTGCCACTTTGTCCAGAAACATGGGGCAATACTTATCAAAAGACTGCAGTATAAACTGTACATTGTTGAAATTAGTATTAATATCACAGCAAACGTGCTATGAAAACGGATCAGCTGTATTCTGAGCAAAGGGGAGTTTTTTAGACATAACTGTTCAGCGTTTACATAGAGATCAAAGAAAATGCTGTACATTTATCTGATCCGTAGGTCCTTATAATGAATTTGATCAATATCTAGACCCAGAAAAAAAATGTTCAACTTAAAATTAAAAGATACTTTAAAATAAAGAACTTCAGTGGCTACACAATTTGTGGCGTCACTGATGTGCAAGTAAAATCACATACTAATAACACTGTCCATGTTAATAGTTAAGGTCAGAAAGTTAGTGAACTCAAATAAAACACATGTCACAGTAAAACCCAGATAAAAGCTGTACAAGTCCTATCTGTGCTTATCATACTATGACAAGTCAGAAAGTCAGCTGTGAACAACCAGACCTAATTAACAGCTTGGTCTTAATACTGTTCAACATTTTTGTGTAATTGTGTAAAGTGTCAGTACACTGAAATTGAAGAAAGACTAAATTGTTTGTATTTGTTCAGATTGAGGTACATCTACCTCTAAGACTACTGCCTCCATCCCAATACAATGGAACTAAATACTGCATTTTTCCTACAATATTTTACCTTCATCCATGTCTAACTAGCTCTTTCAAAAAAGAAAAGTCATATGGACTTCTTCATGCACCTGCAACCTTGTGGCACCTATATAGAATACATTACAAACAAAGGCCTGTGCGTGTGTGTTGCCACTGTGGCTGATGTACGGGCCATTTTCAAAAGATATCATCAAGCAGTTGAAAAAAAAGCTCAGTAGTTTCCAGGTTTTCAACAAATGGTTTTCTATTTGATCCAAAAGTCCCTCTATGTGACATGATGACTAAAAGAATCAATGTGGGTACGTAAGTAAAGAAAGATACAGCCTGATCATGTGCATATATCTACTGGTTTGGTGGTCCTATCCTAACATTCAAATTTGATATAAATTAAAACCTATGCAGTACAGGATTACTCACTGGCTTGAGTATAACTCAGGCACTTATGTGATTCATTTACAGAGACCACCATCAACAGTTTTTGATTGGTAGAAAGTAGTTTCTATAAATACTATTTACATTAGTGGTGGAGGCAAAAATCTCTATCTCAAAGCCTGGGAAGGCAAAAAAAAACTATTAGCATATCTATCTCTGCCTCGATACACCTAGAAATATGTAAAAATAAAAAATGTAGTTTTTTTTTTGTAATTTGGGTGAACCAACCTCCTAAATGCATGCAGAAATAGCAGCAAGATGCTAAACACTGTTTTAAAAAAACTGTCTTGCCAAGTAGGAAGTGCCAAAGTTAGGCCTTGACCTTCTGTAAGTGTAGTTTAACTTTCTTTTCCAGGCGAAAATGTGTTCAAATGAGTCCATAGCTTTTCAGTCAGAAGAACAAACAAGCCCTCTGAGATGTGATAAGATTTGAGCTTACTCAAAGGGGCATGGAGCTCCACCACACATGGCCGACTTTGCACTGCACTTGTCCTTCCATGACCGTACAACCTCGCCTCTCACTCTTAACACACATGCAGACAAACACACTCTCACACAGCTCCCCTTCCACACATAATCAACACACTCTCAGACTGACTTCGAGGTTTCTGTCGCCCTTTCCTTCACTTTAGTCAGTTGCCAGACAATGAAAACATTGAGAGGCAGTTTCTATGGCGTGACCAGGCCTTTTGTTTGACTAAAAAACATATGCATTCTACATGCTCCAATTATGGTTTTATCAGATCGCTGTCAAACACACCAATCATGCGCCTTCCTTTGTGCCCTCTCTAACGGTGTGTACTGTACCAAGCGGTGCAGTGGCTCGCTGTGTTTGCATGTTTGCCCATGGTGGGAGAACAATATCTCAGACTGGTTTGTGTCCCCTTTGGCAGAAAACACGCAGCTTAGTCAAAAAAACAATGTGTCACTATCCCTTCTACTTTAAGTAACAGATTGGTTTCAAATGTGAAACTTCCTTGTGTGAATATTTCTGCAAAATTAAACGGGAGCGGTGGTGTCGTTCTCGGGTATCTAACAATCACATCCAGTTTCTGCTCTAACCGTGAGTGCTGGGTCTACTATTTAAAAAAGGAGGCCAAATCAGGGTGATCTGCAGCACGTAACATTAAATCCCTCATTGTGACTTCCACTGTACGCTTCAACAAAAGAGGCCAAGAAAGACATAGCTGATCTGACCTACTATTGGCTCAGTTCTCGATTGGCCTAACTTCCGTTCAGTGTCAAAGTCACGTCCACATTGCCAGTTATTTCCCAAGAATGCTGTTATTGTACTCTTAAGTTGTACTCTTAAGTTGTACAACCATAATATGAATATATAAAGATGGATGCCACACCAGCAGCTAGAAAATTGTTGGTAGATACTTTTCTAAACATGAGAATTGACTTAAAAAATCAGATTTTATTCTGTTGCCAAACTAAGACAAAAATAAATCCTATTCTGAACTTCAAAAGGTCCTCTAGCGTCAACGCTTTGACACAAATTCAAACTGTGGCCAGTGTGTGTGGTTTGTTTTGATAGACGCCGTTCAGCAGCTTAGGTGCTTAGGCTCCACTAAGCCCAGTGTTTACAGATCTGCTAGAACACAGCCTTATAGCCTCAATAGGCTGCATCCAGACAGGCAGACATCGCTTAGGTCTGTGGTCTGGACCGACTGATATTATCCATGAAACATGATTAACATAACATGATAATGCTGGTGAATCAAGGCAAGCATAAAGCGGTTGTCAAAGCTGGTATCATCAATGTGACTCCATGACACAATGTGGATTGGAAAAACTAGATTTGTGAGATAACCACAGCATGATATCCAGCTTTTGTTTTTTTGTTGCTTTATACAATGTAATTTGAAAAAAAAACTGCTGTCCAGATTTTCAGTTTTCCTCTCCACTCCAATTGAGGAGAATGTCAGTTTTTATCGTGTGACAGAAATAAAGGTAACAGTTGCACTTTTAAACACTTGGTAAATTTGAGTTAAATCTAGGCAACAAAAATACTTAGGGTTAGAAAATAATAACAAATTGGCTTAAAGTGACTCTTGTAAAACTTCTAAAATTAGGGTGTAACGTAACATGACGTCATAGACGTGATTGTGTCACGGACTAAGGTCTATAAAACTCGGCTCATTCCAAAAAGTGACAGTTGACTTTTGGTTTCACACGCGACATGATGCCCAGTCTCCTGAGTGAAAGTCCTATTTTAGTTTGATCCATCCGCAACCACAAACTCCTTATGTGGAATTTGGAGCTCTTATTCCTTGTCACCTCACTAGTCATGTTTCCATCTGATTATCAAGCGAATTTAAAATGTCTTAAGACAACAAAATGCAGTTTGCGTCTAACCAGAAGTGCAAAAAGAGCAGAAAAGGGCAGTGTGATATACGAATGTAGAGAGGAGAAGAAATATAGTGCAGTGTAGGCAGTAGTGTGACAGTGATAGTAGTTTGAGTGAATAAACTAGACTGTGCAAAGCGTAGTTTTGTCACAATTTGACATTATGCATGGTTGTAGATCGCAAACCAACTTGCTAAATTAAAGAGTTTAGAAGCTAAGTTCTTTTACTAAATGGAGAGAGGTAGCATTTTACAAGTTGGCCACCTGTGCAGAATACAGGGTTGTGGCAGAGACATTTGGTGTCAGCGAGACAACCATTGACCACTGTGTATACGCGGTGTGCAGGGCCGTACGTTTCAAGCTGTTGAACCAACTCGTCAATATACCCAACGCGACGGAGGCACAGGCACCGCAACTCCACTACACACCTTGTGCCACAAGTGTACGGCGCACTGGATGGGACCCATATCCCGATCCCTCCACCATCATACAGGGACTATAGTCGTGTGAGTTACATATTCGCCACATCACAACTTATTCATAAAAATAATTTTTGCATCAACTCTTTTTAAAAAAAAAAAGGCAAAAAGCACCTCAAGTGAGAAATAAAACTTTTTTGCGCATTTGTGTTTGCGAAATTATGTTTTTTCAAATTTTTCCGTTTCCATTATTATTGTCTAACTTAAAATGTGCATGAAAATACATTGATGAAACATGACTACTTGTCTTGTTTGCTCTCACGATAATTACCACGGCTACGAGAATTTGTCAAGCTGCTTGCACAATTGACCTTTACGGTTGTTTTCTGGGTGAGGGCAGGCTGTTAGTGACACATTCCAAGAATACTCTGTTTTGAGGGAAACCTTTTGAGAGTTTAATGTGAAGGAGAATACTCATGTCTATGCATTAAGTATGTAGCTGAAGCTGGGAGCCAATTAGCTTAGCTTAGCATAAAGACTGTGAGTAGGGGAAACAACTAGTCTAGTTCATCCCATTTCATCATCTTAAAGCAAGGAACAATTAGAAGCAAGTAGCGGTTAATGACACTGGCTGACCAATAAAGTGCACCATCCAGCTTTAAAATCATTACGTCTTAAAACAGACCTTAGTTGATGTTTTATTTGACCTATGAATTATTTCTAAATTGCCAACGAGTCTTTATCTTCCTGCTCTATGATATAAATATTACAAAGTATTGTAGCATAAGCTCTTATCACCAAGCGTGTTGACATTGCAGTACAGCACCTTGACATTTCCTCATCTCTCAGCAACATGTCTTTCTGTACATGTGCTGGGAGTCATTCATCAGTGTCCTCTACACCTTAGACTTTTGCCCCACAGTAAAAGTACCTGGGACACTACATGTCAAACATGACAAACCATGGCTCCTCTTAACTTTGTACAAGACATTTTTACGTCTTGCTGTTTTATGGCAGAAAGGATAAAGGTCGTCATGAAGGTTGTTGAAAAGATCCAACGAAGGAGACAACCGAACTGTGTGAGCAAGTCTGCGTGGGAGAGAAGATAGCAAAGAGGGGTGAATAGAGGGAGGAAGACAAAAAAGAAGAAAGAAAGAATTATGACTGAGGGGGATGCTGCTTTCTAACACCACGCATGGCGAAGGCTAGTGTGTAAAAGCCACACCGTAAGAGCGTTCACACGTGCAAATACACACCTTAAGGGATTCCTACCTGTGACTCAGGTCAGTGGGAGTCTCAAGAGCGAGAGGCGGTAATCAGTAACAGTGTTATATGGCTGTGTTAATAGTTAACGTGGCCCCTAGAGACTGTGCCCCTGGCCCAAGCACCTGCAACCCCCTTTACAGGCATCATCCATGGAAAGAACAAACAGTCTGAATGCTTGTTGGGCACATCAGCTTTACATGAACCATCTCATTTGACATACCAACAGGTGTTTAATAAAGAATGAATTAAAAAAAGCAAGATCTTTGGTTAACAGTACAGGGTCAATTATTGTCAGTCAAACTTTATTATTAGCTTCATAAAGCCTGGGCATGCGCTGTACATTTCTTCTCTCTCTTCTATTTTAGCTGTCCTTCCAGGGCCACAGTAACAAGAGCGAGTGCTATCTGTCTGCCTGACTCCCCAGATGGCCTTCTGGCTTCACACACATCACACACACCACACACACACACACACACACACACACACACACACACACACACACACACACAAATGAATATTTGACAAACACCTATGTCAAATCTCACTCGCTGCTTCAAAATTAGCCCTCGCTTTTCATCCTCTCTCTCCTCTCTCTCTCTCTCTCTCTCTCTCCTCTCTCTCTCTCTCTCTCTCTCTCTCTTCTCTCTCTCTCCAAACATAGACACCCACCCACGCACACACACACACACACGCAGGCACACATCCGTACAAAAACCCCACACAGAAACACATGCCTCCCTTGGTTCTTGATAAATAGAGGCAGCAAGAAATCAAGCACAGGTCAGGATAACCTCATGGTGACCCATCGGCTCCATCTCCTATAGTGATCTCTCTCACCCGCTGCTGAGTGTGGCCTGTTGGCCAATTCCCGCTGCCGGGTCAACTACACACACCCAACACTAAATGTACGTGCACATCAGTACTTCCAAAAACTTCACAGCTTTCACGACTGTTCTCTTCTTTCTGTAGTCAGTATGGGATAACCTTTTTTCAGTATTCCACAACTGAGCAGAATTGATAAAATCTCAAAGTCCAAGAGGTTGATGCGAACGTAATGGCAGTGACATCAAGAGAGCACTAAGGCAATGTTAATGCTTTTCTATCCTGGCAGATGGAGATGTGTGTGCACAGTGCAAACAGACCCTTGTACCGAGGAGGCTAAGCTAGAGCACTCGGCAGTGTAAAAAAATCTGGGCTAATGTCTGTTTCTCCCACTAAATAGTTTTTTGATAAGGGAATATCTGAAGATAAGTGTTGTCACTATCCTATCTGAGAACCGGAAGCCAGCTCGATAAATCTCCTCTGTAATCTAATAGGAGTCATGGGCAGTAGCTGCCATCCAGGAAATAGGCCTACTGTCTGCTACGCTTGGGCTGAAATGAAGATTTACTCTGATTAAAGAAAAAGGGGAGAAGTTAGCCAACACTGCCAGCTCATAAAAATTGATAACATCTTTACATTAAACAAACGACTATCGGTACTCATTCAGGATTACTTTGGATTTGTTTACATATTAAAGCAATACTGATAGTGACAGTAGATCTCTGTTACAGCACACAGAGCCCAAAAAGAGAAACTAAGTGGACAAATGTGGTGTACTTCTCATGTTCTGTGTCAGGGTCAAAATGGTGACTTCTTTTGAGGATGAAAATATGGTAACCACCTCCACAGAGGATGTTTGTATATAATATAATGAATACAAGTAATTTTATAGCTGTTTTATAGAAAGCCACAACAATGAAATGAGTGAGTACTTTTTGCTTGTCAGTCCCACAATTAAACACGTTCAAACCCCAGTGTTGCACTTTTTGCCACAGTCTTCCATTGTTGTCAAAACATGTAAATAAAAACTCACATCAACGAGCCACACTATTATATGATCCTTCATTACCGTGAATGTGGGCACTGCAGTGTATGTTCCAGACTGGCCTTCTGCTGTGTGTGTATTAATTGGCAGCTGAAAATAGTCTACAGTAAATTCAGTATTCACTCTTGTTTGAGGAATATTTGCTGAAAAAAATAATACAGTGCCCAGCTGTTACAGAAATTAGTAAACCTTCTTATTTTTATATTTTTAAATGAACATACATTTGTGACCCATTTTAAGATAAATGATTTTAGTAGGAACAGGAGTGCCATACCCAGACAGGGTAAAGTAATCAGAAAGTACTGAAACTAGGACTAAAACGTTATGGTGTTTGTCTTTTCATGGGATTTGTTCATAGTAAGTGTAAGGTAGACAATCAGGTAAACATCAGGTCTGGGTGGTTGGCCTGTTAATTAGGGATTACCATTACAAGGTGGCTAACTTTTGAGGATGAGAGGATGACTGTTGATTGCCTGCTGGATTCATCTGACATTTTTTATTTTCTTTCTTCCAGATTAGAATAATATTTAAGCTATGTTACATCATATTAACTTATATAAAATCAATGTGTTTGGGGCAGCTCATCCATTGCAGCAAAAATGTAGCCCTTTTTTTGTGTTACTTCTGTAAGGTTAATACTGCGAGAAACTGGGTAGTTTTTGAAAACACTTCCTTATTGGTTGGTTTTACTGTGGGAAACTCCAGTCAGCTGCAGAAAAGCATTACATTCATGGGATATTGTTGTTCCATCAATCAAACCTGGATGCAAACAGTATGTTAAGATGGATGTTGTGAAAATGACTAAAAGAATCATTCTACTTCCTCACTGTTCTTTCTGCAACAACAATCTCAACTCTGAGCTGGAAGCAAACAGGGTCTCCTCCCCCCCCCCGCTGACCCGAGCTCCTAGGGGTTGATGTTAAGTAAACTTTGTCAGCCACGCAACGATCTCCAGCAGAGAACTGTCTCTCTGCTCATCAGGAGACCTTCTCCGTGACCCCCACCTCTCTGCCTTGGCATTCCTCTGCCACACCACCTCCCTGACCCACCCTGTCTTCATCTCTACTGCCCTCCCCCGTCAGCCCCGCCATCCGTCCGTCGCCTTGGGTCCTGCTCTCTGTCCCAGCAGCCTGTGCGGCCGGCTGGTGTCTCCTCCGTTGGAGACAGCCTATCAGGGGCCTCACGTCATCTGTCTCCAGGACCTGACTGACATGTCGACCTCAGAGATTACCAGCTACTATCAGAAAAGGGGGGGGGGGGAGGTGTCTGTGCTCCCTAAGTGGATGCTCCTTTCTCTCACCATAACACTGGTTGGGAACTGGAACCTGCTTTAGGCCTCTGAAACTCTGATGTGGCATTTTATCTGTCTGGGAGCTGCTCTGTTGATCTGCTACAAGGTCTGCAGGGACGGAGTGCCAGACAGTGACAGATATCAACTATCTTGGCCAGCATAGAAGCAAAGAGGAGAGAAAAACGTCAAGCTTGTTGGTCTTTGCTGTAAACATCTACTGAGTTTCTGCTGTCGGTCCAAAGGGGTTTGTAATAAGAGCCCGGAAAATTTGCTGGTCTGCTATCAAGGTCCAGATGGTGCATTCCCAGGCTGCATGCTCAGACCTTCAACCCTAATATTAATAGGGTGTTTTTTACGTGTGAAAATTCTTCCTGCTCAGGTTGAAAATATTCCATGGACATCAATATCATATAGTCTTTTATTGATTCAGATACAAAGGGTTAAAAAGTAGAAAATCCTAAATGGTAAAGCACCTCCAAAGCTCACTAATCGTAGGTATACTATGTAACGTTTCCACATAAAAATTAGGTTTAGGTAAGCTAAACGGCTGCTGTCAATCTTTTTGTCTAACTCTCAGCAAGAGAGTGAATAAGCACATTTCCCAAAATGACAGACTATTCTTTGAACATTTGTTTTTCGGACATTAGCCAGGTACAACCTTCAAACTGTGAAAACATGACTTGAAAGTGTTGATAAAGTCTTGCCTTTTGCCTTTCAGTATAAACTCTAGCCTACCTCTTTCTACACTGACTCTACCCCAAGCTTCTGGCCTTTAGAAAAAGACCTTCCTCTCTGCCAGGTGGTGTGTAGCTGGCTAACTCTCAAGCTCTCGTAACTGCTCTCTGTCTAGAACATGGAGCCCTGGGATATTTGTGTATCATGTATTGATTTGGAGGTACAACCCTTGGCTGTAAAACAAAGATAAAGAAGTTAGGCATTAACTATTTTTTTTTCCAGGGGTCACTCTGAGCTTGTTTCACATAGCTGGAACCCACCTGGAAAGAAAAAAACACCTAAATGCCTGCCTGTGTGATGGACTCTGGAATATTGATTTTCTTTTCTCTGAACAAAAAAAAAAAGGCCTTTGCAGTCAGTATTTCCCTCTGAGCTCAGATAGGGCAGCAACATTCCTGTCTACTCCCTCCAAGGTTACTGCCTGCTCGGTGGAGGCTAGCACCTGTCAGATGTACGCTTGTTTTGTTATACAACTTGTCTTTGTAGCATTTGCTGTCTCCATAAAAGCCTCCCCCCCCTTATATTTTTCAAGTAACGGAAAAAAAATATTAAGAAACAAAAATGATTGCTCAGGGGAATTCAGTAAACTCTGGCTTGGGGATTTTTTGTTGTTGTCTCTATCAGAGTTCACAAGGTTTACAAACTGTTGAACTCTCTACTCACATGTGGCTTAAATACTGATCCCAAAACTAACCTTGTTTAGAAATCCTCACATGGCACCATGCAGGGGAACCGTGTCATCAACACCCCCGTGTTTGCATAGTTGAGAGTTAAATGTGATGAGGTTTGCACTGGTTGATTAAGTTCTGTCAACCCCATTGTTCCACATAGTTGTAGAGGTGTGAATTTAAGCACATCTAAAGAGAGCTGTAGTGCCACTATTGGTTAATTATTTGAAGAATGAACTTGTTGCTCTGATGTAACTGATAGTTAATAGTGTTTTAAATATATCTAAAATAGGGCTGCTCAATAAATCGTTTTATCGGCAACACAATTTCAAATTTTAAGAAACATCATCGGGATGGACTGCGACATATCGCAGCTATTTCATGCGTTAGTAAAACTGCACAGTAAAATGGCATGTCATGTCACTTTTTTTTGTGGTGACTTTTATATTCAATTTAAAATTCAATTTGTTTTATAAAAGAATGTTAGAAATGATTTGTTTTGTATTCAACGAGCAATTTGTTGTATTTTAAAAGTATAGGGAAAGCAGCATAAAGGCAGAACTGAGTACACTTTTAATATCTGTTTATTTATCGCAAGTAATATCGTTATCGCAATATTCAACAACGTCATCGCACACGCATATATTCCTCAAATCGCATAGCCCTAATCTAAAACATGAGTTTACTACTAGTTATTTTAAAAGTTATGCTGTCCGTGTTAGTTCATCCATCTAATAATGACATTCGTGTGTGTTAAAGCACTTTATGTGGCTGGAAATGTTAGTGTTTGTAATCTACGCTATAAAATTAATGGGTTACAGCATTTCTAACTCTATCAGGAATCTTTTCAATCTCAGCATCAAAAGCACTTTACAGTTTACTGCCCAGGCAAAGGTTGCACCTCCACAGTTTTATAGAATTATTAAGTAAGCAATTATGATAACCCACTGTTTTAAAGATAATAGGATGATAACGTTCTGCCAAACTCACACTGTAGTTTGCCCTTACGCTGCTCTTCCTGAGAGGGAAATCAATATCTGTTGCACTTAGACCACTTCGTCCTCTTGACACGCAGTGTTTATTTTACCTGTTGAGCATTACAAGTTCCGGATGATCAACAGAAAATAATAATTATGAACTGAAAATGTGCCTTGCAGCTACAAGTTGTAATGGCCCTGTATGTTAGTTATCAAAGCTCATAAACCTTGAATGACTATGTATTGATAAAGACTGTTTAAAGTGTCATTGGAACGATAACATTTGCACTGTAAATGTGGCTCGCAGGCTCCAGCCTCCAATCATGCTGGGATGATAAGGACAGCGCTCACTGGGGCTACAGGCAGTGGTTAAAAAAAACACCAAATATTAAGTTTGGGGATGTTGAAAGCCAAGTTTTACTTAAATCATGAATGAAGACAATTAAATCAACTCAGGATCAAAGCTGTGGGAGAGTGTGGTAATGCCCGGCAAAGCATTTGCAATAGATGCAATACTGAACTAGAAATAATTTGTATTGTGTAAGAAATACGGAATGTGACCCAGTGCAAAACTTGCAACCACCCTCTTGTTCTACGTAATAGAAAACGGACAGGATTTTAAGTTTGTATGATAAGAAATGTAATTAGAAATATATTTTATCATTTGACTCCCAATAGGATGTGGAGGGCGGGGTTAAGGCCAGACAGCACTTGTAGGAAATGCCCGTCTAATAAAGGGTCATATTTACATAAGATATGGAAATGTCCAACTGTTCAAAAGCTTTCCGGAAAATTTGTGATGTGACAAAAGTTTGTCGACTCTGTACTGTGTATAATAGGGGTTTTGTCAAGATTGATGTCTGTAGCTTTTGCTGTTACCAAAATGTTCTTGCAAATGGAGAGACGACAGTGCTCCACACATTCAAGACTGGACAGATGCACTGTTGAAAATAGCTAAACCTGAAAAGTCATTTCATATATGTATATATAGGATCTCTATAAGCAAAACTCAATATGCTCACCCTTCTTAGCAACCAGGTCCTAAAAAAAATACCATTAAAGTGTTTTTTTATTTTAATAAAGCCTGTAGTTAGACCAATCCATCCACTTGCTAGACTAAAGTTAGCAAACTCAAAGCCTGCTTGCTTCTCTCCGACCCACGGTGCAAAAAGTTCAGGTACAGCAATTGTAAAGATAAAAGATAATTCATTTTTACAATAAAGAAGATACAAAACACAAGTAATATATACAAGACAATAAATACATTCTAAAGAGTTCAAAAGTAAAAAGAACCAAACAGTATAGAAAACTAAAGAATTTGAAAATGTGCAAAAATAATTACACTCCAACGCAAAAAAGGTTATTGCAAAAAATACATCCGAGCAATTTCTTGCTTGTTTTACTTATTTTGTAACCACACATACAGGACTTTATTGAGTGTTGTTTGTGTTGACCTCCCCCTCTATGCATAAATAACAATAACCCACCACTAAGAGAGAGATTGACAAGTGGTTTGACACTTTGCCCTGATCAATATCAATAAAGCCATCAGCACGTCAGCGGCCTATATGTTATGAGGAGGGATCTGTGGGAGAGGATGACTGAGTTTACGACTTTACTGTGAAGGCGGGGCTGCTGCTTTCAGGTACACCAACACACCTTTACAAACACACAGAGACACGTGTGGCTATATCACATTTGGGGACACTGAATGAATTTTAAACTAATTCCCTGAAGGTTTGTGATGACTGTAACCACGACTGATATATACTAAACTGTATTCTAACTATAAATGAATTATCAGTTTAGCTTCTGCTGAATGAATCAGAAGATAAAACAAAACAGTTCGTCCTCGGTTGGACAAATATCCCCAATTAACTGGCTCAAAGTCCCAAAAATTGTCCCAAAATTAGACATACAAACAAATCTTCAGGCTCCAACATCAAGCCCTTCCCTTTGTCAATGTCCTCGAAGAGTCCAGACAGCCAGATTGCACTTTGCTCAGCCGGACCATAAACAGAGACAATAAATTCAACCAGACTTCTGAACTGGATGACACGAGGGAGAAATACAGGGAGAGGACCTTCAGACAGTCGGCGATCAATTCCTTCCAACATGGAAGGATAGCCCATGTGGCCAACATAGATGGAAAGAAGTATTTCAAACCTTTCCTTTTTTTTGTGTTCAGACCAACACACAGAAAGCAATCCTTCCCTGATTTCTGCAGAATTTAAGGTCTGAAAAAAATGTTGTGTATTAAGAAACGTGTTGCAGATGGCAATGATTCAAGGTCTAATACCCTAACTTTGCCCTCTTTTCTGTAAGGTGAAAGTATGCCAGACCTACAAATAATGTTCTACTGAGACCTCATAAATCAATACAGTGAAATCAGAAATGGCATCTAATGTTCATTAAGTAAACGGTTTGTTTTCACAAATTGATGCTGAGACCATGAACGATCTTTTCTTCTTGTTCTGGTCTTAAGTTTTGCTCGGACAGTTAGTCACAGTCACTAGTCAGACTCTGTCACACCTGGGATCGTGTTACACCTCGGGATCATGCTAAGTTCTGAATCAAGATGTGGTCCTTCATTTCCTGTACTTCTGAATCCTGAATGCCAGCCAAGCTGAGGATTGATAAGTGTTTCAGAGTGAGCCTACTGCTCTAAAACCAGAATAACCTCTAGATGAATGATGGTGTCTATAATTGCTGTCACAACATTATAGAATGTGTCCAGCATGACTTATTGTAAATGTTGTTGATCTGTTCTCTGCACCACAAATATGAGTGCATCTTAAGCAGGAGAGACCTACAGAATTTAGTCATTGGATGTACTGCCACCTTGTGATGTGCTCTGAAACCTGCACGTCAAACCCCTGTTGTCAGAGATTCATTTCACAGCAAATGTGGAGCAAATATTAATTTATCAGAGGTCATAACTTTAGAAGTGTCGGCAGTGCCAAGAGCAAAGCCTGAAGGGGGACGCAGGCTCTCCTCCCTGCAGGCATGCTGACTCCACCGGCAGATGGATGTCGCTGACCCTTCTCAGTGATCACAGCAGAGACATGAAGCAGGGTCACAATCATTTTCCTGATCGTGGTCGCCCGCTCTTCTCTCCATGGGTCCAATTAATCTCTATCTGCTCTTCAGTGAAGCCTGCAGTGCTGAGCCACCATCACTCACACACTGCAGGGCAGCCGGTGGATTAGCTGACCCCCTGGCGTGGGAGTAACAACCCCTGCAGTCCAGTCAGCAGACACTGCAGCTTTCAAGCAGCAGAAACGGGCCGGCATGGCGGTCAGGGATCCTCCCCGGGATCAGGCCGGGGCCAGGGGAGAGATAGTGGCGTCTCCAGCACCCTGTCAGTCAGTCAGTCAGCGTGGCAGTGTGCGTCTGCAGGATCCCAACGATGGACATTCACCCCTGATTGTCTATTCAGCTTGCAGACTATTCTAATGGTCTTCTAATAAAGTTTGTATGGTTTCTATGGATTGTGACATAGATGGACAAAAGTATATGGACATGCACCGTCTCTGGGTATTAATATGCTGCTAATCAGGCCTTCCACAACATTTTGGAACTTGGCAGCAGGGTAACTTATACAGTACATTACTTCCCTGTGTTATGGTGTAGCACTCCACCAAGAACTATTAACACTACAGTTAATGTGCAAAGCATTATTTTAGTTCCTCATCTTTACAGGGGACATTTTGAGCAGTAAAACATACACAATTTGCATGAATTAATTTCAATAACCCCAGTAAGTATTGATAAATTAAAGTCATCTACAAATGTAACCTCCATGAAATTTTCATCTTACAATATTATGTAGCATTTAGATTTCCTCTTCGTGACAGCTGCAGAAGAAAAACATTTAAGCAATTGGGGTGTCATCACACTAATGGCTATGAAGTGTTTATATTCTCATGCAGGAAATGGTGACAGAGGCCATCGGCAGCTGCCACTCACTTCACTGTCTAACGCTGTAACAGGTAAACCATATGAGGGCCCATTGTTTCCAAGACAGGCACTTGAGTGTAAAATGACAAAGCACCACAGACATGACACCTGACTACACAGCAACTGTCTAGGCCTCATGCCAAGCCCCAGAGATCTGAGGGTATAAAAAAGGTGTCAGAGTCACGCCTACCGTCAGCATGCGAGTGAGAGGGTGACAGCATGATGAATGTCTTTTTATGAGCGGCTGCATACTGCTGCTGCATGTGAACCGAGTCCAAAGATGTCCAGGTTATGAATGGACTAGTCAATGAGCTAGAACACAAATGTCCTTTGGTCATAATTTCTTAGTGCTAAGACGCCGCCTTGTGAGATGTCCCGCTGTCACACTGCTCACTGGAGAAGATGCATCACTCTATTTAGGTCTCTCTCCTAAGAGATTTTCTTTACTCTTTCTAAATAGCATCGCTGACCTATCACACACTGGTGCTGAGTCATTATAAGGTGTTAGCATTTTCAATTACCTCACACCTCCCATCTCTGCCGCCCTGTCTCCTCTGTGAGGCAGACGCTGCACAGCAGGAGAAAAGCAACAAAATGCTAATGTTCTGCTCTTAAGAAGGTAACCACATCTGAGCTCGACTTGAAAAACAAAACAAAAAAACAAGCTGACGAACAATTAAGTAGAAGAAAAAACAAACAGCACATCTAATGTCCCGTGGTTCATGTAGAACTTTATTTCAGCTTTGTGGTTGTTTTAAAAGCACTTATTAGCAATACAGACTGAACGGTTTCCATGATACATGTCGTACTGCATATGTCAAACATTCATGCCAAAGAAAATACTACCAATACATTTCCAACAGGACAGTTACAGGTATTGAAAATAAAGTACAAAATAGGCTTTTTCATAACAACCATAACAAGACAACACTACCATAAAGCGTTTTAGTGCTTCTAGCTTAAAGTGTTATCATGATCAATGAAAAGAATTAAAACTACTCAAAAAAGTTCCTTTCTATTGTATAAGAAAAAAAAAAAATGCTTGTACTCGGTTGCAACTTTCCCACATAGCAGAGCAAGCTAGCCACCTTGCTGAGTATCCACATGGGCAACTGCCTTTTAAAAGAGGTAAGGCAAGTTCTGTCTTGAAAAAACGTTGGCTTTCCTCCCTAATAAAACACTGGTGAAAAGATACTTGACACTTTTGACAACAAAATGTCTTTTTTCTGTTTCACAAATGAGCAAGTTAGGCTTACAGAGACCTATTTTAGAGGAAAAATGCTTCTACTGATGATTGCTAGAAAGCTATTGCCAACAAAAAAGCAAAACATGAAACATCACAAACATATCTTAATATTAATATCAAAGCAGAATGTTAGAGAGATTTTGAGGCTACATATTAGGAAGGCAGTGATACCTATAAATCCTTTTTTTTGGGCAGCAATACAAAATAATTTATTCTCCATTTTTTCTTAGTGTTCTAATAGATTGTACTCTCTAGCTCAATAAATGTCGATTTTGAGTAAAGGAAATACACTTAAATAAAAAAGTAATACAAGATAAAGAGCACCTTATCCCCATACAAGTAATTTGACATGTAGATTTTTGGAAGCAAATGGCACAGTCATCAATGGTAAATTAGCAATGCTCATTGAATTGTACATTTTTTGTCAGACAATACCACACACACAAGTCTCAACGATTTAACATCACGTTGTGACAAGAGACTCTTGTTACTGATGTGGTTGCATCATGTGGGTTTGTGTGTACCTGTACAACAAACAGGTAAAGCGGGCTGATCACTGGACAGAAGCTGAATGAGTTTTATGTGCTTATCTTGAATTCTTAAATCGCTACACGGCGGCTCTGGAATTCTCAGCCAAAAGGGTGTTGCGACACCGCTGCTGTCATTCTTGGTACAGCTCAGTAAACAAAGAGTGGGTGTGGTGTGCTACCTGGCAGTAACTACAACTCTATCTGTGTTTTATCACTGAGCTGAAGTGGACCTCTAAAGTCAGTGCAGAAAGAGCTTTTACCCCGACTCAGCTTTTCTAGTGCAAAACTGCCAACATCTGGTCTTTAACTGCAAGGACAGTCAGAACAGCCAAACTGTACACAGACATGACGCTTAAACACTCACAGGACCTTTAGGTGGGGCAAACAGTAACATGTCACAAACTTGCCATACTGTGGTGAAAAAATATTTAAAAATGAAAATCCACATAGGGACCTTCCGATACCAATACACGTGCATAACGATTTACAAATACAATAAAACTTGAATGCAGCTGGCATTGACTGTGACAGATGCATGAGAACTTTATATCAAAAGGTAAAAGGCCAACCTTTACATCACCTCCTCTACACATTTTCTCGGAGCTGTCTTAGGATGAAATCCAGAAATAGTTCCCTTAAGTTCATATCCAAGATCATGAGGCTAAAAGGAGCCGCCATAAGCTCAATCAGAGAACTTCCACATATTAAGTAAAAACAGAGAGAATGACACTGAAAGGAGAATGAGAAGGGGATGGTGGGAGAAGAAAGGCAGAGAGAAAAATGAGAAAAAGGCGACGCTTGTGATGCAAGCATCTTTCTGGCTGCAGTTAGGACACACAACATAACAGCAAAACAGATGAAAGTCAATTTCCTTGTTTCGTAACGGAAATTCCATCTGAACACAACCAAACCATTAAGAGAGCATTTGTTGTGTCCAATAAGACATTTGAGAATGCCCTTGGCTGGCTGACTCGGGTGCTGTGTGGATGGTCGAGCAGCGGCAGCTGGTGTGATTGTGGCTTTGCGGGCGTGGTCGGTGTAGGCTTTAAGAGAAGAAAAAGAGTCTGTTGGGAGGCGGGGGTCCTAGTAAAGGAGGATGCGGCGCTCAATGGCCTTGCGGCAGATGGGGCACTCACTCATTCGGTCCCCACACAGCTGGCAGGTGCCGTGGCCGCACATGAAGATCATGTTCTTTAGCCGGTCCAGACACACCGGACACATAGTCTGCAATCACAGTTCATATTTTGATGTGATAAAGTCATTTCAACTTTCAAACAAAAGACAGGGAATCATTAACTGAGCCAAGCCCTATACAAAAACTTCATGAAAGACATTCATTTGATCCCACTTTTTACATCACAATTGATTTTATTCATCCTTGGCAGTTAACGAGCCACACATGGTTTGTGTCTACATAAAAAGACAGGGTGTGTCTAGCTTAGTGACATTATGGTAAGACATTATTTATACAATTTATACAATAACAGAAATGATCTTGCCCTGAATGTCCTGCAAAGCCTTGGTACTTGTCACTGTAGCTGTTCCATAGCAGCTCATTTACTTCTTTCTGTCATTTTAAAACAATTCTCAGTACAGCTAAAATAATTAATGACTGAGTAATCATTTAAAGCATTTATCACAAAAAATGGGATGATTTGCTGTTTTGCTTTTGTATGATTTTAAGTTGAATATAAAAAAAGCAAATTGAAGACATCAACCTGTTCCTTGATGTCCTGGAGCTGTTGCTGTAGCTTTTGTACATCAGCGTTGACGTTGGTGTTGTCTTTGTCTCTCTGCATGGCTGGGATGTTTCCGCTGGCTGTTTGGACGCAACGGCACATAGACATGTTGAGGAAGAAAGGGAATGCAGTTACCAGCCGAGAGACTAATCAAATTAAGAGATTGGCCCAAACCAGTGGCCTCATCAAACTTCACCTCCTAAAAATAATAAACCTTTATAAATACATCTGAAATGCAACCACTGACTGCCATTTTTAAACAAGATGGGACTAAAATATGTGTTTTGTATATAAGCATGAATCACAAACACATGCACTGTGGATTTCAATATGATTGGCAGATCCAAACTGTGTTGGCATTGCATTTTTTTTTTTTTAAATGACTTGAATTCAGAAATGCACACTTTGTAAATATCTGAAACATAAACTGGAAAAGGGAAAAAGCTCATACAAAGTTATTGGCATTGTAAAGATGCATGAGTTTAATAATACCAATGTAAAACGGCTTAAATATATTATTTGAGCACTCAACAAGGATTAGCTGGACTGAGGCCCTGTTGTGGACTCCATTCTAGACTGGCAAGCAGCTGCCAGAAATAGTGAGAATGTGATTCTTGGCCTTTGCATCACCTGTTTAGGGTGTGTGTGTCACTGAAAGAGAAAAGGGAGGGGGTTTAAGGGGAGGGGATGGGGGCCAGGGCAGCACTGGGGGAGCTCTTTAAAAAAGGGTCTGATGAGGTATACTTACACCAACTTAGTGCCAGATTGTTGGGTTGGAGAAGATCCTGCGATCCCCCTGCCATAGTGTTAGAGCTCCCTGCTGGGAATAACCAGTCACATTGTTATAGTGGGAGTTGTCCTCACCAGCTCAACAGCTGGCCTGGGGACCAAAACTACTCACTACAGCCTCTAAGGGAGGTTCAGAGAAAGAATTTGAAGAGAAAGCTAGCAAGTTGGAAACAGTGCTCAGGGAAAGAAAGGAGAATAGAGTCCCTTCTAAATAGAATAAATAGTTAAAATGCATAGCAGCAAGTGATTCTTTCTCTTTTTGCCATCAGCCAGTGCTTAAGCATGAGTCTAATGTCTATGCTTACTCAGTTGGAAGTACATTCTGTCAGAGATGTAGGGAGTCAAAACAATCAAAGTGACAGATGACTTTCGTGCACAAGATTTGCTTTTGTAGCAGACATCAACAGTCAGTGTTACTGGGATGAAGGGAAAGGAGATAAACAATCAATGCTGCCCCTTGCATGAGTGTATGTGTGTTTGGGTCTACATTCACTTCTGCACGTCTGGTAATGACTGCAAGTGAGATTTGCATGCCAACAAGCGGACACGTGGAGAAATGTAAAATAATTATTACAGGTGAACTTACAACAATTTCCCTTTTAACTCAACATAAAAATGTGGAAAACACGATAGGAATAACCACTGGTGAGATTTACCACTAAAAGAAGGTTATGGGCATAAAACACTGTTTTCAACTTGGAGACAAGAAGATGGATTGTGAATGCAACCAAAAATAAATATGTTTACACACTACATTACATCCCTATTCACTGGACTGTTTGGGGTGAAACTGATGACATTCAAGGGCCTGTGTGCACATCCTTGTTAGCAGGGGTGGTACAGTTCATGAAAAACATCCTAAACAGTCACGGTTTGGAGCGTGTGTGTGTCGCACGGTTTAATGCAAGCGCAATGTAGCCTCGTGCCCGTATGTGACCTCAGACAGTGTGTTTCCCTTTCGCGCGAAGTTACCAACAAAACTTACAGCGAAAGGCCGTGTAAAACATTTCGATCGTCCTGCCAACCTGTATTTTAATGTCTAACGATTTTTAACTTAGCTCCTGTTTCAATCCTGTTGACTCTGCAGAGGGCGGGGTTGCTCAGTTCCCCACACGACAGACAGACAGACAGACACACACACACGGTGGATGCATTACAAAAAAAAAAAGGAGATGAGACAACAGGATGACCTAAATTAAGGACAACAACACTCGTTATGTGCAATGATAACTTAAAGTCCAATAACTCCTTTATCAAACTGTATGAATGTGAGTCCCAGGCCAGGATAGGAAATTAATTAACAATGTAAAGATCAACAAGCCACTGACAGATATGTTCATATTTGATTCATTCAATAAATTGTTGAAATCATCAATGTCTTCCCTTCTGCTGTATCAACATCTCACCTCGCTTTCCTCAGAGATGGTCTCAATAATGTGCTTAAAGTCAAGTCAAATTCAGTTTGTTCATAATTACATGATATGAACTATTGTGGATAATTAAGCGATATATCATATGCTGAAGTATGTTTCTGGAGGGTTAAAGATTAAAAGAAAAAAATAACAATAACCGCACAAAACCAAAAACCGTGACCCTAAAACCGTGATAGGAACCGAACCGTGGGTTTTGTGAACCGTGCCACCTCTACTTGCTAGGTGTTTAATCTTAATGACTATAAGTTCAAAACTGAAATTCTAAATTTTCACATTCATGTGGGTATTCCTATGCATATATATCATCATGACTACAGGACTTTGGCATATGCTCACAGGCTGAGCTGATTAGTCTAACTGTGTCTAACTGCCACAGAACATTAATAAGGCAATCAGGTTGTCTGTATATCATGATGACACTATTGTATTATTCAGTGCGGGTCAGCAAAACTCAATTTAGAAATGGCTTCTGTGATCTACTTATGAAAGGATTAGGATCTGAAACACAAAATCCTCTCTCTTTGGAGAATTCCAGACAAGGCAGCCAAACACTTATTAGGCCACTGTCCATTTCAGCTAGTATCTAAATAGAAGTTTAGAACAAATTATATGATCAAAATGGATGCAATGATTAAAACATGCCAGATCTAGTAGTGGAAAAGAGTTTGGGAAATAGGGTTAATTAATTTCAGCATCTAACTTAAGCTAAACATTTCTAACATGTCTACTAGGCGAAAACAACTAAACAGTGTATCAGTGATGCAAACAAAGGAATAAAATGCATAAGCAAGGCAGCGACAAAGCAAAAGGTAAAAAGGGCTAAAGCAGATACTTTGAAAGTGGAAAAACTAGAAAAGAAGGAAGGAGAAAATGAAAAGGGGAATTAAAAGGGAACGTGTGGAAGATTCACTCACTAAGGTCCTCATCATCATCATCATCATCATCATCATCATCATCATCATCAGCGGCATCATCCTCCATACCTTTCCCTCCACAGCACAGAACGAAGGGGGTGCGGCGTTCCACCACAGCCCGACACTGTACGCACTTCTTCATGAGGCTGGCACAGTCTGGTGAAAACAAAACACATTTTGGTCAGACCTGAATGCAAAGTGTATTTGATATACAGTGTGTGTTTTTATAATGCAGCAGCTGATCAGAATGAGACCAAGGTGTAACTTACTCTCACAAGCGCACATGTGACCACAGGGCTGGAACAACACGGCTGCTTTTTTGTCAGAGCAGACTACACACTCCTCAATCTGTGGAGGGACAAATTAAAACAACAAAAGAGAATAAAAGTATCTACTCTTTGTCATGTATCTATTATCTGCGTAGGACAGGTAGTGCTTCTGATACCTTAGTTCTTGACTGGACCTGGTCCTTGCAGATGAGACACTTCTTGACACGAGGCGAGCAGAGGGAGCAGGTGGCAATGTGTCCGCAGGGCCCAAACAGTGTGTCTCTTTTCATGTCTGAACACACCATACACTCCTCCAGTGACTCAATGTTGCTGTTCAGAGATGGGCTTCGGGTGCCTACCTGGCCACTGGGACATTAAGAATAAAAACACAATGTGAGAGCAGAAGAAATTACAAGGAAAGAGAAGCTGACAGAGAACAAAGAAAAGATGGGGAGACAGACAGAGAATGAAAAAGGAACAGGAGTAAAAAAAAGAAAGAATAAAAAGCCCTGCATGAAACATTTTTAGCAAAGAAAGAAAATCAATAAGGTCGCCTGATAATTTTCCTGAGATGGTGCTCTGTTCCTTTTTCCCGGTCAGGTGAAAAGTCACTAAGGGTGCATGCAGATACTTAAAAACACATTCCTGTAAATTCCCCCTTTTCATCTGTGTGTAATAAAAGTTTTCTGCTTGTTTAAAAACTTTTTAGAAGCATCATATAACAGTTTGATGAACAGTTAAGTGCTATTTGGTCACATAAATGTGAAAAGCAGGCTAAATTAATAAAAAAAAGATCTAGGTCTCTAAATCTAAGTCTACATGACTGTTTTGATATTAACAGACAGTCTGATGAAGGCTTAGTTAATCTATAAAGAAAGCTAGGCTTAAAAAATAAATCTGTTGTTGTATAAACTAAACATAATGTGTAACTAACTATTGAGCTTTAGACATGCTAGTGGATGTTTTTACCATCCAATCTAGGCATTACATTATAGTCATACACTTTTGTCCAACATGAGAATACACTGGATGTTTCCGTTGGTTCCCAGACTTTATGCTAAAGTAAGCCAACTGTCTTCTGGATCCAGCTTTATATTTAACAGACAGACATGAGTGGTATTGATCTTTCCATCTAACTCCAGGCAAGAAAGCAAATAGGTGTATTTCCTAAAATGTCAAACTATTCCTTAAAGGGATGTTTACCTGCTCTTCTCTTTGTGGCATTTGGCCAGAGCTTTGCAGAGGCTGGGGTCTGGACACAGGTCTAGAGGGGACTGGCCCTTCTTGTTACGAATGGTCAAGTCCGCTCCATTAGCTGCCAGGAAGCAGGCAATGGATGCTGCACTCTTCTTCTCTGCCCCCTGGGTGCCCAAGCCCATGATTAACTGCAGGGAGCCAGACAGACACACAAAAACAGATTAATCAGAGGCACATCAGGCACTTTTGGCATAAAAGTTTGTTTTTTAATTTGAATCCAGTGGGGCCAGTGTCTTGTCTCTACCTTACACACTGGCACTAGAGTAATGAGCAAGAAGAGTAAGAAAGTCCTTATTTCAATATTATTTAGATGGCTTCAGAGGTACTGTATATTCAGAAGGACCATGCCAAAGAACTATCAGATCATCACTAATCAGCCAGTCAAATATGTCTGGAGATGCCTGTCAGCGTAACCCCTTCAACCAGACCCAAAATCCCATTAACTGTCCTGTCTCTCTCACTCCCTCGTCCAGCTCATCGTCTCAGTCAGTCTGCCCAAAATCAAAGCCTCTCTCTTTCTATCTAGCAATTTGGGTCTTCCATGTCTGATTGTCTTGAACCAGTAGTTTTTACTTCTCTGCTGAAGGACCCATCGGGCCGACTAATTCAATTCTCATCTTGAAGGAGGGGAGCGCTATGGGGGACTGACACAACTGCGCATATCTCAATTTAGCCCGCTGTCTGTCTGTTCCGCTTCTCAGCGGGGAACCAGTCTGTAGCTGCAGTTAGGCCCTGTAGCCTTAAACTCATCTCTGTAGGGATTAGTGATA
This sequence comes from Etheostoma spectabile, assembly GCF_008692095.1. Taxonomy (NCBI): domain Eukaryota; kingdom Metazoa; phylum Chordata; class Actinopteri; order Perciformes; family Percidae; genus Etheostoma; species Etheostoma spectabile. Next base: position 10,905,026 of record NC_045744.1, on the reverse strand, counting down.
TGGTGTTAACATTAAGAGGGTTCCGGTCTTACATGGCCTTGTTGGCCTCTACAGAGGGACAAACTTGTACAGGTTGGTCGAGAGGCTACAGCGAGCTGGTTGGCTGCTCCAGGCTAGTATCGGCCTGCTGTCTGAATGATGGGCCAGTGCAGAATGGGCTGCTCAGTGATGAAGATGACGGGGGAACTACAACCCTGCTCCCAGCCAAAATGTAGTACATTTAAATTAAATAAACATATTATAGGATTACTAGAACCACAGCAGCTATTGGTAACGACCTGTTGCACACCCAACCATGAATATTACTGTTCAATCTCAAATAGATAACATATAAATAAAATCTCCAGCATGTTGCAAAATGTGGATTATTCTGTCTCCCACACAGGGCTGGTGTCAAAAAGAGGCAGAAACGGTCTATAAGTGTGAATATATTTGAATGTGCACAGCCCTGCAACACACCGGTGACTTGGTCCAAGGTGTTTTCTAGTTTTTGCCCAATTTATCCCGTTTAATACCCTCAATAGGAAAAACCAGATGTAGCCTATATATGGAACACGTTTTTAAACTTTAAACTGAGCCTTTTACTGAGCCATGCTGCAATGCCTTATGATACCTTAAGGAACCTTGACCCAAGTAAATGACAGGTAAAGTAAGCAAAGGAACAGTGAGGTTAATAATAAATGTATACGCACTGTGTTCTTGGAGGGCTCCCAGGGCTCCACTTTGCTGACATCCTGCATATCTTGGAGTTGTCGCAGTTGGGACAGTGTGTGGTGACGCAGTGCCTCGTGAAGTGGTGTGTCCCCGTCCTTGTCCTGCACATCAAGCTTGGCTTCTGCACGCACCAGCAGCTGTTAAGAAAAAAATCCATAAATTAACACAAACAGGCAGTCAAACAGAAACTCTAGCAATAACTGTAAAACAACTTTAATTTTATGCTACAATGCAAATGCCACAGTGCTGATTTATAAGGTTGCTGCTAACAATGAACTGCCTCAGTGTTGTAGTCCCCAATTATGGAGTGCATTTTTTCTTGAGTCCACAAGATGGCCTCGTGGCAATCTTGATCCAATACTACGCCAAATGAGACACTGCCTCAGAGAGCATTTTCCCTACACCGCATCAATCTGAAGCAGGACCTCATTCAACTGCAGGACATCCACCAGTGTAAATTAAATGTGGGGCTGCGCTGATGTTGTTCTACTCCCCTTTGTGTATGGTTCGGTATGAGGGACTGATAGAGAGATAACTAGAGACAGAACCTTTGGTTTGTGGTGGGGAAGAGAAAAAATGATAGCGGGATAATAAAAAAGAAGGCCCACTAACCCGGACTATCTGGGTGTGTTGACGCTCCACTGCCAGGTGTAGTGCCGTTTGTTGGTTGACGTTCTGGATGTCTAAGCTGGCATTGCCCTTGGAGGTGGGAACAAGAGTGGAGAAAACACACAAATAAACATATGGGCTTACATACATTAACAACCAACAATAATGAATCACAAATACATACTGTATGAGCATGTAAATTTGACAGACAAGTGATAAATGTAGACAAACAGGACTAGAAAAAAGAATTCAGTTAAAACATAAAATAATTGTTCCGCACATGAAAGGGTGTAACAACCAGTCTGGCTTTATGTGCCATAACAGAATATTCCTTCCTTCAACCATGCCAACCAACAAAGTGTCACCTAGGGGGTTGGAAAAAACACATTCTACAATAATTCTACAGTACATGTGATTGTCATTTCCAATTGCAAACACCTCAGTTGAGAAGATGTGGAGGGAAGATAAGCATTGTGATCAGGCAATGTGTGAAATCCCCAAGTAATAAGACTGACTGGCTGGCTGGCTGGCTGACTGACTGACTGGCTGACTGGCTGGCTGACTGGCTGGCTGGCTGGCTGGCTGAAATCTGCAGTGCACCTTGTAGTGTGGTGCAATTTCTGAATAGAAAGCTGAGCCAGAGAGTGTGAACCAGCTCATTGCAGGGACTTGGAAAAAAGGCTGTCCCCGTTGAAAGGTAGCAAGCGTTGGAATGTTGCAGCAACATTGCTGCCTTGCACCATATCCTAATTAACCCAGTTCCTGCTTGAGCAGGTGACTTTTGCTGAAAACTCCTGTATGTGTCTTCTGAGAGTTAAACCTGCAATCTCAGAAGGGAAAAGTGCACAAACCTATGATTGCAAGAGAAGGAGGGCCCAACAGCACTAAAGAATACCCACCTCTGTGAAACGCTTGGATTCAATAAACAAAAGGCACTTATAGCAGCTTCAACTGGTCTACGGCTTGCTGGCTACAGGGAGTGCAGTGGAAGCCATTCTTGATGGCTTCTGTCTGTAAAACCAGAAGTGCAAGCTAAGCTTATGCAGCTATGCTTTGGGCTGATAATTGTAAACAAAAGGGGTCTCTTAGAGAGTATGAATAACTGCATTTGTGTTAAGTTTTAAGCATGCATTTAAATCTGCAATTTATAGGTCTGTGAGCAGTGTCGGGATTACCTAACCGTAACTCTGTTACTTTTGGCAGTAAATAGTATTCTAATGTAGGGCTGGGCAATAACTCAATATAACTGAACATCATTTCAGTGGAATCATTGCATTATTAAATAATTTATCGAGATGACGTGAAACACAACTACGTCATCTAAATTGATAATAACAAACACATACTCAAATTTCTCAGAAAATCTGATGTGAAATATTCTGAGGGAATACCATTTGAAGATGTGGTTTTGTTTTCACATCACACTTTATCTTACCACTCAGTTCAATGCAATTAGCAAACTGGACTCAAAATGGCAACCTTCCGGTCACAAGCCTCTACAACCTTTAAGCTCCATCACCCCAGAATACATACTGCATACAGTTCAGGACTGGGTTCTCTCGGCATAATAATGCTAGAGAACAAGTGTGAAGATCCACTTGGAACCCAAATGTTAGTTAAACTAAATTGTGAGTAGCACACACAATCCCGGCAAGACAATGAAAACATTATTGAAATGAAAGCAAGTGTGTTGTTACCTGGTGCACTAAGAGCTCAGCCACTTCCACATGGTTGTTGAGGGCAGCCAGGTGCAGTGCGGTGTAACCGTCATCCTTCTTCTCGTCTACAATCCAAGGCCTCGGCAGCTTAGATAGCAGCACACGCATGGCACTGCACAGAGGAGACATGGAGAAAGGGAAGAAATTGAGTGTTTGAATGGGCTGCGTTGGGAAGCATGACGGAAAAAACCCAAGAAGGTACAGAAAGTATTGTCAATTTGATAGTTTGTAAATGTAAACTGCCAATATGAATCTGTGACTGGATGTCTCATGCACTGTATGATAGCTGGGGGGCAGACAAAAGCTTCTATAAGGAAACACATCACAGTGTCTGTACTGCTAATACACAGCTTATTCCAATTCCATTCCAACACACTTTTGTTTTTTAGAGCAGAGCATATCCCATTTTCACACATGGGGACACAAATACTCAATCAACATAGAGAGGGAGTTGCTTTCCCAAGCAGAGTGTTATTTACATTAAGCTTTGAGTAGTACAAGAGCTGTGTGATATTTTAGAGTACCATTCCCCCTACCATTGCTTTAGTTAAAAAGGGAAGCCACTTCTCTCTTGATGATGCGCAAAAGCGCCTATCATTGGGAGGCAAAATTGTAATTACACAAGATTTAGCTGCATTCACTCAGGTCTCCTCCTGGAGAAGAAACAGACAGGGCAGGAAGTGAAAACAAATCAATTGTTTAAACAGTGCTGTTTAACAGAAGTAGCCTGTTGTGGTGAAAAGAAAGAGTTGTGTGCAATTGAAGGTCATTTAAAGGATGTGTGCCACAGAAAGAAGTGGCTGCAAAGACTGCTGTACATGGATGGAAGGCTGAGAGCGAGTCACAGTGTCACCGTGGAGATAGAGGGAGGCTGACTGGCACTTCCTACAGTGTCAATGAAATATAGACTATTTTCCTAGTAAAACTGAAGCCACGCACATTGCCATTTCTTATCAAATCCAAAGATCACAAAAAAGACAGCACGAAAGAATTGTTTGAAATATCAATACATAGATTTTGAGTTAACACCCTTCTTCCTACTTGCTTTAATTTAGTGTTTGAACTAAACCATCATCCATTTACAGCCCCTACCTTCCCTACTTGTCTTGCTTTAGCCCCTGGCCAAATGCCCAAATGCTATGGAATATAAAACAAGACACTTAAAAGCCATATCCCAGAACTGTTCTTGTATCTTGTCTGTTGTTAGGTACACAATGTACCTTCAATAAACAATAAAGCAACAATGCTGGAGGGAACACTTCTGACCTTGATTAACCCTGAATAATCATGCAGGGTATAGCTTTGAACTTTGACAAAAGGAGGAAGCTGATTTTACTTTAATATGGCTGAACAGCCCCCATGCGAGCACTGGAGTGTTTACATACACAACAGTAAGGTAAATTGGGTCTGAAACAATACAAAAAGGAAATGGGGTACAGCAATGATCAAGAATGCCACAGCCTGCACAATCAATGGAAACTAAACTATGATTACTATTATAAACTTAAACTATTAAGACAGAGAAAATAAAGAAATGCAAATCAACATGCTGGCAGGCTTTCAGACTGAAGGTAATCAGGATGGCTGGTTCCCTGCGGGTTTTTGCTAAACCTACAGCTTGTCTCCCTCCTTCTGGAGTAATGAAAGAGAGCATCATCAGCACACTCTCTTGAGGAAAGCAGAGAAAGAGGGGCAGAGAGGCAGGGGGGCAGGCAGCCAGCACCTCTGTACGGACAGAGATCCGGGGCTTGTGTACTGCTGCAGTGATGAACAGTGCAGCACACTGATCCCAGGCTCCCTCGCTCTCTCGCTCTACCTCTCATTGCACAGAGGCTTACGCACACACACCTGCATTGCTTGCAGCCATCTTCAACCACTTAATGCAGAGGAGCACTGCTTAAATGTGATAGTAACCGCACCCATTCTGCCTAATCTAACATTCATAAAGTGACGCCTTTGTTACAAAGAATCTTTTGCTTGCATACTGTAGATTAACCATCTCAGGGGGGACTTTAGAGTAATTTCATCCGTTATGCTCCCACTGGATAGGAGTTGAGACTTAAACAAGCACATTATTCAAGAAAAGACCTTGCCACATCAGATTCTTGCCTGAAGCTATGACATAAAACTTAGTCCCAAGCGTTGCAAACAGCACTCCTTAAGCTTTCTTTCAAATAAGACCGATAGACAATACAGGAATGCGGTTACTTTTTTAAAACTACAACAGTTTCCATCAGAATCAAGGGCAATTGTCACACATAAAGCCTTTGTTCTTTTTGTTCCCCTTTTCATCCTCCTATTGGTGCAATGTATAACATTTGTGTGATCTGGATTGGCTGGAAATACCTCCTGTATGTAAAACTACTGGCCAATAAATGCATGTCTGCAACACCATAGGGGCAGACTGGCGCCTTCTAGTGTCAGCAGCAGGCACTTAAGTGCAGGCAGGTGTTTGTTGGTGTAGGGAGCCCCTCCAATAGAAGTCTAGATTGACAGGCTCCCTGCCACACTGGGCAAAATGGGCGGACATTAATATTAATGCCCCATACTGGTACTGCTGCATTGCAGTTCAACTATTTGCTGTAAAGGCAGAAAAAGATTGAATTAAGAACCAAGAAATAAATCCTGGTTTATATATATATATATATATATATATCTCACTCACTCGGATAAGAGTGATGTTCAAAGTGACCGAGGGGAGTATGAGAGAAACTGCGTGTTGGCCCTTGAGGTAGCTCAGGTTGCGGACCTTTTACTGAGCAGAAGACAGTGACTTGAACTGGAAGTTAACATTTAAACAACTCAGGTTATCTGCTAAGAGAAGAAGACTGATATTTAGAGTGAAGAGAGGATCCCCTTATTACAACTGAACTTTAACTCCAATGCCATGGTCTGTGTGAATGCAGAAGGATATGCAGCTGAGGGAAAGGAATTGAAGAGGAAAGAGGTAGAAGGGGAGACGTGATGGAACTGGGTCACCCTGTGAGAGATCTCAGAGTCCCTCAGGAGAGCTACACAGGGGCCTGTTGTCTTGGGCTGCAATTTGTCATTGACCAGGACGCTTTGTGAAGCCCTCAGCTCTGTCTGTTGGAGTTTGTCAGTGTGTGTGTGTGTGTGTAGGGGTCGACAGGTCCCTTCTGCTGCCCTCACCTGGCTGACAGCCATCTGTGTGGTGGTCAGTAGTCGTTATTACAACAGGAAGTGAGAGTCTGGGGACAATAACTTGGGTAGGACAGGGCAAAATGGGAACAGTCAACATCCAGCCTGAGATTAATGGCTTCACACAAACATATGGTTACTCTGATGTAGGAGACGTGTTTGGCATACCGTCATCCATTAACTAAGGCTTCAAGCTCAAGAAAAAAGTTTCTGCATCGTAAATTAGTCGCCAAAAGGTACCACCTGCCTTGGGAAAATAAAATGCTTTATAAACCTGATGATGAAAATGATGAGTCTTGCTGTCTATGTGAGAGTCCTTGTATGATCAAACATACAGATCGGATTTATACTACAAATATTCCACACCCCAATACCCCAAAATGTTTTGAAACAATCAAAGTCAATTCTTGACCTTGGAATACAATCCCAACTCAAGGTTCAAACTTTTATAAGAGCTTTAAACTATGTCACACGGTCTTCATCAGCAGATGAAAATATATTTTATCCATACCACTTTGTAGATTTTTGTATTTACGAAAGACGTCCTAAAAAAGACGTGGGTTAAACTGTAACAGCTACTTGGCTGGCATGTCAAAAATATAAAAAAAAAGCCATCTCCATGTCAATAGTTTAGCAAACTATTCGGCGATGAACACCTTTTTATTAGCCTTTGGAGAAATAGCTGGTGAGTGTGAATTTGGTTGGAATTTTTTTTGCCAAAAATGGTTTCAGTTGCATAACCTTATCCATACTACCTTCAAGAAAATTAGAAGGTCAGAATGTTCCATGAGCTTTGTCTATACATTCCTTCCCCAATACCCGCTGGATTTTTTCTTTTAGATACAGAGTCCTTATTGGAACAGCCTTTAGTGATGAGACAACTTCAGACGATACATGAGGTGTCAGCTCATCGGGGACCGGATCAATACTTTCAGGTCCTTTGAAATAGTGAACCCTGTTCCCAACAAATCATTCACAAATGCAACACACCAACTCCAAATGGAACCCCCCATCATATGTGAAAGGTTTGGAAGGCACAAAGCATTTTAGTCAGTGGCAACTGGGAGGGTTAGAGCCATAAAACTTTTCAGGATTTCACTGATCTCAAAATATGTTGCTTTGAATGAGAATTTTGGCTTACCTATTGCTTGTTTTTTTGAACATATGTATAACTTTAACCAAAAAGGGGAAAACTTAAAGGGATACAGTGCTGATTTTCTACCAGCTTTGCATCATTGCAGTGTGGGTGGTATATGCAGACGAACGGTGTTTGACTTCCCCCTATGTCGCCAGCGCCCTCGCCCCTGGCCATCACTCCACCCCAACAAGTAATTAGTTACCAGTTCACTTTGTCAGGGCCATCCCACAGCTACTGGCCATCCTGCTGTGGACAGAGTAAATAAACACAGATAGCGCTCAGGCCGGCAGTGCAGCAGAAGGCTGAGGACAAGAACCTAGCTGGCTCTGCTCAATATAAAAAGGCTTTCATTACCATGCCGTGAAGAGAATAATTTTCCCTACAAAGTGACCTTCCCCTGCCTGCCTGTACCTGAGGCCCCTGAGTGAGCATGCTTTTATTAAAGACTATTTGCATAAACCAGGAAGGGGAAAGACAGGAAAGGGGTGCATTTTTATGATGTTTTGGTTATCACTATAGCTATTGCCTGTGCCTTGAAGGTTGTTTAGGAGATGCCAGGTGCATTTTCAAACATCTCAGGTACAGTTGTCTGTCCATTTGGGAAGTAGGCGGGGGCCTATAAAGGCTCAGCTTTAATTAGCTTTAAATCACCTGGTATTATGGGGCCTGATTCATAGCAATTTATGAAAGAGGAGGCAGCAAGATAGTCAGAGAAGCCCAATGGTGTGTTAATGTCCCATTGGTTTAAGATGACCCAATTATATCCCTGTGCTACTATTTCCTTGCACTTTAGTCTCCTCAGCACCTTGAAAAAGCCTTATTCTAATTCATGCACATGCCATAATAGTTGTAATATACATCCACTAACCCAAAAAGCAAAGACTGATATAAAAGATAAAGCAAGGACAGATTATATTAGAATAAAGAGACACCTAAATCATGCCAATAAATTGAACCATCGCTCAATAGCATCATAACTTAAATAAATAAATAACATGTCATTATTGGACATATTTTGCACAGGCTAGCGTAGTCCCGGATCCCACTCGTCTTTAGTCTTTTGATAGTGCAAATCTGGGGACAGTTAAACAAATATTAATAAAGTTGAATTAAAAGGAAACTGCTCTATGAAGATTACTCATAAGGACTAAATAAAATTGGACAATGTGTAAATAACACATTTGAAAAGGTGACAAAACCACCAGACAGGATTTGATAACAGCATTTGAATGGCTAAGTTGATGAAGTATGTAAACCAAGGCATAGAAAATGGATGTTGTAGCTCAAATCACTTATCAGCCAAAGATTCAAACAGACTTGAGTACACTGTCACCAAAGCCTCCACACTCACTGGCCTCTATCCTGTGATTACAGTCAATGTGCCTCAAACAAGCTGCCAACAAGGGCAAAGAAAATCATCTCTAACCCCTTCATTTTGCTCACTCCGCTTTTTTTTTTTAAAACTCTTTTACACTTTTCTGTGACAGTAATACAAAAATGAATCTAATGAAACCAAAACCTACTTGTCAATATTGACACCTACGCACTATGACATACAGTATCTGCTGTTTCACTCACTGTATGTATATGTAATTTGATGGATAGTTTGTGCTTATCCACTGTGTCGGTTTTGAGAAACTGATTAAACTGAAGTGAACTTATTAATATGCTGCACTACCAGCAAACTGTGGCTTTGCCAATATTTAGATTTTATGAACTCTGTAACTGTTAAGATGGTGATGAGATCCCAAACCAAGGCTTAAAAACAACCCTTCTGAAACCTAAGGGTAATGTAATACATGCTTCATCTGCGTTTTTTTTAGTCCAAAGTGCAGAGATACTATTGGTCGACACAGTGAACAGCTTAGCTCATGTTGGTTTGATTGCAACCAAAGCTACAAGTTGCAGCAAATTTGTCTTTGGACATTTTATTTCTAGACTTTTTGGTCAGTGGTTGCTTTTTACACAAGTTGACATAACTTCCTTGACCCAAACTACAGTACACTTTGATAGGGTTCCTCTTTGCCTCATATTGAGCGTCAAAACCCTGAATTTGAACTTTTAATATGTACATGTTTTCTAACTTTCTAGGTTATTAGGAGTATTTTAAGCCACCATGCCATTGTCATTTGAGTAATTGTCAGGTTTTTTGGTATCACCTACCCAACAGCATCTAAATGACTAATCTATGTTTAATTTCTGACCTAAATTAATTTACTATTAATTTTTTGTGGCTGAGATACTGGCCATTATAAAGTTCCTGTCATTTTCTATGAAATAAAATCAGACTTACTCATGCCTGGTGAAATTAACTGCAAGTGCTTCCACACTGAGGTACAAAGCAGTAAATAGAACAGAGGGATTGACTCTGGGTTTTGCAGAGCGGTGGAGAATTCAGCCGTGCTGAAGGTCCTTCGATCGACAGCCACTCAGCAGCATGCCACACTGTCACCAAACGGGCAGACAGTCTGAGAGGCTCCCATGATCTACAGCCTAACTGCAAATCTACCACTTTAAATCACCCCTCACTCCTTGGCCTGCCTCCCACCATTCTGCCCCAACAAACACATTATACTCCTAAACGCTTATTTCTGTATGTTGTAACTTGTGAGGGTCCATTTGCACAAAGCAAGCCAGCAGTAACAGTACCACCCCTTAAATACAACCAAAAAATAAGGATAACGCACCATCAAATTCTTTTCCACAGTAATTGGCAGAACAGAACCAAAGTGACACAAATAAGCTGCCATATTTCAGCTGATGAATGACTGATGGATGACTTTTTCAGCAGTTTCACTTCTAGACACCCATGCAGAGGAAGAAGTTGTGGCTGAAAGAGCGGTTTGGTAATTAAAATCTTTTGTTTGCAGAGGGAAATAATAGGGATCAAAGGGCCTCGTATGAGCTACTGCCTCTCCTAAGCACTGAGACAACAGGCCATGTGCCCCAGAGCAGCACAGAAAATGTCTAACAGCCAACTTGTTAATGGCAGGGGAATGGAGCTTGTATGAATGTACTATACATTACACAGATAAGGCTCCATAAAAAACCTCTGTGTATTCCACACAGATTCATGATTCTATAGATATTTGGCAACAATTTTGCAAGGTGTCCGCCTAATCTGAATAATGTAATGGTTTTCTTTCCTTTTTACAAAGAAAATGCTGTGCCATTTTCTTCAATATTCTTTGCTTGTTTGGACACAAGGATCCACACACAAATGACACAAACACAAATCCTCTCTGACCTGTCATACTCCATTTACATGGGAGCCACTGACTTCAGTGTCCGTATGGGGTTACCAAGGTAACATGGTCTGCATTATTCAACAGCTGAGCTTGGTTTAGCTGTGAGCATCGACCTGAATGTCTCCCTCAGAGTACATTAGGGTTACTAATACCCCCATCCACTAAAAAAATGTTTTATGTCTCAGAGTTTCTTCTATGTTGATTTTGTAGTGGCGTCCCGCCATGGCAAGATTTCTCTCGCCACAGTATCAGAAATAGAGCAGACGCACAATGTAGTCGCGGTTTCCTTTTAAATTATTCTGCCGACATAATGCACTCCCCGCTGACTGCCGCTCACATTGCAATTTAACAAGTAGAACTATTTAGAGATTATTGGGCCCGTCCAGTTTAACTCATACTGTTGTGTAGATGTTTATTGTCAAAACGCTCGCTTTGTCCGAGTCAACTATTAAACAAACAGCTCTACCAAATACGTCACCGTGGTGGGTCCGTTCTAATTGAACAACGTTCAACTTGTCAGTTCTGTCAGCTCGTCGTCTTGATATCAAACATCTGGAAACATTAAAACGGTAAGTGTGTCAGTATTATATCATTTAAATTGGAAATAGTCTATAGATTTCGGTTTCCCTATGAAGAATATCTTGTAAATTAATTTTGTAGACCTGTTGTAGATGTAAAGTGCCCTACAGTTCCTTAAAAAATATTGTTGAATCACAACGGAAAATATGCCTCATTGTGCGTAAACAGAGGTGATTAAATATATCTTTCTTTTTTTTAAACAACCTAAAACTACTTAAAAGCCATATATAAAATGTAAACTCCTGCCAAGAAAGCATCTCAAATGTTTGTAGCACAAAACCAAACAAGTGTGTAAACAAGTGCATGTGTAAACAAGTCCCTTTTGGCTTTACAATAAAAAATATAGCTTGAGTCCGCATTTTCACACTCTGTGTGGTTGCTGGGATGGTACCTGGTCAGGTGACGGAAAAGATTGCATTTACTGTCCTGGTTGGCAACAACTAGCGACATATTTTGCAGATTGGCTTAATCTGCTCCTTGTCACTTTTGTGAAATTCGGACCATTTCAACACAACTGACGTTGTATAACCCTTGTTGAATGTATTCAGCTTGATAGGACAATGCAATTCACGTTCATGTACACCATCGCTATTTTTGCCCTTGGCTCCACTTCCGCTAATTTCTTCTCCCTTTTCCAACTTTACCATCCTACTACACCTAAACCTGAACCAACCCTTATCCCTAACTATAATGGGGTCACTAAGCATTTTAACAGAAGGGAAACACTGTTCAATGAAAAGAATACTATTTGACAGGGAAACACACTTTGACACAACACTAACTACAGACAAACGCTCAAAACAGGAAGTCGGCTTGCCCAACAAGCTAATAAGCTCAACTCTGGCAGTTGTGTTATTGGGTATATATCCAAACCTTATCATCGTTATCGACCTGAATTTTATTGCGATCCTGTTTTGACATGGTTTTATCGCCCTACATAAGACTCAGATCTGCAATTTTAGCTCCCTAAACATCTGATATGATTAAAACGGGTCATTGCATTTTCACACTAAAAATTCTAAATGGTTTCAGAGGATCTACATGTATGTCCAGGCGTTCCTTAAATGATTATAAAAATTTACTACACAAGCCTTAGCCATTTCTGAGCTAACATTAGCTTGATATAAAAATGATCAAATCCATAATATAAATATATTATCAGTATTATATTGATATAAAACCCAACTATGAGGTACAGAACTGGAATACTGTATATAAAAATAATTATTCAATCCTACTAGGTGATCACCTAGTTAATATAGTCAGTGATGAGTTTTCTTGAGCTTTGTGTTGTGTGAAACCATATTTAATATACTGAAAGGCATATACTGATGTTTTACATGTGTTCACTCAGCTAAAAATATGCAGCACACTTCTCAGTGTTTTAAAGAAGACACAAACCAAAGTGCCATCCCTGATGTTTAAGTACAATCAAATGCAAACATAAATTATATTACTCATTCCATTCATCAAGTAAATAGATGAACTATATTTGTTTTCAAATGGGGGAATATTAAAGATGCCTGACAGCTGTGCTATGGAAGTATATCACCTTGCTCTGTCATATTTATTAGCTGTATTGCTGAGGCACTTAAAGTGACACAAATAAATCCTACTCTTTCTAGGTTTCCCAAGCGGGCAAAAAAAAAAAAAAAACACACCATCGGTGGTTATAATACCTTCACAATGCAAGCTTTTCTCTTTGCATGCAATAGTCACTTTCCCAAAAGCCCTTTATGTCCTTGAGTCCATTCAATAAGAGATATATCCCTCCACATACCTCCCTCCATCCATCCATCCCTTGTTTCCTCTTTCACCTCTATCCATCCATCCATCCCTCCCTCTGCTACCCATACCCCTCCCTCTTCCAACATGTGCTATAGCAACATAGCAGCCAGGACTCAATGTTTCAGCATGCCACAGGACAGAGCATTACAGCATGGTTGAGCTTATCTATTGGCTCAGAGCCACTGTTGGCCCAGCCCTAGGAAGTGTGGGCGTTCTGATTGGTCACAGGGGGATTGGGGCTTGTATCAGCTTGTCCTCTGGTTGATCTGTTGGACTGGTCCCAGCTCATACAGAGGTGGACACTGGGAGGGCATTTAGGATTGGGCAACTTTTCAATTAAGTCACAGCGCATGCTGCAGCAAACTGGTACCCAGGCTCTATGAATTGACAAGTCACTGCACTACATATTTAATAACTACATTCTTCAGTGAGTAATTTAACTAGAATAAGCTACAGCAAAACAATGCACAGTCTAATTGAACAACTGAAGATAATAACAGATAATACTAAGGAGACATGTGTAATTGTAAATAACAAATCTATAGGCTACATAGAGTATGTTATGATAATTGTCCAACATGAGGATATTACCTCCCATTGTGTGCTACAAGAACTCACAAGTGCACTTCATCTGGATTCCAAAGGTTACTTCGACATATCTCTGCGATCAGTTATCTTTTAATGAATTACAGCCGGGCACCTTAGCCCTGACCAAGTTAATTGCTTCCACCACCCTGCCATCAGGAACGATCATATCTGTAAAAATTACATGATCATACACACAGCAGATAAACACACAAACACTGACCAATATCATCCAAATCACTATGCCCAACTGACATACCACCTTAATATTACCCTGTAAAACATTAATATTCTTTCATCATGTATTGTGTGAATATGTGTGTGTACCTGCATGAGCATATGGTGAAAAGGAGGAACTCATACATTGTCCTCAGCAGCTACAACACCTTTTCTGTCATCTGTCTTTATTTCATAGATAGGGCTGTTGACTGGTGCACCTGGCTGTCCTCACCTGTATAAACTTCTAAAATCGTACACACTTTAATCATAAAAGACTAACTTAGGACACGGATACAAATATAACCTGTGCACGCAAGCAAAAAGGCAGCCATCTATTTTAGTGGCCAACTGCCAAATAAACATAAATTGAAAGCATTATACGGTGTGGGCCTTTGAGAAAATGGTCTTGTACATAAGCACCACTGCAGTACATAGTTTTTGTATTTGTGCAATTTGCGAGTCCCTTAACAGTTACATGCGGCGCCAGTAAGGCATGGTAAAAGATCAGAGGCAGGAAAGGCAGAGGAGCTTCCCCTGCAGTGAGGCTGGAGGGAACAATGGGCTGCTGGATCAGAGAGCCTGACTGCCACTGGCTTCCCCCTCCAGCACCCAGGTAGGTTGGCCCATTCATAAATCACTTTTATTCCTCCAAGCGCTCAACAGCCTCACCTCTTCAAATGATGCATTGTGTAAAGGGATGAGGAGGGAGGGGCAAGACGGGGGACAGAAGAGGGGGTTGTGGGAGAGGGATAGGGAGAGGAACTGACGAGAGAGATAAATTAAGCACAAGGAAGAGCCACACTGATTGTAGAGGCGCATGGAGATTTACTCAAAAAGCACAAACTGGACTCATCAGAAATGGCTCTAATCCCTCTATGATGTTGTCCGGTGGGCAGGCCCATAGCAAGGAGGAATTAAGACAAGCTGAAAGACCGACCAAGCCTTCATCACCATCTGAAGCTAACCAGAACTTCCTTTCCAAAACATTTCAATTTGAGAGTAGACATGCCACTCATTTCCGTGAACCCAAAGGGATGAGCTCTCATTAGGATTGACAACCATATAAGAGAACCAAAAATACATGTACATTGAATGTATACTTTGAGTCACAATAGAAGCAACCAAGCTTTCTAAATTGGATTTACAATAAGACTATCTAATGTCAAAATAAAAACAAATGTCTACAAATTGATATTAATTAAACCCAAAAAAACTAAATAATTTGTTGTATTCACCCATGCAAGTCAATATTTAGTAGAAGCACCTCTGGCAGGAATTAAAGCCTTGGGTCTATGTGTGAACACTGCCTAAGCTCAGTTATGTTGCATAGGATCTGTGAGAAACAAGCCAGTTTAAAGTCCTGACACAAAATATTGATCAGAAGCCTGTTAACTAACCAGGGGTGGGCCTTCCAGATAAAGTTGTGTTGAACTTGGTCGCCAGGATTGCTCAGTTGGTAGAGTGGGCGCCCACATATAGATGTTTACTCTGCAACGCAACGGTCGACTCTGACCGCGGTCCTTTGCTGCATGTCATTCCCCCTCTCTCTCCCCTTTCATGGGGCCTAAAAATGCCCCAAAACTGTTGCGTTTAACTCAACTCATTATTCAACATTTAAAAAAAAAAATCTAAAAACACCACGGACGATTCAATCAAACAAAAACACTAATTGGATGGGAATCCTTGCACATGACTTAATTTAATAAATGTAACGACAGGGGGACAAAAAAGCTTCAACTATCAAGGTAACTAAAAAAACTACTTGTAATCAGCTATTTTTAATGCTGGATTTGTTTTCTGAACAATTTAAGGCATCAATAACACATGCAAATTGTTGCTCTCAAACCAATCAGTTGTATTATTGTTTTAAATTCAAATGGAAATGTCTTGAGTATTCATATGGAGAACAACATGTCCCTCCCCTTTATCCAGTGAAAGAAAGCACATCCATTAGTCTCCCCTTTACTTATTGATCGATTAACAGCTCAGCTAAACATTCAGCCCTGTGCTATTCATCATGGTGGGAAGATGTAAACCTTGCTGCTTAGTTTTAGGGGCAGAGGAGATGTTGGGATGTAATTGAGATCAGCCTGGTGGGTTGGGTGGCTGGGACAAGCAGGGTGGTGACCCATAGTCATTCATTTTAGAAGTTATCTTTTGTAGTTATGGCTGATACTTGGGCAGGGCCATCACAGAAGAAAATTAAATGAATGAAAGGAATGGAGAGAGTCCGACGGCGGGCTAAACCCGGGTCAACCGCGGTCGGGCTTTCAACAGATGGAGACAATTACAAGATTGTAAATGAGTCAAAACCAATCCTGAATTGGCCTTCTTCCTCCTAGACAGGTATTTAATATGTCTATTTCAATTAATAACATAACTTTCCAATGCGAGCTGTGGTTGTACATCAGTAGCCTAAATAAAATTAAGTCCCCCTTCCATGTAGCGACCAGTTCTTATTTCTTTTCAAACAGTGTTTGTGTTAGCATACTATTTTCTTTTTGTCCCCCTGTGATTGTGTAAAGAGTCCTTGGGGGGGTAGGGCTTGGACCCCGTTCATAACTGCTTGCAGTTCTAGTTATTATTATGTTGGTTGCTACAACAAATCTTGCTATTGCTTTGGCTCGTGACAGCTGGAAAAGATCTGTACGACAGCAAGTGTGGTAAAAACATTACCGCTTTTGTCCAAAGGGGCCGCTAGAATCAACATAAACTGAAATTTCTTCCTAGCTGCTTTAAGTGTTGTGTAAAGGTAGAGACTGCAGGGAGATAACAGGTGGATGTTCAAAATTGCCCTTTCTATTGCTGCAATTCTGCATTTTGATTGGCCATGTGAGGTCAGGTTTAGAGCAGACACATTAGCTTGGAATCCATTTTGCTTCACAAATGGTCAATTCTTAACAGCCGTAAAGATAATGTAATCGAAAAGCTATCAATTGCAGTGACACTACATTAATTAAATTGCATACTTAAATCTATGCAGAATTATCTCCACCATAAAAAAAGGCCTCAGATATAAATGTGAGTGAGGGCAGAATGACTGGGAGCTTGTTAAAAAGCTTATCAAATCAAGAAACAGAAATGCATGACATTTTTCTGGCTCACTGTTCATACTGTATTGAGGGTGTTTGTGAGTTTTCACAATCTCATTCACTACAACTGAAATGCCACAGTCTGGTTTTCATATGATTACCTAAAAAAGCATATCGGTGCGGTGTGGAAAAGCATTGGCTTACACCTCTTAGGTTTTCTGCATTTAAAATTCAGGTGGGGTAAGAAAGAGGACTTGTGCGCTGTCGTTGAGGTATAAGAGGAGAGAAGACGAGACAGAGAAAAAGATAGGAGGGCACAGAGGACATTGTTTCCGTACAGTATAGATGTGCCCCGTGATGAGACCAACTAATTAAACAGATTCTTTAGTGGCCGCGCCTCGGGAAAGCTTGAAAAAGACACTTGAAAATTAATGAGAGCTCAAAAAGGAGAGAAAGGAGCCCAAACTTTTCAATGCCTCAGAGGCGAGTTTCTATTTGTCTCGCTGCATTTCCAAAAGCCGTATAAATAAAATAAATGAGAAAACAATAATATTCCCTGCTGTCTCACAGCCTCTATGTTATGTTGCTCCCTTATTCTATCTATGTACAAACAATTTTGACATATACTGAAAGACACACAGACATGTGAGCTTTAACTTAACTACGGTTTACTGTAGTAAAAACAGTAACAGACTTGGAGAAGATACAAAACGGACACTTCTCTGCACTGCACATTCACCCTTTCCCTCTTCTCCATTGCTTGGATATGCAGTTATTCTAAGTATAGAGTTGAGCAGATGGAAGGTCTACCATAAGTAGAGTGCTCCAGCTCTATTTAAAAAGAAAAATGATGGAGACTGGGTGGTGGTGGGGGGGTCAAAAGGACACAGATAGTGAAGGGGTGGTATCAGAGGAGGCGGTAGAGTTGGTGGTGAAGGATGTAAAGCAGGGGAGGGGGGGAAAGAATAAGAATATACAAGTAGAAGCACGAGACACCACTTTATTTGGAGCTACTAAAAATAGCGCAGCAAATGGTAGCAAGGGCTAGCTGGCCTTACGCTCCTCTCTCCTTCGAGGCCGGTGGAATCAATAGCCGTGGAGCCGTAGGGGAGGCTTCCCGGAGCCTGTAGCCAACAGTTGCTGGAGTGGGGGATGAAAGAGAGAGGGGGTGAGGCAAGGAGAGGAGCAGAGTGGAGTGGAGCGCAAACTATTTTTTGCACTGCTTGACTAAATATGGTCAGGGAGTTGGTGAGACAAGACACAGGAGCAACCCGGCAACAGGGGCCGAGGCATGTTTCAAATGCTTGGCTTCCCACAACGTGCTAACCGTTAGTACTTATCCCTTTGCACTGTGGGGTAGGAAGCTGTTGGCTGGTTGACCTCGTGGTCCTAATCTGCTGCCACTGTGTTCGTCCTGGGCTCTCTTCCGCCGAACTGCAGCAGCACCACTACTTGATATTTTTCTAGTAAAAAGTTGACCCTGGAGATGCACTATCAAGAATGCATAAGCTGCGTATTAAGATTCACAAGAGAAAAAAATTTAACCTCCAAAAATACCAAAAAGATATCGCAATATCCCACATCTCTTTTTCCTGAAAATGGGAATCATATTTGCATGGCAAGAGACTATTAAAAGTACAGCTGCCTTCTACCGCAGAGGAACCTCTCTTTTTTTTTTTTATAAATACCTCTATCACAATTCTACTCTCAAACATTCAGTAAACTCCCTCTTCTAAGCTGCTGTATAAAGTTCCACTGAATAATAAAAGCACATTTAAGGAGCAGTGAAAAAGCTCTGGGGCTGTGTGTGTTGATAGAATAAGAAAAAGGCAGGGTGCGAGGATGGTTGGTACACTTTCTGCCTCCTCCACCGACCAGGGCATCCTCTCAGCTCTCTCCCTCAGAATGCACATGATGAGAGGAGTGCTGCAGATTTTTTTTTTCACCCCTCCTTCTTCCCTCTCTCTCTCTGCCTCCCCTTTTTTTTCCAAATGGCAGCTCTTTATGTCAGTTCTATGTCTTCCTCTTCTAAAAGGTATGACTTGTGTTTGTATGGGAATGTGTGTCCCTGCTTTCTCTCCTTTGCCCCTCCTCCCCTCCCCTCCCTGACTCTGGCACTCAACCCGCCTGCCACCACCCCTACTCCCCCAATCATAGAAGCTGATTCAGCGAGTCAGGCGTGCACCCGGCACACACGATGGCTGCAGCAGCTGGAGCACTCTCTAGGTCATTATGGCTCTCTTCACTACGGGAAGAGGAGGAGGGGACGAGAGGAGCAGCAGCTCAGATAGGAAACTAATCTGACAGGTAATATATGCTCTTGCTTCGCTTTCGGACGGAGTTTACCCCCTGACGGGCCTTGACGTCTCCTGTCCTGTCTCTTCCCTCTCTCTTCTTTGGATGCGATCAGTTATTAACCGCATGGTTTGCCTGTGAGTCGCGCAGTCGAAAGGGGGAGTGGAATGCACTGTTCTGCAGCAGCAGCGGCACTGGGACAGAACTTAACCAGAGACCACCTTTGGGCTTTTTTTCCCCTCTTCTCTTGCTCCTCTTTTCTCAAAAGAGGGAAAAGAAGAAAAAAAAAATAGAAAAAAAAGTACGAAGAGGAGGAGGATGCAGGAGAAGGGGAAGCAGGGAAAAGGGAGGCTGGGGAGTTGCTATGGTCCATATGGATTTTTGCCCTGTTTTATTGCACTCTTCAGTCTATCTTTCTCATCTTTCTCCCTCCCTCCCTCCCTCCTTCGTCTTGCACGCTCTCTCTCTCACTCTCTTGTGTTCCTGGCACTGGCCGGACATGCTGCAGCAGCAGAGCTCTTTGGCTCATTAGGCTTCATGGTTGCAGCCCTGCCGCTATCTAATGACAGACTCGCTAACTGAGACCTGCACTGGTGTGGAGAGACATTCCCTTATGCACAATTCGCCCTCTGTGTCCGACACCTTCCAAGATGTTTTTGTACCATCTCTAAGGATACTATAATTACTGGGACTTGTTATTATTTTTTTTTCTTTTTGGTGGTTTGGAGGGGCGGGGGAGGTCACTGCCATTTTTAATTGATGGGAGGTAAGTTTGAGTCACATTTTGAAGCCCAAGGTTGGCTGATTGGGGCGGAAGGATGGAATGTGGTGTCCCGAGGGATGACGAAGCATCAAAACAATGGACATCGGGCAGGTCGGGAGTGTTGAATGGGGGGAAATATTGGATTGACGGCATACAGCTGTGAGAAGTGTACACAGATGTGAGGGTGAGGAAGGTGAAGATGGGCGGGAGGGGCTATTGGGCAGCATTGGTTGGCTGAGTAGATGTGTGTCACCAGCCGAACCCACAGCACTTAGGGTAGTAACCCAATTTCTTCTCTCTCTCTGTAACGGATTACTATAGCTAGGCAGGGCAAGCAGGGCCCAGAGTACTGCAGTGCTATCGCCCAAACCAGAACAGACATGACAACCACTGGGTCAATTCGCTGGTTCACGTTCCCCAACCTTCATTCCACTGTGTGTAGAAAGAATTTCACCCCCCCTCTCCTATTTGCTCACCCTCTCGGGTGGCTGTGACATTTCCTAAACAGGACGTCACACCTTTAGGACCAGGATCATCCACCAACTGTCACCTCCAGTTCAACCTCCCCTCATTGCTATTCCAAACCGTTCCACTGCAAAAAATATTGCACCAATTTTACCATTTATTCTGTTTTCTGCAATCAAGTCTCCAAACTAAACCCTGAGCTACTCTTCCCAAATTAATTTTTCGTTTTACACCCATAGCCTCAGCACCCAGTCTGCTGGCTAGCTAAGCAAGGCTGGAGGCAGGGTTGACTTGTGGAATGTGTTGTTCGGGGGCAAAGTTTCATTAGAGACTTGCTGAACAATTCTCGCCACCATGCAAATGGTTATTGATCTTTTCCACCCACTCTGCAACAGAACAGCAGGTTTCTCTGTTGACACAGACAGGTGAGGTTGGATCAGAGGAAAAAGGAAGTGAGAAAAGATGACCATAAACACAGTGATGTGTTTATGTGTGGGAAGAGAGAGAAAACAAGGTACAGAAATTGAGAGAGGGGGAGGTTGGGGGTAATAGCTAGGACCAATCCACAAGTGCTGAGTGGGCATTAGCGCCTTCATGTGACCTATGGCCTGCCTCTGCGCCTAAAGCCCAAATCCTGCTCACAATAGCTTCCTGTTCCACTTGGATCACCGTCGTTTTCAAACATCAGCAAGCGCTCCAGCTAGCCACTGGGGACGTTGCTGACACAAGAGAGACAAGGGACAGGCAAGAGCTACATATTAGTAAAAGTAGAGGTAGGAAAGAAGAGAGGATATAGAAAAAGGGGGTGAAATAGGAGAATGAGATGGTGGTGAGGGAGGCAGACTAAAAGAGAAGTGGGAGGAGAGAAGTGAAAGTGTTTAGTGTGTCAGCGGGGCCAATCAGCTTATAGGTGCACCCCTGCTTGCAAGACACACGGTCCAAAGCAGATGATCATCATACAAGACAAGGTGCACACAGAGGCACCTTACACCATGGACTTTCTACAAGGAGAAAACTCTTCCTGTCATTTTTGTCCAACCCCTTAATCTACCTCCACATTTTTCATGGAAAAAGAAAAACGCCACCTTCTAAATGCAGTAAAAAGAAAAGGGGAGCTGTATTCCTCCCCCTGGTTTCTCCCAGTTGTCTGGAGGACAGCCGGGGTCACCAGGACAGTCGACTATGGTATGGACTGCAAACCTTCTGTTATGTTCAGGGGAGGGGGAACGGGCTGTTCAGCCCTACATGGCAACCAAAGGAAAGCCTTGAGTGTTGAACTGAATTTACTCTCAAAGTCACCTTACAGTGCAGACTACCATACTTGGGGGAGAGAGAACGGTGAGGAAAAATGTTCTGCTCATAACTTCCTGACCTTGGCAAAAGGTGAGAAAATTTCATATCTAAGATTACCTCCTTGGTGTACATACTTCTTTATGTACCCATATGAACATATGATAGCTATGGAATGTAAAGAAGTATGTATTCTTGGTGGGGTGCTAGTCCTCGTTCTGGGAAAATGATGTTGGACAGCAGTGTCTGAGGATATGTTTGTGTTCTGCAGATTGTTAATATGAGTGTTATCATGGTGTGAGAGAAAATATCAGGCAAAGTATAGAGAAGGATAAGGGGGGGGGGGGAGAGAAGGAGAGGGGAAAAGAGAGTATGAATGTGAGTGGTGAGGCTCATACATTAGCTATACTGTCTCTGGGCAGTCTCACTGCAGCAATATTCGCTGTAGGGAACTTACTGCTTTCTAAAACCGGCTGACTTGGCCAATAAAAACCTCTCATCCAAGATATACCAACAATTCATTGGACAATTATGTAAGTAAGCATAAAATGATAAAAATCATGTTTTGAGCCTGCTCTGTCCGTATTGTGAGTTTGCCACCTACACCAACTATGGGCAAATAGTTGCCTTGTGACATTGCCATATGAACAGGGCCTCCTTTCATTATTGGGCAATTTTACTGCATTACAGCCGTTGAAATTTAGTCAGCTGCAACTCAGAACCAACTTAAGCAAGCCATGAGTGGTACTGTGGAGCTGGCTGACCATTAATACTATAATCTTTTCTAGTGCTCCAATATGGCTGAAGGGGAAAAGCAAGCAAGGTGAACTGGACCAAAACTCTGCCATTGTTCCTGGCTGCTTTTTTTTTTTTTTTTTTTAAACATGCAATTGAAAGAGCAGAAAATAGTTGCTGAGGAAGCAAAATGAAGAGGGACCGAGGCTGGCTCTATCATTCTGCTGTATTATATGGCTTCCGTGTTAACAATCTTGTGTGTTTAACTATGACTGCCCTCCCTTTATGCCGATGCCCTTATTCGCACCCCCACCCTTCATCAACCCGGCTAGCCCGTGCTCCCCTCCCTTTCCCGATTCCTGCTCTCATTGTTCACGTTTGCTATGCTTGCCAAATGCTTTGCTGGGCTGCATGGCAGTCAGATTAGACCATCAAAAAGTGACAATGCAGGATCAGAGTCAACTCCTGCCTGTCAGCTGATTCCAATTGTTGACTGCTTCAAACAAATAAAGGCAACAGAATATGGACAGGGGCACGGAGAGAAATGAAGCGAGGGGGGAGGTGGGGAGTAGTTTGCATTGCAAGCTATTCATATCTAGCACTTTCACCTATTCTGACCCCCTCTCTGGCCCGTGCTTGGATCGTACATAATCCCTGTACCATGTTTTAGCACAGGTTTACCTCTCTTTAAACCCCTTTAATGTAGGTATATATACTGTTGTACTAAAAAGTAATATTTTCCACTGCATTTCAACTTTCATCATTGTTATTAAATTATATAGTTGAGGTCTGATCAACAAATGAGATAATTTAAGGCTCAACAATAAATATAAATTAATAAATGTAAACTGCTAACAGTAAACGTTAGATGAAACTGTGAAACTAAAACACATACAGTACCTGCATATGAATTGTTTCCTCATAAAATTTGATTTATTTTCCTTAATTACAATGTTGTTAGATGCGGCAGGCTAGGCTATATGTGTGCCTACAAATTTCTCCTGCAGTGTAGCAATGAAAAAGTGTATGTATGCCACAGTAGTACCATAGTTCTCTATTAAATATAAGACACTTCATTCTGAAATGAGTAATATGCCAAGTGTAGGGCTGACTTACTCTATTCCCCTTTAATTGAAAGAATCATCTAAATTGAGGTAACACAGCTGACATCCACACTAAAAAAAAATCTGCATTCCTTGTACCTTTAGTTTACGGACAATGGTTAAACAATACTCAACTCAAGAACAAAAATAATTTGTAGCCTATAAATCCCTTTCTTTCCTTATTTTTTCCTCTGATACGGTTGGATTTGATGTATCAAAAATATACAAAAATCCTACTTAAATTTTCTTAACAGCAAAGGCCAGTCATAAAAAAACAAACATCTTTGTTTAATTTGAAGAGAACATAAGAATGAAGCTGCATTTTTAGGCTTCAGTTTTCACTTCTTTCCACGATTTAGACCCATTTGCATGCTATTCTGTCTAGCTCTCTTTTCTGTCAAGACATCAGAGGCGTATAGGAGTGCATGGCTTGCACTGCATGTTTCTCCCAAGCCCTCAAAAGCAATGACCTGCTGTCTGAGTGACAAACACAGCAGATGCTGACATTATCAAATGCTCAGTGCCTGTCGTCCCCCTGCTTTTGCCCTGTTATGGCCCTTAGACGAGGTGAGCAGCCTGGCCACCTGACTCTGAGTGTGTGTGTGTAAGTCAGCAAGCATGAATGTGCATGTGTATGTTACAAATAGACCTGCCTCTGGTGTGCCATATCAAGCTGGCCCTTTATTGACCTCCACCCGGTCTACAAGCAGTGCCGTACATCACTCAGCTGTCGTTGGCCACTCTGAGAACCTCATCCGTGCCTTGGCAGAAAATGACAAACTTCCGTACAAAATAGTGTCAAAGGAACATTTATTAATATTAATGGTAAATTTAAAAAAATATATATATATAAATATAAAAATGTCTGAAATAAATGTAACTTATCTGTATCTTAACTCAAAGATTGAGCTACAACTACTTCAGCAGTGAGATTTAAATGGGGGGCAAAAATACAAAAATACTATACATGGCTATAAGATGGAAAATGTTTGATTGTTGTTTGCTATAATGGTAGGAATTTGTTTACTGAGCTTATGACTGCAACTAACATAAGCTTTAGGCACACATACATAATCAAAGTTGTTTATGTGGGTGCTACTATTATCATTTTTGTATTAACACAGTGATAGAATTTTAGTGGAAAATGTTACAATACTGTACTACTGGAGAGCCTTGAAATAGACATGAAATAATCTGCCCTCAATCACTGTTCAAACAGTACCCTCTACACTACAAATCAGTCTCTAGGACTTCAATGACTGATTTCAATTAATGTTATGACTTGACACCCCAGAGTGCTGCTGTAGGGGCATGAGTGAAAGAGCTTGTGTGTGTGGTTATGCCTCTGCATTTGTCTGTTGGCCGTCTCGGTGACCGCAGCGGCAGCGCGCTTGCAGCAGAGCCCATCTGTCAAAGCCTGTAATTGCTTCATGACTCCAGGACATTTGACTCAAGTGCACTGCCACAGATTATTATTATCCTTTTCTCAGGGAACAATTTTTCTCTCTCTCTGGGAGGGGGCAAGCATAAAACTTAAGAAGTTAGTGAGGAGGATAAATAGACTGGGAGGCAGCAAAGGAGAAAGTTAGGTAAGGTTGAGCAACTGTACCTATGTGTTATTGGTATGGTGGTATATGGGATGCAGTGTGCTAAATGTAATGTGTGTCACACAGAATGGGTGAAGGTGAACAGACAAGAAAAAGCAGGAGAGCGAATGAGCATTGTCCATTTCAACTAGTGGGTGAGCATGGTGTGCAAACCCACATCCATGTTTGAATAAGATGTTTAAATGCAACATGGTCTTTCTCTGCTCAGTGTTTCCCTGGCTCTTTTCAGATAAAACTCACTTCATAGCAGTTCCCAGTCCATCCGGAAACAATGATTCCACAATGCTTTGCTAAAGCTGGTAAAATGGAACCAAATCACCTCTTGAATGGATTTGGTCCCCTTCAACCAGCTGTAGCTATGCTTTGATGACTACAAGAGCTCCTTTAGCTGTGATGCCTTCAACAATCACTGTAATGGCAGTGGGCCACTTCTTGATGGATGACTGGCTTATGGCTTTTCTCTACCAACAACATCTGGAGTGTAACTGTCATGTTCCTGTCATGTCTTATTTTTGACTAATAAAGAAATCAATCCCAGCTTCAAAACTTTGGTATGGTCCACTTTCATGACTGAGTGTTACCTCTCTGCTCCCAACGGGTTTGATATTCTGACCACACTGTCAATGGCTGTTTCAAAAATAGCAGGGGGTGGATGTGCTGTGTGAGCTATTTTGACACAGCACTCGCATGTCTGTACGGCTGTCTTGCTAAGACACCTCCTAAACTGATTGTGACTGGATGCTAACACTCAATTACACTGTGGGTGGGAATAGGCAAAAGCAGATAGCCAATGCAGCTCAGCAGGGGTACAATGGCAGTGTAAAGTGATCTAAAGTAGAAATAAGACAATAAGACTGCAAGAAATAAAAAATAAATTATTGTTTAGAGACTACACAATACACACATTCAAACATGTTGGCCTCCTTCCCCTGAAACCTCCTGCAGTTCGGTTGGACAAGCTGGGTTAGATGATAGCCAGATGCTCTAGACTAGAGGACAGGAGCTGAACGCACAAATCACAGGAGCAGACCGCTCGCAAGCAGTTACAGTCTCACACATTTACTCACTGTTACTGCAGAACAGGCAGATCAAAACCAACTACCTTCACACTGTCTCCTGACAGTCCTCATTTTCTTGCTTCTCTTATTTCTTTTGCCTTTTTAATTTAGTGCTTAACACTATGTCAAACTGACCTTTTCTCAAACTCAGAAAATATACAACAAAACCACAAAAAAATATTGAATATTTGTCCAGAAATTGATGTAAAAGCTGCAATTTATCTAATTTGTCACATTATCGATTTGAGGATGCTGGTAGAGTATATACAAATGTAATTTATATAAATGTATTAAATCCATTGTGAATAGTACTGCATTTTCCAAGTCTTTGAATTTGAAGTGTTTTACATTGGACAAATAACCATGAAATCTCTTTGGGTAATGTAAGAGGCGCTAGCTTACTCAATTACAGTAGTCTGACTTGATTAGCCTAGTCTGAAATGAGCAAGAGAGGGTGGAAACATTCCTAATTCAATCAATGGTAGCCATGAAGAACGTGAAAAAAGCTGCAAGTAGATTGGTCTTTATAGGTCCACAACACTTTTTTCTATCAAATTGTGATCTCTGTTACAATACTACCATTATGCTGTTGCCTATTAGTACTTAGTATTAGTCATTATATTGGGAATACAGCATTTTGGAACACGGTGTGAATGATTGCAGAGTCCTCGATTACCATATGGGGTTTGCCTGTATGTTGGCATATTAAAAGAAATCTGAACACTATATGAGAGAGGGAGGAGGACAAATATCACAAGGAGGTGACACGTAAAAGGGTACAGATCGCCGCTGCAGGGCTTGTTTAGAGCCAGTTTATGAGTCATGGGCTATTAATCGTATTGTTTACAGTATTGTAGCAGCTACTGGCTTCTAGCAGCCCGAGAGAAAGAAGAGCCAAGCTCCCCTTGCAGGCTCGGCCGGCGGTAAACACACACAGGGAGAAAACACAATGTGGATGTCCGAGAAAATCCTTTCCTCAACACGTTACTAGTGGTTATAACAGCACTTTCAATTTAGTAGAATTATTAAAAAAACAACTAGGTCTAATTTATGAGGAAATGCCTTTACAATCTGTAGCGGTGAGTGTGTGAGTAATGAACAAGGCAAAATATAGTAAAATTCCCCCGATTCTGCTGCACCCCTGTTGGTAGACTTGATTTGTCTCTGTATTTGGGACTCTTAACTTTCCAAGTTAAAATATTCCTCTGTCACCCACAGGGTACTTCCTATGTGTCCTGTCTTCCTCAATCTTCTTTCCACCGCTGGAAAACCAACCCGTACTCTTAAAACACCCAGGCACATAACATACATCACACACACGCACGCACGCACGCACGCACGCACGCACGCACGCACGCACGCATGCACGCACGGACTCTGACACACTCTCTGCTTGAGCCCAAAAGCTAGCATTTGATGTTGATAACTTATCTCAATTACAAAGAACAAGTATCACAATTGTAACATAATAGTTGTGATAACATTTTACATCAGAAGCAATGTAGGCCATGACATTCTGGCCTGGTGCTTAAAGGTCCAATATGCAATATATTTACTGTAATAAATCTAATAATTACCCCAATGCGTCTTCAGATAAAAGAAAACATGCAAAGTTAAAATACTATCTTTTCTGACAACAGGGCTAATAATTTCCGTGAAGGAATTTCTGTTTGTGTTTTGGCCTGTGTGTTGTTATTGACTGTCCAGTTTATCAGCCAGGCCGGGTTGCCAGATATACCTGCACAAACGTAAACTCAGCTCCCTACAGCTGTTACGTTAGTACAGCCATTAAAGCAGCAAAGAAACCAATGGGATCACAGAGATAGAGTGTACCCAACCTAAAAAAAAACGGCATTTTTCTAACAGTTGCGCGACCAGAGATGTAACAAACCCCGGGTAAATACTAGAGATGTAATGGAAAGATTAAGACAGCTTAGAGCCCAAAAGGATGCCGAGTTGGCTAATTTCCTCCTGGACAGGTAAGCATTAGCTTCAGGTTAATTTATCAAGGCTACTAGGGACGGGCATGTTATGTCATTTCAACATTTTTGTCCTCACATTGAATTATATAACAATAGTACCTAAGTTGTTTACATACTCACAAAAACAATTGAGACACAGCCAGTAAAGGGATCCCGACTGATCCTGACTAACGCCACCATGCTAACCCTGCTAACTGCTAACGTTACCAAAGGACCAGGCAAGCGGGCCATGGTTACAACGTGCGTGTTCAGCGGCCCGTAGCTGACAGCAGTGAGTCATTTTAAGCCAAGAGAGGGATCTGTATATTGGGAAGAGAGGACCGTGAGTTAGCAGTGTGATTAGCGATTGTTGCCGTAATTCTAAGCCAATAAAGTCTCATTACCATCCCAACTCAGAATTATTGATTCATTCCCCCATTTCAAGTCTCAACTCAAAACACATCTGTTTAAAACTGCCTATTCCACTTAAATGTCTATCGCTCTGCCTTTTCCGTTGTTTTGTTGTATAGTATTTGTTTTGCTGTTGCATAGTATTTGTTTTGCTGTATAGTATTTGCTTATTTGTTTTGCTGTTTTATTATATCTAGTATTTGTTTTGCTGTTTTTAATATATGAATACACTGTGCAGTCATTTACACTGTTGTAAATGCTGCGGTCTCAGCTTGGCAACTAGGCATGCATGATTTGGGTAAAAATTATGAATCACAATTTTTTTGCTTAGAATTTATATCACAATCTTTCTATATCCCTGACACGATTTTTTTGACTATAACAAAACAAATTGGCAGTACCAAACCAAGGTTATTGTTTTGCATTTTTCATTAGTTTTAATTTTGTTTTCAAATTCTGTTTAGTTGTAATTAGTTTTTAAAACAGGTTTGCTAGTTTAGTTTAGTTTTTATTTTTTGAAAATGCTTCGTTTTAGTTTAGTTTTTATTAGTTTTAGTTTTTTTGTAATAGGGGTTATTTGTTGGGGGATTTGAAAAGGTCATAAAAAGTATTGTGTAATAATAACTGAACAAAACTTTCATACAATTTTAGAAATATGTATTCACAATGTATTCAACAATAACACCAGTACAAACAATGTACATATGATGATGAACACAGATCTGTAAACAGTCAACACAAGACGCCGCAGTAAGTGCAGAATGTGTTTGACGTGTTTTCTCGGAAAAAATAAACACCCAAATGAAAAGAAAGTGTTTAACTTTCAAGTAAAGGGCGAATTTTTTGAAGTCAATGGGCCACCAGCTGTGGAACCCAAAATCCACAAAAAATTCCCCCCCCGGGTTTTGGTTTTGGAATTTAACCCCGGGGGCCCCCTTGTGTTTCGGCCCTTGCCTTTTAACGGCCCCCCTTTCCCCCCCCATGCCCTTAAATTTCCCCTTTTTTTTTGGGGGGAAAGGGGGGGGGGGGTTTTTCCCTTTTCCTTTTTCTTTACCTTTTTTTTTTAGAGGTTTTTTTGGTTTTTTTTCCCTTTTAAAAGTCACATGTTTCCCACCTTACAAAGCAAAGGCACTTGCTTTCATCGCCCATCAAATCAAATAGGTTCTGTTGTTTTCTTCTGACTTTCGGTATCTATTGTTTTTGGGTTCAATTTTACATGGAATGTCGGGGATTTCTGGGCCCCCTCGGAAAAATACACATCTATGGAAATGTCCGGCCAAAAAAAGATTAATTATTGCTCTATGAAAGAATCAACAAAGACAAAAATGAGGTTTTTACTAGAAAATTTTAAACCAAAAAAAACAATTCTTTTGGCCCCCCTTAGCACATTGACATCAAAAACTAGGTTTTTAATGAAAGAAGGGAAGATTGCACGTTTAGGAGCAAAAAATTTTTTAAACTTTAAAAACCAGAAAAAAGTAGTAGCGGGTTTTGTTTTTTTTTTTTTTTTTTTTTTTTTTTTTTTTAAATTTTTTTTTTTTTCTTTTTTGGGTTAACTTTTGAACTAAAGGGGGGGGGTTTGTTTTTTTTTTAAATTTTTTTTTTTCAAAATTTTTTAAAAAAATTTTTTTTTTTTTTTTTTTGGGGGTTTTTTTTTTTTTTTTTTTCCTTTCCCTTTTTTTTTATAATCATTTTAAAAAAAAAAATGTTCAGGTGGAATTTAAAATCAAAAAACATAAAAACCCCGCAAAAGGACTTTATTCAAACCCGGGAGAAAGGGGGGGTTTAGGATTTGGGTTTCCCCGAATTTTAATCGACGGAAAAAAATAAAAAATAAACCCAAATATTTTTTTTATAGAAAGGGGGGGCCCGACGGGCCCAACAACCCCCAACCCAAAGGACCCGTAAAGGTCGAAAGCATTTTGGAAATAAAGATTTGGAAAAACCCCTTTTGCCCTTTAAATTAACCTTTACCCAAAAAAAAAACCCACCCCAAATATTTAAATAAAAAGGTTTCCTTTAACTTTTTAAAAAAAATTTACTTTATTCATAAAGTTAAAAACGTCAAAAAAGTAAATTTTAAGCCCCCAAGGCACAAACGGGGCCCCGTGGGGGGAACTCACAGAAGAAAGTAGTAGCGGTTGTGATGCTTTTTTTTTTTTCTTTTTTTTTTAATCAAAATCATTTAAAAATCAAATTGTTAACAGGGTGCATCGAGATTGCAAGTTTATAACGATTAATCACGCAGGCCTACTGGCAACTAGCGTGAACTTCGAGACTGGGGAAGAAGGGACGGGGGAGACGACTCTCTCCAGTATTTGAATTTGTACTACAGTAACTATTTTAATCTATCAGGAAGCAATAATAACATAAATCATTAACTATAGATAAAGGATGCATTAACTAGAGGGGCGTCATATCATATCCTTCATCCAAGGGGCTTCCGATCAACTTCCAACTCAAAGCACTTCTTCATGACAGTCATTGAAGGCACTTTTTGAAATATGATTCTATGGTAGGAATACCTCTAAGCACTCAATCGAAACAACTGAAAAAACACACCAGACAAGGTACTTTCATTTCAACCTAGGGAGAGATTTTCGAGGGCTTTAGGACTTGTGGACTGTCTCCCCGATATTGCAGCAGCTCGAGCGTGAAATAAAAGTAAATGGGCAGACTGGAGAAGGCAACATATATCTTCGTTTCTTTGAAGGCAAGGGGACAGAGCGTGGACCGAAGCAAGCAACGCACACACAACAGGAGCCCTGATACAAGGAATACTGTACTCCAGCACTTTTCGCAGCTAAATCAATGAGTCTGACAGCAGACCAGCTTTCTGCTCCTTTACATTCTGAATCCTGGTTTACCCACACATTACACACCCATTGCATATTAATATTTACAATGCAAGCAATTTTGTTTACACTACCAGTCTTTGACCTTTCCTAAATAAGTTTACTATTATTCATTAAAGTATAAAAGCTGTGCTATAAAAGAGTAGCCTTGTAATGTTTTTTCCCCTCATGGACTACAAAGTCAGGACAGGACTGCTGACCATATGGCCAATTTTGTGTGTTGTGTAATTTTTATACATTTTGTCATTTATTGGGTATAATATGAAAAAGGTTTAACATGCAGATTCATCGAATAGACTCTTATCTATCTAATTACCTTTAATTATAAAATTGCAGGGATCATTAGCTCTGAAACGACCTGCCAAAGAGGATAGGTCCGGAAAACTAGTTCCATATCGTTAATAAGAAAAACACATTATTATTGACTTACTTTACGTTACCTATTTATACTTTGTGCATTACTGCAGTTACATACTTCATATTTATTTTTTATTATACATATGTTTTTTGTCTGGTTGATCCCTTTTCTGATTTTGACCTTTTTTTTTAACCACTGTATTGTCTTCAGAAGTGCTATGTAATTTGTTTTGTCCAAAATTATTGTTTTTACAACTATTATTTTTGATCAATTGGTTGTGGAGAAAATAAATCCTTCCCCCACAATCTCTTTGTCACATAAATCTATTTGCCAATAAAATTCAATGGCAATTAACCTATTGATAACAGATTTGAATGCAAAGAATGCTTTGTGTTTTTGTATAGTAATTCTTTGTCTAAGTCAATCTGCAAATCAAGTGAGGAAATTAGTGTACCACAGGTCGAGGGTTGGGTCTCGCCAGGCTTGTGGCAGGCGGCATGTGTTCCAAAGCCCACTGATCTCAATTCCATTTGTCCTATTGCCAGTGAGGGGGAAAGACATTTAGCCTGGGATAACCATGCTCCTGCGCAACCATACCAACACACCAAAAGCGCTCAGCACCGGAAGCAACTGTTAACTTTTCTAGCAGTCACTCCAGTCTATAACACTGACCCTGTAACGTCAATGTCCATCAATTTAAAAGACCCAGCAGGATCAACCTGATACAGATAGCCGTCTCACTGAGCCATCTTTAATATGCTTATGGTTGAGAGACAAGAATAAAGCAGCCAAAGAACGAAGCAGTCACCTCCTACAGCCAGAAATAGCTATGGCCAAGGACAAGGAGAAATGCTGCTACTGCTGCTGCTGCACAGGCCAGCCGCTTCAGGCCAGCCTCTGCTCACAACACACAGTGACGGAGCAGCATAACAGTGAAAAGAAACAACAAATGAACGTCAAGGGCTATCAACTACACTAATAAAAAAGTCAATGTAAGACAGATGCTTTTAAGGCCTCAAAGGTAATCTAATGTCAATTTGAGACAATACCATCTGTTGGGAAGATGGATGAAGCCTATAGGCCGGCTTCAAACTTCAATCAATGTCAAACTAAACTAAGATCCCAAAGTACATTTTATAGTATACATATATGAAATATTAAGTGAGGTTGTAGCATTAAACTTATTTTCATTTTAACTGCTTTAAACTACTTAAGTGGAATATGTGGAAGAATTTTTAATGTCCTTATGAATGTCCACACACTGATGATTGATCTTTGCAACAATTTGTGAAATAAACCCACATTCTGAAGCCATGCCTTTACACACTTCTGATGCCTCAAATAGGATCCTCTGTCGGTAATCAACATTTCTTATTTGTTTATGTCAATGACTGGACGTAGTCAGTCTCCTAGTTTAGATCTGTAGGTGGTGAGCCCAAATTTTTCATTCCAACGGAGGATGATTAAGTAACAGATTAGCAGTAACAGATTAGTGATTCTGCCACAGCATCTGGCTGCTGAGAAGCAAAGCATGAAGTCTTGTGGTTGTAATTTTGACTAATATTTTCAAAGGTTTGATATGGCTTGATAATAATTTACAGACATTTTATTTCTTGAGCTGTTTCAGTTGTGTTGAATATTCAGAACCAAATTATGTATCTGTTGAGTTACAATTTAATACTCAAGTTTAAATCATACAAACAACATGAGTACTCAAAATGTTTGTGGTAAGACTGTCACACATACAATTTAACACTTGTCTGGTGTCCATACATTGTTAGGGCTTAAAATCCCTAAGAACCACCAATCTGATTTCTTGAGCATCAATGCTAAATCAGTCAAGAAAGAATCGGTGTGTGGACATAATAAATATATATGGTTTTTAAGGTAAGAGTTTAAGTATGCAGCGTATCTGGGCTTTACTGAAAGTATTCAGCAGCAAATTTATTTAGATCTTGAGGATACGGTTTCCACATATTCCACTTAACATGCCCTGGCCCCTTGTAGACACCAAAACAATGCGACAGCGAGCTGGAGAGCAGGACAGTGTACCATACCTGGGGTTTCCTCGCAGAGCAGCATGATGCAAGGCATTGAAGCCGTTATTGTTGGTGATGGTGACATCAGCACCAGCCTCCAGCAGTACTGACAGCATGTCATCTCTCTTCTTGCTTATGGCATCATGCAGGGGTGTGTCCCCCTCTGAATCCTAAAAGGAAACCTTTTGTTACTTACTACTCTCGTACTAATCTGTGATTCAAACCCTGGTTAATATGACCTGCCTACTCTCTACTGTATCAGAAAGCATTTCTCAATACGTAAAAAAGTTGCAGTGATAGATACCTGAAGGCTGGGGTGGCAGCCAAAGTCAAGAAGGGTTTTGACCACCTGCAGGTGGCCCTTGTTGACAGCTATGTGTAATGGAGTCTGTCTTCGCTTGTTCCTGGCATTCAAGTCAGCACCGCCCCTCTGCAGCACCTCAATGACAGAGCCCTCATCACCAAAGGCTGCATGGTGCACTGCCCGGTCCCCATCTTTGTCCTGAGTGCAGTGACACACCCGAAAATAATGACTTATTTTCTGTCTGGAAGCACTTTTTTTCCTACATAGTGAAATGCACTTACATGGGCTAAGATGCCTTTGTGATAATTAAGAATATGGATGAGGAGAAATTTATCATATTATACAAACCTCAGCTTCCAGGTCCACGCTGTGTTTAAGCAGCAGCTTTAGGACATCTACGTGACCATTCTGACTGGCTGCTTGCATAGCAGTGTGTCCAGCACACTGCCCGTTCACCTGTCAACACATCAAGAGTGAGAATATGGGTGTGTGTCAATGCCATGCGTCAAGTTTCCAGTTTAGATGTGCATATACTGAATTAGTTGTTCACCTAAGGGACTAAGACTGGTGAGGGTGTGTTTAAGGATTTGTATGTGTGGATGAGCATGCATGGCTGTGTGTGTATGTTTCATCACCAACTGCATCACTGCAAAAACTCAGAGTATAAATATTAATGTGAACTCCTTTGGGAGTCTCAAGACGTCTCTTGTCCTGGCAGGCAGATCACTTGGCCAAGCTCAGTGTGCTCAGCTTTAAGCAAATAATTCCACTGAAAGGCAGCAGGGCATCTGGCCAGTCTCACACAAACACATCCACACAAACACAAACACACACACAAAAGACAGACAAACACACAGACATGTGCGCATACTCGCACACTCTCTGAGTGAGGACAGTATTGCAGACTTGACGTAAACAGGTTTCATAACCTATACAGGGCACAGGCTGCTGTCCAGTGGCAAACGGGTGTTTTCCCTGTCCTGTAGCCTGTGCTAGAACGCTATCTGCAATCATATGGGGTTTGTAGAGCTCAGCTTGATTTTAAGAGTGAATCGGGTCTGTGCTGCAGTGCACACCAATGCTCCTGGGTGCCTCCTGTGGGCCCAGCCTTAATGCTTTTCAGATTGAGAAAGATGCAGGAGTGGGAGACTCTCAGCCTCCATAATAAACTGAAAGCAGAACAGCATAGAGCACAGCCAGGGATATTTCAGCTCCAATTATCAATGTAGTTGGATTTTTTGTAAATATTCAATGGCAAAATTACTTGGTGTTCATCAAAAACCTGTCTAGAAATTCAGCAACTTCTCATTCCAAAATACTGTATGTTGAAAACTTACATCCACATCAGGTCTCTTGAGGATGTCTTCCACCTTGGCAAGGTCACCATTGGCAGCTGCTTTGACCAGCTCCTCATTTATGTCTCCAGACTCTTGTGTCTCGAATAGTTTTTTCAGCAACTGAGACAAACGCTCTGGCCAAACAGGGGGAAAATATCAGAAAGTGATTGCGTGTAGGTGTCTGAGAACAAGGAGCAGTGAGGACAGAGAACTATGATGACACCCTATCTGTGTCAGTAGTGCATGTTCATACATACCTCCGGAGGCGTTGCTGACAGCAGAGCCAGAGGGGGCAATCTTGGTGACAGCGGCAGGATTGTACGTCCAAGATGTTCCACAAACCTCGACCTTCAGGTCACTGTCAGAGTAGATCTGCTGCACACGGCCCACCTTGCCAAGGGTCTGTTGGTAAATGTTGTGACAAACTCATTAGTATATGGTGCGTTGTTGTCTTTGGGCTACGTTCTGTGTAACAGAGCTTGTACGTGACAGAGGAAAGATGGAGAGAGATTGTTAGAAAGAGCAAAGGATGAGAGGGTGGAGGAAAGGAAAAAGAGGAGAAAATACCAGCTCCACAAAACAATTGTCCTACCCGGAGCAGAAACCAAGCTTGTTGCAAAAAATAAGAACAGACAGAAAAAAACTAAATATTACTGATTTAAGCTGTGTTCTCATTATTCAGAGGACATTTACTTGCACGAGACAGAAGATGAACATAAAAGAAAGAGACCCTTCTACTGGCTAGACTATTTATCATCTATACAGGCAATATAGAGAGGACAGAGCAAAATGCTTTCTAATTTTGAATCATATCATCTCGATCTTAGCTATATAAGAAAGAGGCACTTTGAGTCTGTCAAGCCAGGTCTTGGGCAGTGCTGGAGGATGCCATCAATAATAAGGACAGCTGCAGTAGAAGCAACATCGGGCAACAATAAGCCGTGGTTAGTGATCAAAGCTACGACCCATCTCAGGGTTTTAAGGCTCATTTGCTGCTGAGGGGGCGAGTTTGGCAAGGACATGTGACATATTTGAGTGGATTGGCATTACATAATCTAAGGCATAACGGGCAGCAATAAACACACTTCACAATAGGGGAAGAATAATGTTGCGTTGAAACCAAAAAAAAGATAAATGCAACAAAAAAAAATGGCAGCAAAACAGCAATAGAGTGATTTGAGGGGAGGAGTTGTGTCTCTGCATGTTGTAATACTGCAAAATTTCTTTAAAGAGGATAATGGACTGGCATGGCTGAGTGTGAGGGGAACAGCAGGAAATTACAGAGAATAGAATCTAATTTACGGAAGCTTCTTGCATACAAATTGTGTACTCGTGATGAAGTCTAATATCAACAGAAATGATTTGAGGTACCAAACATATAACAGATTTTTCCAGTCAGGTTTAAATGAAACTATCCACTGGAGTGTAGTTCAGATTTGAAGATGTTTTGTCACTCACAAAACTTCACAACTACAGTCCAGTGATAAGATGATCAGATGAATGAAATAAATCTCCACAGGCCCTTTTCTAAAATGTATTCTACAAACGTTTTTTTCCTTCTTTTTTTAACGTGAACATTTTATACATGTATATGTTAGCATACAAATTCATTATTCATTAAATAAATAAGGGGAATTTTAATGGTGGTTAAATTTGAACAAATCAGACTTACAGGTAGCATCGCCTCGGCCCACTCTCCATGGCCTCTTTGTAGCAGCTTGATGCGGTCGATGTCATAGCAAATCTGAACCAGGTCTCCCACTAGGAACTGGGAACTGCCTCCCTCTGCCCCGGCTGCTACTTCACCGCTGCGCACTACATTGGCCTTTGTCAGCACGGCTGGGTTGAATGTCCATCTGAGGATACAGAAATTGATGCAATCAAACAACTCAAACTAATTCACTCACAATTCATAAAATATGATACCTGACCAAGTATAGATATGACCTTGGGGTTTTGGGGGTTTGCAAGCTATGATTTAAGAAACTATATGTAATTTTAAATGTTTCTGATATGTTTCACCTGATGATCATGAATGACCAGTAACAGCAAACAAGACTTACAGTGAAAAGAACGCAATTTTTATATAGTTTTTGTTAATGCCTTTCCCTGGGTCCAATTTTTCCTGCAAAGTTACAAAATGATTTACGGCAGACAAACCAGCTCTTCAATAACACATTCAAATGGGTAGTGGGAAAATGACAGACAAAATCCTGAGTCAACCTCGGTCAGGTTTTTAACGGGTGGAAATAATTACGAAATTGTAAATGATTCAAAACCGAATGGGCGCTGGTATGTACTACGTCTAATTCATTCATTAAATAACTTCACAATGCGTGATGCGGTTGTACACCAGTAGCCAACATGAAATTACACCACACTTCCTTTTAGCGCCTGGTTTGATTTCTTTATTTCCCGGTGTTTGTTTTGGCCTTCTTATTTTTATTTTGCACTATATTAATCTAAGTTATTAGGTTTGTTGCTACAAAAAACTCTAAATGCTTTGGCTCGTCACACAGTGTCAGTGATAACGTTACCCTGTTTAGCTCATGATACATCCAAAGTAGGCTAAGTTACCGTATGCAACACTTGAAATGCAACAATGCATCTGTAACGTATTCTCTTATTGTAAATAATTTTCTGTCAGAGCAAAACATTCATCATAACTATATGACATCCCGGTAACGCCGACTCAGTTATACAGCATCGTCAAGATAAGACGTTCTTGATAGCAGGTGTTTGAAAAAACATTACTTCTTTTGTCCAAAGCGGCTGCTAGAATCAACACAAACTGAAAATGACATATAGCCACTTTAAGTAACAAAAGGATTATTAAAAGTTTAAATGATCAAAGTCAGGCAGTGTTGTGCGATTTCAAAAAAAAAAGTATGAATACTAGAAGGAGACTGATAATTAGCAGTTAAGATGCTAAGAAAATCCACTTTTTAATTATATTTTACAAATAATTGACCATTCATTTTTAGAGTCTCTTCTCTCGAGGGATCCAAACCATCATTTTATCTTGTGGTGAAGTACTTAAGTGTTTGGTGGCTTTTGACTGAGCTGATGAGAAAAGGGTTTTATAAAACTCAATTCATAGGATGCTACAGTAAGGTGATGAGATGCAGATTCATTGGTTCTGCTCATTGGCAGCCAATACATCTGAGCCAGTCCATCTAGAGACTCACCTGTTCCCACTGGGGTACTGAACCACAATATCGTGATCTTCATCGATGCCACATACTGTGCCGGTGGTGGTGAGCGTCTCAAACATTCCGTCAGTCCACCCGCCGTGGCCATGTTGGAGGGACTGAACAATCTCCAGGTCTAAGTCGATGTTGACAAGGTCTCCAATCTGGAGACCACCAGGATTTCTGTTGCCATTCTGCTCACCTGGGGGATGTAGGTTAAGTTAAGTTTGTTAATAATATTATTTGCACTACTAAAGTGATTTAAAACAGAGAGAAATACAGAGAGAGAGACACACACACACACACACATACATATATATATATATAGACACACATCTCTCTGTATTGTGTATTAGTCATTTTCAGATTATATATATATATGAAAAAAAACATTTTAGAGAAACAGAAATAGTACTACAAATCTTTTGAAGTACATATGTGGTAGCAAATTGGTGACAACAACAGGCAACCATTACTTCAAGTAATACACATAAAACTTGCTATTTATGAATAATGACACTATAAAACCTAATAAGAGACTTCTGCTGCAGTGTTGAATTCAAACAATTCAATCCTGGAGTTCTTGGAATACTAATACTTGGAATAACTGCATGACCTGAGCCTGTACTTGGCCTTGGCAGCCAGGTGATTATGTAGAGCTGCCATCTAGTGGTCAAAAAGAATTAACTAAAAGTGAAACTCTCCTAATGCCCTTGAATTCACTGCACCACAACGATAGGTGAGAGAATTGGTGCAATAATGACGGTGGACACAGATCACAGGCTTACTTACCTAAAACAGGACAGTGGTCTCTGTAAAAAGAGCCACCTTTGGCATCCTGGACACATTTCAGATCCGACTGAGATAGAAAAGGGGGAAGGGGTTAGATAATTATATATCATATTAGATGAGGGGCACAGTGATCCTGAATAAAGAAACTGTTATCCACACTTAAAGCTGCAGTGTCAGTGTAGTTGCAGAGAATACCAACAATATTAGTGCCCTAAGGGTAAGGCAGGACAATAAAACATTACATTGCTACAAAGAGAAGACAACATATCATTTGTAATGACTCAGATGTGCAGCCATTGTGGCAAAGTTAGAGGGCAGAGATGATCCTGAGGCAGAGCAAACAT
This sequence comes from Etheostoma spectabile, assembly GCF_008692095.1. Lineage (NCBI taxonomy): Eukaryota > Metazoa > Chordata > Actinopteri > Perciformes > Percidae > Etheostoma > Etheostoma spectabile. Next base: position 10,865,329 of record NC_045744.1, on the reverse strand, counting down.
TCCTCTGAACTGACTGAACACTAAAGACTTGAGTACAACAAGTCTCAACACATTTTTTACTCCAGTCTATCCTACTGTATTCAGACAGCAAGATACTTTTGATCTTATGATGCTATGAGCACAAAACAGACATTACTAAACAGGAAAAGGTGTTGGCGTGTCATGCTGCATTTGGAACATACCCTAATGCGAGGTACCTGTGCAGGTGTTAGCAGGATTTAATCACTGTCTCAATAAGAAACAAAGCCAAAATAAAACAGTCAAGATGGGGGGTCGAACCAGTGATTTACTTAACCCAGAGGCAGATGCCATCTACTTTCCTACCAGCCTATTAAAATAACAAAGGGAAATCTGTTATGCAACCAAGAAACCTGATTGGCCTCCTTTGTAAAAAGGCCAGGGCAGTCTCCACCAATGAGGAAGATGCTATTCATTTGAGACACGTGTGTAGCTGCGCCTGTAACAACCCCTAGAGAGTGCCCCCCCTCCTCTAAAATTGACCTCCATGTTTACCCTCTACCCCTAAAAAGCAGTAAGAACAGCTTGCCTTTATCATGCAGATACCCTCCCCTTCCAGCTGCCTGTACAATGGCGCCTTACTCATGCTGGCTGCGTGGCTCTCACAAAGGCCCGGCAGCAAAAGAAAGAGCCTCAGCCCTGCGGTCAAACACAAAAGCCACCCGACAGCTGATCTTTTGTGAGACTCTGTGTGTGTGTGAGTGAGCCGGCTAACCGTGAGGGTCAGGGTGGAAGTTTGCTCACCATTCCCTCAAAGCCAACTCTGTACAGGTTCTTGGCTCCATTGTCCCACAGTACGTAGGCAGCACTGTGAGGGCTGGCTGCACTCCAATCCTGGATCTCTGTCACCTGTGGAGGAAAAGGGGAGATGATAAAGACAGATAAGGACACATTAACAGCAGTTGTATCCTAATGTCATGATTATTTTAGTGTGAAAAGGGTATCTGACTGGCTATACATTTTCTGACATACTGTATGTCACAATATAATATTGACCAGAAAGAAATAATTTTCTTAGTGGGAGCTTTCTAGCAAGTATTTGTCATCTTAAAACTTCATAATGATAGCAAACGTGGTACTTTATTGATCCTTGTAGGGAAATTATCTTTTAAAATTGAAGGTCAGGTTGAAGGTTGAATTACAGAACAGCACCCCTCAAGCAAGTATTCAGTGCCAAGCTCAAAGACAAGGAGATGTCTGCTAACACAAGTTGAACTTGACCTCCTCAAGGTGAGGGGTCTAATGTCTTCTGGCCATGTCCACGGTTCTTATTTGCAAGCTTAGAGTTTCAGTTTTCTGTACCACGGTTTTTAATGACACACTTGGAGATACATTTTACTTTACCAGGTGGGAATACACATACCTAGAGCTTTCCACTTGAGATCAGGGCAGTCAAATCGGTTTTCTATACCAGGTGAAAACAGGGCCGTAGTGGTAGAAGCTCTGTATGCTGCACAGTCACTGTGTTTAAAGTAAAGTTAAATTCCCTAACTACTGAGAAATATTAGAAGTGGGATTGATCAAGAACATATTTGATTAGGCTTTGATTCTAGGGGGCACAATTAGATTTAGTTTTAATTCTCCCTCGTCGTAGTATGCTTAGGTCAGTATGAAAAGCATTTTTTCTTCATCGTCATGCCAATGTACTGAATCTTTCCAACATACTGTACATACAAGAAAAAATATGTGAGCCCTTTGGAATTTCATTGTTTTCTGAATATATTAGTCATAAAATGTGATCTGATCATCTAAGTCAAGGTTATTGACAAACATAATGTGTCTGAAGTAATAAACTGATCATTCATGTCTGTATCGAACACACTCGTTCAACATTCCAAATTGCAGTGGAAAAAGTAAAACTAATGTAAAACTAATGTAAAACTGGCAACAATAACCTCAACCAGGCGCTTCCTGTAGCTGTGGATCAGACCTGCACATCGTTGTGGAGGAATTTTAGCCCATTCTTCATTCTTGAGATGGGTCTCATGTGTATGGCCCTCTTCAAGTCACTCCATAGAATGTCTATGGGTTTGAGGTGTGGGCTCTGAATTGGCCACACCAAAAGGCAGATTTTGTTTTTCTGAAGACATTCTGTTGTGGACTTGCTCCAGTGTTTTGGGTCGATGTCTTGTTGCATCACCCACCTTCTACAGAGTTTCAGCTGACGTACAGACATTGTAACATTATCCTGATGAACTGTCTGATACTGACTTGGGAATTCATCTTCCCCTCAAAGACTCCAAGCTGGCTGGGCCCTGATGCAGCAAAGCAGGCCCAAATCAGGTTTCTTCCACCATACTTTACGGGTGGGATGTTTTCATGATGACATGCCATGCCCTTTCAATGAGATGTGTGTTTTTTCCAAATGGTTTAATCTTAGTTTCATCAGTCCACAAAACATTTTGCATACCGCTGTGCAGTGTCAATGTGCTCTTTAGCAAACTTCACACGCAAATGGTTATTTTGAAAAAACGGGAGGCATTTACCATTGTTTGTGCCCTTCGTTTACACGAAAACAGAGAATTTGCCTCTGAAAACAAGTCTTTCTAAAAACTACGGCCAGAGTGAAGATTTTGGTAATCTTCGTTTGCATGTAAACTGAGGTTTAAGCCGACAAGGAAGTGAGGGAGAAAAGATAGAGGAAGTGATTCGTTGATGTTGTTGCTATTTTCAGGATTCTGATTGGCTAATGTGGGCTTGAGCTTATTGTTACACTGCCACCTACGGCACATATACACAGGTACTTGTATACAAACACTTTTCTAAAAACTGATAGGTGTGAAGTTATTTTTGAAAATGGGGAGGTTGAATGAGGTTTATGAAAATTGCTGGCCATGTGTAAACGCAACATCAGTCACACCTCCAAACTAATTATCTTAACAAAATTCCAGATGTATTAAAACCTAACTCCAATTAGCTTTTTTGAGATCATCAACTTAAAAGGTTCACATACTTTCCACAAGCACAATGAGTTTTTTGGGTTGTTCTCAAAGACATGAAAGATCTAAAAAATGTTACGTTATTATTTTAGACACATTATATTTTTTGTCAATACTTGAATTATATGAAGATCAGATCACATCTTATGACAAATTTATTCAGAAAACAATGAAATTACAAAAGGTTCACATACTTTTTCTTGCCACTGTATATGTGAAATATCCAGCAATCAGTCCACTTTTTTTGCCACAACTATTCCAGGCTCACCTTGCTTTCTTCAGTTTGAGTGTGTGAGACTGACTCCCCTGCTAGTCCAGCATAAAGAGTTTAAAACCACCCCAACAAACATCTGCCACTACATTTTTCACATGCCTTTCTTGAGTTATTACATTATGACTATTGTTTTCGCCTTCCATAGTGAGAAACAGCTAACAGATTTTGTCTAAAGAAAATTAAAGGGCACCGTAAGCCACGCAAAATGATTTGTTATAGGCATGAATAAGCAATGAGCTACAAAGCGGGGATTGCAAAATCAATTCAAATTTGGAAGATAAGGTTGGGATTTTGACATGAGACAATTCTTTCTCCATCACAAACAGCACACCGCTTTGTGTTAAAAGAAGAGCTGTATTAGAGTAAATTAATTCTTTAATAAAAAGCTGCGCCTTAAGGAAGTAAAGAATTCAAATCGTTAAATTATTTTCAGGCCCCTTTCAGAGGTAATTGATTAATGGGCCTAAGGAGGATCTATTCATGCTAAACTAACGGAACATCTTAGCTGCAGGACATGCAATAGCAGGTTTCTGGAGAGCATATTGCTTACAGCATCATAAAACAGTAATGAGATATGCCATTAAATAACACACCAAAATAAAGTCTTAAATTTAATACTTGGGGGTCTGGACCAGAGTCAAAATGCAAGCACTTTACAGCACATTTACAGTACAAATCTAAATAGACTGTACTAAACAAATGACATTTTTTAAATATTTTCTAATGATATATTTAAGCCTAAAACAACCAGCAGCAAGGAAGTCTATGTACAGCCTCAGTAGAGCTAAATAGGAATCCTTGGTATTAAACCAAGAAGTAAGGGTTTTCAGAGGTGCATTTAACTATTTTTCCTATCATCATTTCTAAACAAATTTACTATTGCATTTTGATCATTTTCTAACACATTGCGCCATGCCCAAGTCAACCTCTTGTGAACATTAAATTTTTTTAGAAATGATCCAACACATCAGCCTTTATTTTGCAATAAATCTGGATTATAGGCTAAAACTGATCAAATTTACCAACACGGGAAACTTAGTATTATTCACTAAAGGAAAATTAAGCGGAAACTTTTTCACTAAGTTGTATCTCTCTTCTCCAACTACAGGTGGCTGATATCAATACATTATTGACACAGGGATAAGAAATGACATATTGATTTTGGTTAATGTAGTATCCATTACAGTAGATTGCCGGTAAGTGTTATATTTTTTATGAACCTAAGAAAGGCTGCAAAACAATGATAACTTTAACTACAGCATAATGTTGCACACCTTGCTAGGCATCAGAGGACTGGACTGGTTGTCTCACTTGCAACTAATATCATGCTACGAACATGTTGAGTAAGCCAGTGCCCTTTCTGTTTTGGATTGACCCCCCTGCATATTTCAAATTAAATCTTATCCTGAAATGCAGGTTTGTTTTTTCCTCTACAAGACTGTTTAGGGCAAGGGGTCCTTGTTTTTACCAAAAAGAAAGATTTCTTTGAGACAATTCTCTTGCTTGGCCTTCTTTTTTTGTTTGTTCTCTTTTTCTTTTCTTTTAAGTTTAACATGATACACAGACAACTCTGAATGGCTGAAACCCAGAGAAGCTCTCAGGTGATGTAGAAGCTTACTTGTAAAAGGAAGAGAGGAAGTAAACACTAAAGATCACATGCTTTTTACTATATGAGAAATAGTAGTCTGAAACATCTTTCGAGCACTGGGCTAAGTGGGTGACTGACTGCCAAACGTAAACGCGATTTATACTTCTGCGTAAAATCTATGCTGTAGCTACGTATGTAGGTACATGGAGACACAAACCTACGCCGGACCCTAAGCCGTAGCCTGACATGCACCTCTCAAAATGTAACGTCGGGGCTTGGTTGCGTTGCATCTTCATTTTCTAGGCAGGAACCCTACCTTTCCTCTCCTTCCGTTGCCTCCATCTTGATCTTCCCACTGCCAGTCTACTCCTCTCACCACCCGGCCACCAGTGAAGATTCCTCTGGCTGTGATTTTCTTTGACTTGCGACGCGACTCCAACAGTACTCTGCTCAGATAAAAACACACAATTGTTTTCATTTTGGTTAAGTTTGAATCACTCATGTAAAACAGGTCAGCAGGTTTTTACAGGCCCTTTGTGTACATGGATCTATTCACAGTTCTTTTCCCCCAATTACTAGCAAAAATGCACTGCAAAGTGGATGCCGGTGTCTCCCTCCTGCTACTTTGTGTCGTTAACGGCCCTTCACTGTGTGCCCGCTGTTCTAGAGTCATGGTGTAAATTACCAAGTGGGACATGGTTACAGATGAAAAAAAATCTTACTGTAAAGCATTTGCCCATAACAGCATCTAATCTGCTGTATCAACCATACAGTCCCTGACAATCATCAACGGTCACACAATTGCGCAACTGATTTTTGATGATAGCAAAACAAATCCAAGCAGAAACTTTTGTCAGAGAAGTAAGCAACAAACCACTACTGATCTTTCTCAAAATGAATTGTGACTTTCTACTGCCTTTAGGAATGGTATGTTCATGCAGCTAAATTCAAGAAAGATGCTGTGTGTCATTGAGCGGCAGGTGTCATGTCGTTATTAGAAATAAAGAACAATAATTTTTGTAATAGCATGGCATTCCTATCTTATTGAAAATTAATTTCCCTTTCATCCATAAACAAATATGAACTGAAAATGAGATGACAGTGACTAGGAAATGCCATTTACTGTGGAGACAAGAGACTGTAGTATACAGAAAAATAATTTTTACAGAGGGAGACTGAACGGCAGAAAGAGAGAGAGGGGAAACTTCTGTGGGAACTGGAGGAGAGGGCTGTCTGATGGCAAAGTAAACTGGTAAAAATACTCCAAATATAGGGTACACTAATACTGAAACTGAGATTTTTAGGTGGGGCTTTTCAGTTGGCTAAAATTCGATTTTACTTTGTCCACACCAGCTTGCATGTTGGTACTCTCTTGCCTGCTTTTTTTAACTGGCGGCGTGCTAACCGTCATCTACTGTAGCTAGCTGACTATTGATAAGTACCTCATACAACGACACCTTAATAAAACTGAACTAACCCTTTAAGCAGTCAAATGCATTTTTTTTTTAACATTTTGGTATAACTAAACTGCTGTGAGCTGCAGTCTTAACTCCAGCTTAGTAACTAGCCTAACAAATGAAAAGGTAATAGCAATTGATAGCTGAGCTCTAACCATCAAACAAGTGTAAGCCTTGATGGTAGACACGGCAGCTGGACAGTGTAGGTCTAACCACTGCAAACAGCTTGTGGCCTCTAACCACTCCCTCTTCGGCAGTTAGTGACAGAAACTAATGGGGTGTAACAAAACACCCCACTACGCTGTCGGAGCAGTTTGAGCTGGGGAGACCTCCAGCACCCATTGTGCATTATGCAAGGTATGTCTCGGGGGAAATGAAGTTGAAAAGGCTGCCAGCTGTTGGGCCATGTGTTCATTTAGTAAACTATGATATTTGGCTGAAATAGGCCTGAAACAGATGAAGCATCATCACAGTAATGACAGTCAATGCAAGGATGCAATCAAAATGCATGTTGTGGAATTTAGTGAGTGTGCATACTCACATACAGGTCCAAATAATACAATTTAAGTCTTTAAATCAAATCAGTGACTGATTTGATTGCTTGTTTTCCTACAACACATGAGGCACAATCGTCTCTATGTAGAGCATATTTGAATGCAGAGAGTAAAGATGCCTTCAAAACATTTGACTTGATCTTGTCTGTACATGAATTAATTGGTAACAATCTTTCAAGTTTCCATACACCACGCCTAAAACATTGTTTCTACTAAAAACTATGGGTAATTTTTTACCATAAGACTTAAGGGTAGATACACATCACATGCACCGAAACACACAGTACCTCAATGTAGGATTAATGGTATTGTGCGCAGATCCCTTAATCTGATTACCATTGATCATGCCCTGGTTTGAAGTTTGTCCACAAACTGTAAACTCTGCTGTACCAACTTCCTGACTAAAAGCTAAGACTAATTCTATTATTAGCTGAATTCCAATCTGCGGCCCTTTGCTGCATGTCATTCCCCTTCTCATCCCTTCCATGTTTAAGCTGTCTTATCAAGTAAAGACCTAAATTTCCCCAAAAAATAATCTTGCATAAATGCATTTGATGTCAGATACATGTAGGTAGTGCTGTAGAGTTCATATAAATGGTAGTTTTAAGCCCAGTTCAGACCAAAGATTAACAACGAGTGGAAACTTGCAACTATTAAGCACAAAGGATTTCTGTAGCACCCTGCTGCGACGGAATGAAAAAACTGGGCTGTACCCGTCTAGTGTTGTTCTTCATATTATTATATAATTAGTAACTTCTGGGACAGTTATTAAAAACTTGTAACTTTTGTATTTACCGATTTTTTTTGTTTACGATTTATTTAAAAATCGGGGCATTTACAAAAGTTTGTGGGCACATAAAAAAAGAAAGAAATAATTAGTGCATGTTGATGCATCATTTTAGATTTTTATACATTTTGTTTTTTCTCACTGTGTACTTGGTACTTTTAAAACATGCCGTATTTGTAATGATCCATACTTAAAATAAATAGATGAATTGACTTACAATTTGTTTTATTAATACAAGAAAGTTGATATATTGTTTCTCATGTTTGTAATATTCCCCAAATATTTTTGTTTAGTTAGACAACAACTTGCATACAGTGTGGCTCTACCTTTTCCCTTTTTTCTCTTCAACTTCAAAGAAGCCAAAATGCTTCCATACACTAGCTTTTAAGCCAGGGGATGCCAATCACATTGTATCCCTCTGCGGTTGTTCACACTTAATCCATCCTCACCAAAACCCATGTTTTACATCCGTTATCACCATCAAATTGGTTCCATAAGCTTCTTAGACAGTCTTGTCTTTCAAAATTCTTACAGGCGATCATAATGTTGAGAATTGGGTTTTAAATTTGATTGATATTTCTGCATCAAGACATAGTCTTTGAGTGACGCTGACATCAAAAAGTGGCTGATGGTCAGCCACTGTGGTAAAGAGGCATATGCTGATCCCCTGGCAGGACATGCTGCTCACTACAATCCCTTGGCGGCCCTGGCAGCTAACTTCACCAACCTGTGCTGGTTGTGTTCCACCGGCACACTGTTTAACGGCAAGCGGACGTGGTAACAACTGTGATCTTTCAAGAGAGAATCACCATGCATCTAAGAATCTTTCTAAAGAATTTTTCCCCACCCCTTATTGTAATGTAGTGAAACAGTATTATATATTATCTCTGTTCATCATATGCAATTACAATGCTTTCGGCAGTCAAAGCTCTAAATTCTGAAATTTGAAAGTCAGCCGCAAAACAGACTTTTCAATCAATATGCACTTATGTTTTATAAGCATGCAGTCTTCTAAAGACATAAATACTAAAACATCTGGGTAATCTTCTAAAATAAATGAATACAAAAATTGACTTAATGAATCCTACATATGGAGAGTGCTGCATTAATATATTTTTTTAAAAAGGTATGACTGGATCTTAAAACGAGCCTGAGTTGTTGCCTGGCAACTGAGGGCTGGGAGCATAGAGATAGATTATGTCTGCCTGAGAGGCAGGGTGCACAAAAGACTTCTCAAATGTCACACACACACACACACACACACACACACACACACACACACACAAAAAAAGGAACATAAACCACAAACTAAGGAAGTACCAACCAATCACATTGACGTGCAGAGATTAGCTGGCTACCTTGTGTCTATTTGATCATTGGTGGGTTGGAAAGGTGAGACACCATACTGGTGAATGTTGCTAGGTTAACTAACCTCTCACTGCCCGGGGTGGTGATCCTGTAGAATCGGTGTCTCAGGTGATGCTTGTCTCCATGGTAACATGTTGTGCAAAGGTCGTAGTTGGTGCATTCAGCACATTTCCAGCGAATACCAATGATGGGCTGTTGGCGGCAGGTGTCACACATGGTTCCATCATGCTTGATGCCTGTGGGGGTTGTATTGGTCAACATTATTACATTGGGGTTGTATTGTGTGGTAGTATGTGTACATTGTATATCAGTAGTACTACTGGAACAACCTGCTATTGATAACATGTATATGCAATCTGAATGATATGTATTTGTAATAGTTTGACATAATTGTGTGCACTGTGAAACTTCTATATATTCCCTATACCTTATGAGAGCAACTAGACTAATGGCGTTAAGGGCACTTATCACTTTCTTTTAAAGATCGGGCCGATACTTAAAAGAACTACAAAAATCTCAATTGCTTGTCCTCACATGACTGTATCATCAAGTGAAGATATAAGGAACTGAATGAAGCCAGTCAACATACACATGCTATATGTTGAAAACTGTAACTGTAACCCACTGTAATGTAATACTTTGACAAGTACAGAGAAAGGTAAACAATGGCAAGTATTTATGTATATACTTTTTATAATGTTGAAAATGTTTTTCTCTCAATGTGTAATTTGAAATCACAAGCCATGTTGACATATTTTTGACTCTGAACATGCATATCTTGTACATTTCCCACAGCTTATTTGACTTTCTTTTACACAGTGCTGTCTGTGTCATACATCTATTCAAGATGTAAACGTTCTTTTAATATATCCATGATGTAAACTGACGATGTATTATTGATATATTGAGGATGTATTTAATAAAATACTCACCTTGTATTTTTATACAACTCAGGGTAGTCAAGCAAACGTTATATGCCTTCAACACACAGAATAAACTAGCTACAACCAATTTGCTGCTTCTAGGAATTTTATACACAGAGTTTCTTCAACAACCTAAGCATTTTTAAATCATCTTTCAATTACAGCAACAAATAATAAACGCTGTCTGGTTGGTGAATCACTCATTCCTGCACCCACCAAAGCCCCCAAATGAAGGCCAAACAGATCCAGTGCCTTGTATGTTGAGCATAACTATTTTGCATTGAAAGACACTTGTCTTAAATTAGTCTGAAAGTACTGGCAAACAACATTTAACTAATGTAAAGTTAGCGTTACCTGTTGGAGCACTGTCTAATATCCTCACGTCGTACGCTCCAGAACAACGGTAGTTCGCAGCCGTCCCATTATCCCAGACAACGACCACCTCCTCTGGACTTTCAAAACTCCTTACGGTGCCAACATGTCCCTCTCCACCATCCTGCTTTCCCCACTTCCAGTCAGGTCCACGGACCACTCTCGCTCCTACTCCTTCCATCATCGCTCGGTTATTCCTGCCGGTAGTCATTTAAGAAACGGACGCACAATACCACAACAATTCTTTAAAGTTCGCAAGCTAGCCAGAAATCGATGCGCTGGTGGTCAGTTTTCAAATGTAAGTGCGAGCAATGACTAACAGGAAAGAGACGGAAACAATCCACAAAGCTAGTCTGTTAGCTAGCTAAGTAGCTAAGTTAGCTAGCTACCAAGGAAGGCTGTTGGATCCTCTTACAAAAACTATTCCCACAAGCTAACGTTAAATGCAAGCCAGTTCCTCCTCGGTGTTTCCTTTTAGATTGAGGAACTAATACTCCAAAAGTATTTTAGGTAGCCACATTGCTAGCTTAGCCAGCTATGAGTACCCAGTAACCAGACTGTCTGTCTCTCTCATCTACTCCACACGCAAGAATGCCACCTCTTCAATTAGCAAGCTAGCGAGCCGAGTTGCTAGCTAACACAATGCTAGCAAGAAAAACCTCTCCTGGCTAGCAAGTCCTTTTTCGTTGAGGTCAATGTAGTCCTTGCTTGCTTATCCTTATTGTTGTTGTTTGTGGTGCTGAAAGCCAACCAAGGTCTTCCCTTCGTCAACCACAGATGGTTCCCTGGAGTCAACTCAGAATAAACGCGTCGCCATTATTGTCAATCATCGTTCAGACCTCAGACGAGCAACAACTAGCTACGGAGGTAAACGACAAAGCCCGAAGATGCGAAGCTTGGAAAACAAGCACGAGTCCGCGGTCGGTCCGACGGAGCGCGTGTGCATCTGCAATGTGCAAGCCCATTCCCCGCTCTGTGATGAATAAATAATCATACTTTAAATATTTTAAGACATTTAATGATGTCGATACAGACAGGCATTGTTTTTATTTATTTTATTTTATTATTATTGTTTTGTTTTTTTTATTAAAGGAGGATTAACTAACTCTTATAAAAGTCATAATTTGCACAGACAATAGGCTACACAGTAAACAGTCAATGTTTTAGTTGATTTTGTGGCACAAAAGATACATTTTTACATTTATTATTTGCATTGCAATTGAATATTTATGTTGTCTAGACGTAGATCCATGCAGTATGTAAATCAACATTAATAACTAATTCATAAGTACATACCAATTTATATATAGAAATGATTTCACTCATGCCAAATGCATGTTGGTTTATTATTGATCATAATCAACGACCAGCTAAGTTGATGTTTGTCATTTTTTCAGTGGCACATCAAAACCCCATAGAAATATACAGATAGGATGCAGAAGCATTACTTAATGAAGACTGTTTAAGCCTATTAATAAATACTCTAGAGATGTTACAATGCTTTGAGGCATGTTCCTTATAGCCAGTCCATCTAAAGTCCAGAAGATGAGAAAGACAAGGCAACTTAACTTAAAATGTGTAACATTTTATTAATCTTTTCCTCACAAAGCAGATGTTAACTTAATTTCACTCTTCACTTAACAGACTCTACTGCACACGATTTAATCTGATAATACCAAAACAGGTTTATGGAGGACTACTTTTGAAATCAAACAACACAATCCTCTGGTGGGCTTGATTTGTCATAGTCCAATATAGGGCCCAGTAGTAAAAATAGTGTGGGCTCCTATTGGCCTCGTTTTTCTTATCTGTTTATTGTGTAAGTATTAAGCAGAAATGTACCAGACCAGTTAAAATGCACAATATAAGCTCAATATGAACTAAAAAGGCCTTAATTATAGATTTAAACTCAGGGCCCTTCTCTACAAAATGGGGCTCCATGAAAATACAAGTGTTGCCTTAAGGCATAATTTCAGTTTAAAATGTGCTAAGCGGTGCATACAGTAATGAAGCAGCACTATACAAGTTTTCCAGCTTCGGTACCCCTACAGGTTGTCTCATTGGAACTACAGCTCGCGCGGCTGTAGTTCCAATTAGACAACCTATAGATAGATAGTAGATAGATAGATAGATAGATAGATAGATAGATAGATAGATAGATAGATAGATAGATAGATAGATAGATGATGGATGGATGGATGGATGGATGGATGGATGGATGGATGGATGGATGGATGGATGGATGGATGGATGGATGGATGGATAGATAGATAGATAGATAGATAGATAGTTAGATATTGATCCCAAGAAAAATGGGAAATTACGGTGTTACAGCAGCACACGTAGGCTACATCAGTCACACAACAGAATATAAATATAAATGAGATAATAGGAAAAATATACATACATACAATATACATTAAATAATATTAATAGGAATAAGATAAAAGAACAAATATTTGAAATTCGGTCTCTGTAGGGGGACCAAGGAGGAAAAGGTTACACAGTGTTGCTTGAACAAACACATTATCAGTTAATTAAATTACCACAAACTAATTGCCACATGGTGAACTTGAGTCCCCTCGGGCTTCTTGTGTGTCTAGCCCCCTGAGACAAATTCTGCAGTAAATCCGTGATCCTTTTTCAGAAAGTAAAGGGGTTTAATGATGCTCACGCTGTCTTGGCAAATATCTATGATTGTATTTTGGCTGAGTTATATCACACTGAAGGGAAGACTTCCAGGCTCATGCTGAATCTGCAAACCGCATGGTGCACATCACCTCTGCTGGCTGCAGGGGGCTATACGCTGAATGACTGGCTGACTGACTGGCTGCCTGACTATGAGCGGCTCTTTTGAAAGCTGGTCAGAGAGCGCCCCCGCTCGCTGATATATATATATATATATATATTATATGTAAGTTAAATCTCCACTACATCAGGTCCCCTTGACTGTCTCCTTCACTGTGGGCTCGCAGGCAGACACAGCTGACTCCACCCGAGCTGGCCGCTGTCCTTGCAGTACGGGGGAAAACAGGGACCTTGCAATGATCTCGCTGGACTTCAATTTCAACATTTTGACAAGGGACCTGTGCGACCTGTCACATTATCTGGAAAATCAAGTCAAAGTCGGGCTGTTCGGATCGGGAGTAGGACTGTCTCTGGTACTGGGCTTTAGCGCAGCGTACACTTGCTACTATTTGCTCTCAGTAGCGAAGGTAAGTAACGTTTACTTGTAGTTTACACTGGCTGCTTTGCATGAGCCGTGTATGTTTTATTTAAAACTGACGTGTGTGTTTTTTCATGGTTGAGCATCATCCCTTGCCAGGCGAGACGATGATACTCGGCCGGTGCTTTTGCTGATGTAGGTTTCGGTAAAGGTTACATCTGTCCGCCGGTGGGCTAGCATTACATGCCTGCACATGTGGGATTGTTCTCAGGCATGTAAAACACACGTTTAATCATCCTATTTACCGGGAATTATATCATTTACATCCATGTGCAGCGCTACAACAAATGAACCCGCAGCAAGACAGTCCTGTTACGTCGGCACTGACTAAGCTAGGCTAACGGTACTGTAACGTTGTGTTAGCTAGAAATGCCGGTTGAAGGTTTTTGGTTTTTTGCTTTCGTAACGCATTGTAACTTTCCATCATTCATTTGATGGCGGGCAGACACTCCGAGTGTTGACTTTATACAATAGGCCTATTAAAACACAATTTCAAAAACGTTATCGTGTAAATGAGTTTTAAATTTGAATAGAACAAATATATATACAGTAGTTTAAATACTAAACGTTTGAATTGACACTAAAATGAACTGAATTTAACGCTACATTGCCAGTCGGCCTAATATTTTCCCAAGGGGAATGACTTAAAACAAAAGAGGTGGCTAAGACTAAATGGCAACACATCTTTACAAACCCCCATGACATCACGTTGTTACGCAAACAATGTACACCTAACGTTTATTATCAGTATGTTAAAGTGTAATAGAGACTTTAAATGCAGGTTCGTGCAGAAGGGTTTCAGTAACAACTTATTATTATTATTATTATTATTATTGCTTTATTTTACACATGCTGCCTTTTAAAATGGTTTTATTGTGTATGTTTTTAGCATACATTGTAGATTTTACATTGTTCGTCATTCTGTGGACAGCAAAGGGAGAATTTAATTGTACTGGAAAACATGTTTTCTTACTGTGCATATATGACAATAAAATTGAACAATAAAACTGAACTTGAACTTGAGCTTAGAGCTAAAAAATGTTTTATTACAGTGGTGGATCTGCTGCCATGTTTAATCACATTAATTTATAGCTGAGACAAAAACAAAGAAGTCATTTTTTTTCTCCTTCTAACCTGTGCCACACATTCACCTGTCTTTTGCAGAAGCCCCAGCTCATCTCAGGGGGTAAGAAGTTCTATCACTTTCTGAGGGAGCAATGTCCGGTAGTGTCAGAGACCTACTACCCCACCTTTTGGTGCTGGGAGAGTCGCATCCAGACTCTACTAAGACCCTTTGTCACAGCCAAACCTGGGGTTGTCTACAAAAAGTAAGTCCTCACTGTGACTGATATACTAATTATCAATCACACCTTTTTTTTTAGTTCCCCATAATGGGAATATATTTCTCCTTGCAAGCAGACACACTTTGACCTGGTTAATATTTAACATGTGCATTTGAAATAACCAAAAAAATCAGCTTCAGTCGCATTCAAGCTATAAAGTTCCCCCTTTGACATAGTACAGTACCGCACATGTGCATTTATAATGACAAGTTACTTGTTCTGGCGTTCAAGAGTAGCCTAATTAAATGCCATTGCTGAATTTTCCATGCCTACATTGAACAACTTTATTAAGAACTAGCTTGGTTGCTGAGAAACTGCCATTGTATATTTTTTTTTGTATTTGTTCATACCAATTTCACAACTGGAAACAAATCCCAGTCTTGTTCTTAGCCAAGACTCAAAGGCTCAGAGTAGAGACAGAGATCTTTTGTGCCACAATACTGGCTCGGGCCACCCTCCCTGTCCCTGTATAATGTACATTCTGTTGAAGATTAAATGCATTCCTTGCCCCCTGCGCACAAAAAGGAGATTAGAATTAATTAAGAGAGACTTATTTTTCATTATTACTATATAGTATATCAGCTTTTATGTCTTTTTTTTTAGCTGTATGTCTAATTCTGTGTATGTACTTTGAGAACAAAAAAAAGCCGGAGGCAAAATTCCAAATTCCCTGATATTACTTATTTATTCATATTACATTCTCATGTAATTTGTGTCATGTAATTAGACATTCCCTAATTTTCATGGCCATGCTTTTTGGCTAGGTTTATGTGTGTTTATACGGTATACATTGCACATGTAATATGTGATATGGTCACAAGTTGTTTGTCAGCCCTTCACTAAGGTTTTTATCACATTTCCTCTGGGGACAAAAAGGCATCCCCTTCATAATGAAATTACCAAAGCCTGACCCTATGACGGACACAGTGAAAACTGTCCTATTTGTCATTGGCTGTCAGGGTAAAATTCCACTCATCTCATTGTCCTAGCGAAGGATCAGTACCAGGTCCCATCCCTCTTTGTGCGCTGGTCACTCTGGAATGCCTCCCCTCATTGACTTTAAAGTCTAGCTTCAGGTGCATATTTAATCGCGGTTCTGTAATTTCATGCTGATGTCTTTCCCCCCGGCCAACCAAGGTGGCTTTCTAGCTGCTGCTGTGTGCTTACAGGATTTCATATGCACTAGCACTGGGCATGAATGACCTCATCTGCCAAGTTGAGGTTGTATAGCCTTAAATTGATTGACTAAAAGAACCCACTGGTGCAATGCCCTCCTCCTTATCTTAACCTTGCTGTGTGTTGCAAAGTATACTGACAAGATAATCACAAGGGGAATGAGGCAGCTGTAAGTGAGTGTTCTACTCACATATCCAATTCCCCTTTGGGAGTGCTTGTGATTGGACACAATGAAATTGTCACTTCACCAGGAACCAAAAAACATTTATTAATTGTGCAAAGAATGGAACCAGAGAATTTTCAGGATTTAAATGACTATTCAGTGAGCAGATCTTGTCAATGTTGTCCTGTGTGTGTACTTTAGTGTTTGCATGTGTTTTAGTGTGACTAATTAATAGATACACAGCGATTTGGTACATAAAGATTAAGACATGGAAAATAATATTCAGAAAGATCGTCATTGCTGAGTTGCATCTCCCACTTGTCTTTGGAGTGAGCTTATTAGGGCAGCAGATGGAGGACAGATCTCTTTGGATTGGTTTGACAACGATGACAGCCTCTCTCATCCTGACCCTGCCACCAGGCCCACAGTCCTCCTTCTCCCCGGTCTGACCGGCACCAGCCGAGAGTCCTACATCCTGCACATGGTCCAACAGAGCAGGGATCTGGGCTATAGGTGGGTGGTCTTGGCTTGACACCCTGGCTGAGGTCCAGCGCTGAGCACACATTCACTGCAATAAATCACACAACTGACACTCTCTGTGCCTCATGCATATTTTCATACAGATATGTTGTCCAATCAAAATCAGAATACTTCAGCAGTCATACTAATATTGATTAAAAGGTCTGACACCCACTTTTGTGATGATTTTGTAACTTTTATATAATGTGTGCACAAGGGCCAGGGACTTGGGGTTATTTCAGGTGAAGTGTACCAATAAAGCAGAGAGCTAAGCTCTTTGTCAAGAGCTGCTTTTGTAAATAGCCAAACGTAGCACAAACTTGAAGAGTTGCAGAGGGAAGCAGGTTTTCCCTTTTTTCTCACTCTTCAATAGGCCGGAATCAGGTTTGGGAATGCATGGCAAACTCAGCATCTTCCACCCCTCACCCCTTTCTGTGTAGCTTAATGAATTACAGCTTATCCCAGTACAAGCTTTGCGGCTTAGCCCGGACCAGCTTCTGAGTCTATGCTGTAATGTGTGTACATACACACACACACACACACACACACACACACACCCCAGTTACACTGACAAAACAGCAGGTCTGACTCCAGATAATAGGTGAGAGGAGGGATGCTGATGCCTTTGCTCTTTAGTACAGACAGACTGCTCTTCACACAGCTGTGCCTCTCTGCACATCTCATCATATTCCCAGCTCAGTTTTTTTTAAGTAAGGAACATTTGTTCAAAGAAATTTGGGCCACTGTGTTCTTTAAACATGGAAGAGGGTAACTTATAGTGACAACAGAAAAAACAAGCAGAAGCTTACTAGCGCTTTTGTGTTTCTTCCTAGGAACACAGGATTTTGATCAATCAATTGACCAATCCCTTGAATTTAGGGCTGCAATTAACAAATATTTTCATAATTAATTAACCTGCCAATTATTTCCTTGATAAACTGATTCATATTTTTTGTCTATAAAATGAAAGACAAAGTGATAATTTTCCAACACAATTTCCCAAAGCCCCAAAGTGACATATTTAAATGTCTGACCATGAGTTGAAAACCTAAAGCTATTCAGTTTACATATAAACTTACATAACAACGCAAAGCAGAAAATACTCACAATTAATTAGCTGGTACCAGAAACTAGTTGCTGATTAATTTTCTGTTGATTGACCAATTGATTAATCGACTAATTGTTTCAGCTTTATTTAAACTTGTTTCAGCTATAATCAATAGATAAAGTTATACAATGAATAATTAGGGAGCCTATCATAATATATAAGAGTATGTGGTTGTGTATTTCAGATGTGTGGTATTCAACAACAGAGGGGTTTCCGGTGAAACGCTGCTGGTAAGAATCTAACATCTCTCTTAGTTGTTCTCTCTCGTTCTTTTTTATTTAATTTCATCATTTGCTTTCTCAATATTCAGAAAGACAGACATGTATACTGGATAAAAAAATACTGTTAAGAACAATTTCATTTGTCTCTATGACAGCTTCCCAGTAGAGTTGTCCTTTTTATTGCTTCAGCCAGCACAGAGCATGTCTAGTCCACACGTGTCACAGAGCCCTCAGGGAGCCCTAAGCGGATGCTGCACAGACAATGTTGTTGCATAGCTGGGATTAAGTTGCAGGCAGATACTGTATTTTAATGCCGATTCACAGAAATATGACCTTGTCGTGCACGTGTTGTTCTGACACCTGGCCTAATCTGTCCTCATACATCCGGGTATATTTAGCCAACAAGATGGGGCCCGAGCTATGATAGCTCATAGCATGCCCACTGTGTTTTATGTCTCCCCCTCTCTGTACATCTTTGGAACAGAGGCACATTCTTTTGGGCGACTGTATCACCCTGATCTAATCATATCATCACTACCATACAGAGATCTCATTCATAGCATGGATAATAGTCTTTCATTATAGGCAGGGATTGCCTACAATCAATCTAATGTTCCTCTTAGTGGGTGTAAATCAGAATTCGTAGCTGATCTGTCGCCTGCTGTATTTGTCATATTCTGTCTCAACTGCAAATAAAGGGTAAAAGTGACAATAAAGCAACATTTCTAGTGTCAGTTTAATGTAAACACGTTTTTCAGGGCATATCCAGAATTTAGTTGGCTCAGCTGTCCTTACTGTACCAAGGACTGTACCAAGTGGTGATGGTAAGGTGGACATTTTCTCCCTCGTTTCACTGTGGGATTGAGCTATATTCTATACAAATGATGTAGCATGTGTATGCTCATCTGATTGTTTTCTCTGTGTCCAGTTAGTGTGTGTATTGTCCATTGTTTAAATAGCCCAGCGTTTTAGTTAACAATGACCCGCTGTGTAAAATATGCCCCCTGCCTCAACTGTTCTGAGTACTAATGCCCAATTTCTAGGACTCAAAAAAGCCTATTACAACTTTTCTGTGGAATTGTCTTTGCAGTGCAAATATTTCCCCCAACTACTGGTAATATATTTTTCTTTTAAATACCTTTATGTTAGAATTCAATTTGTAAGTTTAGCTGTTTCACTGCAGAGCACAAAACTTGTGCAGGCCTACATGAGGAACCGTAAGAGAGCAGCCAAACAGGAATTTATTTTGCCCGTGGTTGTGCTTGAATCTTAATGAAGGGCCTTGTAGAGCTAAAGACTCAACAGCATCCAGAGAAATTTGACTTGTTAAATAGGCTCCTTCGAGTTCCAGCTGTTTTTTTTTGTAATGTTAAATAACCTGCTCTGTCTGCCATCTTTTTCAAGTTAAAAATGATGTTACCCTTTTGCCCAAAAATCATAGAACAGTGTCCAGTGTTCAATCGTATCATACCCTAAAAGAAATCATAACAACATATATTTTTCAAGATAAGTCATAGCTTTGCAACATTAAGATTTCACCCTTTCTTGGCCTGCAAAAAAACATTATATATTAGAATAAATCTGTTGTTCACACCCATACTCATTTACAGTGAACTCACTGAACTCACTAGTGGACTCACTTCTGCAGTAGATGCCTCACACCTATGACCTATACAACAACTTGGAGAAAAACACAGCATAGGCATGATAATAGAAATGACCAATTACCTAATTACTGTTTGCATTTTAAAGGTGGTATAGGGAATTCTGTTGGCTGTTTAGGTCTTAGGACAGCAACTAACAATTATTTTTGTTATCCTAAGGTGAAGTCTTCAAGTGTCTTGTTTTGTCCAACCAACAGTCCAAAGATATTTAGTTTCTTTGTAAAACTACTGACATATCAGAGGATGGACACTCCTGATGAGATTTAAACCCACAATCCCTGGTGTAAGAGGCCATGGTTGCAGTTGCTGGGGCGCCAATCTGCACAAGGCAGTGCTTAATGGTAGTAACATTGATGCGGTAATCCTTTTAAATGTCCTTTTCTGTGGACAGGGTTTGGCATCCTTTGTGGAAAGTAAAATCAGGGAATCGTTAAAAGAGGTTAGTCCCTGCCTGATGTTGTCCATTGT
Organism: Etheostoma spectabile; assembly: GCF_008692095.1. Classification (NCBI taxonomy): domain Eukaryota; kingdom Metazoa; phylum Chordata; class Actinopteri; order Perciformes; family Percidae; genus Etheostoma; species Etheostoma spectabile. The sequence goes on along the minus strand of NC_045744.1, from coordinate 10,845,161 downwards.
TGCATACACTACAGACTAATTGCTTGGTCTATAAAACATCCACAAAAATGGTCCATTACCGAACAGCCCAAAACCCAAAGATATTCAGTTTAGTATTGCAGAAGACAGAAAAATCACTTATACAATTAATCATTTCAACTTTAGTTTGATTTACCTCATATAGCATATTGATTAACTTAACGGAGCATCTTGCATTACTGCACAGTACCTGCACATAACACTAGAGAGCCGAAGTCAAGCCCTTCTACTTCCGGTCCATGTTACCTACTGTATGTTTCAAAAAAATATGAACAGGAGGCAAATTATTTTTTGATCCCATTTGAATTGAGAAATGGATTACAAAAATGATGTTCGTCAATTTAAAAGATTGACAATTTTTCAACCAAAGAAAGTCTTAGTTTATTGTTAAACTGCTACGTAACTAGAAAGATTACACACTTCAATGTCGCATGAAGGACGTCTCGCTGGAGCTACGAATGTCTGTGTGTATCGTACCGGGATGTAACATTACTCAAATGAGCAGAGGATCCTGCCTGTTCTTTTGCTTATCTGCTGAAAACACTTTGCTGGATAAAACACATCGGGTAAGATAACGTTACATGTGTTGTGAAACAGAGCTGAGATAGCTAGCTAGCGAGCAAGTTGAGCATCAAGTGTGAGACGAGAGATGTAGTTCACCAATCGGTTTCACACAAAACTAAGTGGTACTATGACAAACCTACGGCTAACTGAGATTGATGGTTGAAATGTTATCTTTTAAATCTTGTATATGTGTAATCCATGACTAAATTCCAACGGGATCAAAAAATAATTTTCCTCTCCCTGAATTAAGGTCCCATAAGGTCCATCGAAAGGTGCGTGACTTTGAATCTCTATAAGTGATCTTCCCTAAAAAATGGAATATTTATTATATAAAATATTTAATACTGGTACCAATACCAACACATGACCTCATACCGAGTCCAAAATGATACTTTTTTCAATACCAATTTTATAAAACAAGAATATTTTTTAAATTTATTTTTTACCTCCTACTACGTGAGCCCAGTCTCTTTGCGTAACTTAGAGTTTTTCCTGCCTGCCTCTAAGACCTGCAAAGTTTGAAAGCCAATCTCAAGCATTATTAGAGCTTGGTAGAAGCATGCTGCATGCTTATTGGCTCACTGACACTGATGAGATTTACTCCTTGGGTAGTGAAATTGGGTTTTGAATGACAAGGCATTTATCGATACTTTAGAGTCAATTTGGTCAGTGCCTTAAAGGTATTGAATTTGGTACCCAGCCCTAACCGTGAGCTGCAGCAGCCTAACAGTGAGGGACTCTATAGGTCCACTTCCATTTGCTCCTATCTCTCCCTGTAAATAACAAAGGTCCTGATGTCGCCCTGAGAAATTGTGTCTGCTACATTTGAATCTGTAAGCTCCATGTGTGCATGTCTGTCTTTACTGTATGTATCATGTCTATGTCCCACACATGCCAACTGTATATTATGTGGTATCTGCAAAAGATTGTTTTTTACTGCAGCATAAGTATACTGCTGCAGATTAGTTCAAAATCAGCATTTGCAACTATTAACAGCTTAGATAAAGAAAGAGAAACAGTAAAGGCTGACTCTATTGTCTCACCCAGACCCCCAGGACCTACTGTGCAGCCAACACAGAGGATCTGGAGACTGTTATTGAACACATCCAGAAGACTAATGAAGCTGCTCCAATCATGGCTGCTGGAGTTTCAATGGGCGGGTAATGAAGCCACTCACTACCAGCTGCCAGCAAATTTCAGTACTGGCGGCACTGCAAACAAACCTGAGTATATGACTTAAAATTAAGATAACTTGGTTGGTGACTTGGTGGAAACTCGCAACTAAATAAAATGAACTGCAATACCCATAAATCACCAGCCATAATATAATCCATAATTAATGAACTACACAGAGCCCATTCTCATTTACTAATTCAGCTAGTCTGTGACTGGTTTGTTCCAAATGTTACCAGTAGAGCAAAAGAAGAGGCATAAGATGTCCTGCTAGTAAGTCTAACTTTCTCTCTGTGCAGCAGACAGTCTGTGTTTGCTTTAAATATTCAACTCATACAATTATTAAGGGTTTATAGAAAGGAAAATACCTGGGATTATAATTTACAATATCGGACTCAAAAATCCAGTCAGGCTAAAGTCATTGCTTTATTATGGTCCCAGTCGTTCAGTGCAACATGCCCAAGAAGGTGTTTTTTTCACTGCAAAGCTCTCATCTCATGAAGGGATGGATTGGTCAGAAATAGAACATGTTTCCCAATCCCTGTTTTCCCCCCTTCTGACCCTTCCTCTCACCCTCTCTCCATATTCAGAATGATGCTAGCCAACTACTTAGGGCGCAAGGGGCGGGAAACCTGTCTGAAAGGGGTTGTCGTCTTCTCAGCAGGCTGGGATGTATTTAAGTGCACCGCTTCCCTGGAAAAACCATTGGACCGCTTCCTCTTCAACTCTTACCTCACCAGCTGCCTACAAGCCTCTGTCCACAGGTCAGCTGGGGCCAAAGCGGGATTACTGCAGCTGCTAACTCACTGCTAGTGCTAGGGGCTGGGTTTTAAGTACAGCTCATTACTGTCACATAGAGATAAAGTAGCAGCATTTTTATGCGTTACAGTTACAAGCAAAACACTTTACTGCTGCTGTATTTTTATTTGCTAAATTATGAACAAAGCATACTAAAACATATGTTAATTATAGTGTTATATTACAATACCTACAATATATATATATATATATATATATTTCAATGTGTGTATTGGCATGGGCATGATATAAATTCACAGTAATACCTTTGTAGTACTATTTTAAAGTGGAGCTTGATTGTTGTTTCATTATGCTGTTACAACCATGTCAGCATTTTTGAGGGGCATTTTATCTAACAGTAGTGACGTGACAGTTTTATTTTTAATCTCCCCTGTAGACACAGACCAGTGCTCGAAAAGTGTTACGACATCGATCATATCATGAAGGTCAGGATTATTTTTTAGTGACAATCAGTCATAAATGCTAATCTATCTAAATGAAGTAGCCAACATTTTACCAATTGACTTGGTCCCTACAGGCAAAGACACTTCGAGAGTTTGATGAGCGGTTCACCTCCATAATGTTTGGTTATCCTACGAATGATGACTACTACCATGATGCCAGTCCTGTCCACAGGCTGAAATCTGTGCAGGTCCCAATGTTGTGTCTCAATGCTGCTGATGATGTCTTTTCCCCGTCTCATGGTGAGTCCCAGTTTTTTTGTACAATCTGACTATCTGGCCCTACTAATATGGTGGCATGGGGAATAAGAATCTAGTCAACGGACAAGAAAAAATGTCCCGAATCCCTTGTTTCTTTGCAGCCATTCCAGTGGAGGCAGTGAAGCAGAATCCCAACCTGGCGCTGCTCATAACCTGTCACGGCGGCCATATTGGTTTTCTTGAGGGCCTGTGGCCTCGAAGGAGCACTTACATGGACCGAGTCTTCAAGCAGTTTGCTAAGGCGGTCATCGAACAAGGCAGCGTACTCCAAGACCTCTCCCAATAAGAGAACTTAACAAAGTGTTCTTCTAGTTATACTTCTTCTTCAAATCCCTTTCTTCTTCTTTCCTTCCTTCCTTTAATCTTTTCATTCATCTTTGCCATCCTTCTTTCATTGTTGTATTCCATCCATGTTATTTTTTAGTTTTCAGTCCATTTTTGTTCTTTCTTTCTTTCTTTCTTTCTTTCTTTCTTTCTGTCTTTCTTTCTTTCTTTCTTCGTTCTTTCCTTTGACCCTTTTCCCTCTTTCACCCTTGACGTTCATCTCTCCTTTCTGCTTTCCAGTCATTCTTTATTCCTTTGCTCTCTATCTAATCCTATTCTACCTATTTCCTTTCTTCCATTGGCTTACTTTTGTCTTTGCCCTCCATCTTTTTGTCCCATTCTTCCTCCTGCCACGAGCAAAACAAAAAAAGCTATTTCTCATTTGAAGGGCACATCTTATTGAATGCCACCTTTGTGTTGCATTCAACATTCATTTATTTATTCCATATAGTTAACAAGGCATTGTATGTAATCATACTCTTAGTGGTATGGTCATTTAAAAAACAAGAATAGCTGTTCATGTCCCTGTTGAAAAGCTAAATCTGTACCCATCTGGTTCTATTGCAATAGCTAGCTAACAAATTCTGAGATTACATTGTGTAATAATTTTCTTTTGAAAGTAACACAAGTACTGTACATGGAAATCCAATCATCTTTGTCCATGAACCTTTAATACTTGCATCAGTAGGATTTTAGCCCTCAGGGATTTTATTTATTTATTCATACTTCCTGTGTAAATTTGTTTTGTTAATCATTATCATTGAATCTGTATTTTCCTTGTTTAAAGGTAGATGTAATTTACCAGTTGACATACAGTTGTTTCTTTTTGTTAAAGTAATAGTTCTACATTTTGCGAAATAATATTATTTGCTTTCTTGCAAAGTTAAATGAGAAGACTGACACCACCTTCATGCCAGTTCCTTAAATACAAAGCTACAGCTAACAGCTAATTAGCTCGGCTTAGCATGAAGACTGTAAGCAGGGAGCAAGATTCAGGATTCAAGATTCCTTTTATTGTCATTTAGCAAAATACAGAAATGTAGAGCATGAACAAAATTACGAGCATGTCTCCTTTTTTAAAACATAGATAAAAAGAGGTTAATAAAACGGGAATAGAGCAACAGCTAGCTTGCCTCTATACAAAATCCATCTAAGAGCACTGGCAGGCAGATTTCTTATTACCTTTAAACCTAGCCAAGCTATCTATTTCCCACTGCTACCCGTCTTTATGCTAAGCTTAGTTAAACTTGAAAGTACTATCAATATCCTCATCTTCCTCTTAGCAAGAAAGTGAATGAGCATTTTGCCGCAAATGTCAATCTTTTCCTTTCATTAATCTTCTGCATGCACTTTTATTTAGACACATTCTACCTTTATGCACACCAAATAATTCTACAACTGTATAATATGAGGAATAAGTCATTAATGAAAAGGAATGAGAAATTGCACTTTTTTAGTTGATATTACCATGCCTCTAATTCCTTAATGCAAGGCACTTAATTTCATTCGATACATGAAAGCATATCCCAAAGGACGAACAGAGCAGTATATGAATTCCATGAGGCTTTCTTTGTGAAAATGTTGGCGGTTAGTTCTGTAAGCAAGTCTGAGGGGACTAGATACAGTGATGTGAATGACGTTAGGCACATAAGAAGACTGAGAGTGTACATATTGGCTCTTTCAAGTGATGGATGTTCCTTTATAAGATGCATAGTATCGTTAATGGAACCTGGTTGTCAGTCATTTATTGGTTTTGTTTCGCCAACAATGATCAAAGGGCTGGCTACCGTGTATGAGTTGGCATCGCTGAAACAATCAGATCTGACTGGCGGCCAGACGCTCAGCAATGCACTGCATGAGGGAGTTTGACTTTTCTGTTCCTGTGGAATTTTGATGTCCATTGAGTAGCATGTCTCATCAGTGTTAGCATGTCCTGAACCTTAACATCACTTCTGTAGCACAAAGGACATGCTTTTTTCATAGGATGCTGCATTTAATTTGTACACATAGTACATAAAAAGAAGAAAAAAACCATTCTGTCTATAGCATAATTACCAGTATATGCACATGTTCACCATGATTGTAATATGCTGTATAATAAATTATTAAACAGTCTGTAGGTCCATGTGTTTGCTGTCTCAAGTGATTCTGATTGTAATGCATTTTCTACAACAAGTATATTGGACTGCTCAACTGACCGTGTACTGCTGGTTAGAATAATTGAATGCAATTGTCGTTTGAAGAAAGAAAGAAAAGTAAATTTCCGTCTTTCTCCGTCTGCTTATAACAATGGGGCTTTATTCACTGTGGCTTAATACTGATAATAGCCGGACTGCTCTGTCAGAAGCTCATCAGTCACCTGAGGTGTAGTGTTCACACAGGACTTCACTTCCGGTCACAGACTCGTCCCCTGAAGTCAAGGCATTTGACAGTCTAGCACATGAGCTGGCTTACTGCATGACACTACAGCGTCACACTCTCTTACCTTCTTACAACAGAAAGGTTTTGGTTTTGGGAAATTTGAAAAATTCACTCACATGCTTAGCTGCTAGTAGGAATGCCCTAGCTGCCCTAGTGGATGTGACCAAAAGGCAACCCTAATCCCCGGCAATTTCCCCTTTCCCCTTTAAACCAAACCCCCAATAAGGGGGACAGGACAGATTTAGCTTTGACTTTAGCAGAGGTTCAGGAAAACCTGAAAGTAATTGGTTTTGCCTGCCAAGAGGGATGAGCGATTTAATGTTGGTAACCATTAAACAGTTTTGGCGAAATCGGTTGGGGTTTTAAAGGGGGATTATCGCGGGTCCTGTCAGAAAAGTACACTGAAAAATTTTTTGGGGGTTAACCAAAAACAAAACAATGTTTTTAAAGGGACAAAGGAATAAAAAAGGGCAAATTTCCCCGTAGAATGGTACAGTAATATTTTTAAAACGGGTCAGTGGTTTTAAAAATAGTTTAATAAAATTACTGTGTTTGGGTGAGGATCAATAAATTTAAAGAGTAATTTTTTTCAGAAATTTTTCAAGAGACTTTTTTTTTTCCTTCAAAGGGGTATTTAAATTAAACCTTTAAAAAAACAAATCAACCCCTTTAAAATAATAAGAGAAGGTGAAGAATGGTAATATTAATTTTGTGGCGTATAAAAAAAAAAAAAAAAATTTTCCCTTTTTCCTTCTTTTCGGCCCTGGGGATTTTTAGTTTTTCCTCTTTTGGCCCCCCTTTTTGGGGCATCAAACATTTTTGGGCTTTGTGCACAACCCTTTGGGTTTTCTTTGACAGCAATTATGAGGGGCAAGGGCTGGGCCAGAAATCTTTCTTGCCTCTTTCCGTATCTTACACGACGGGAGGCTGGTGAAAAGCCCCGGTTATATCACCAGGGGGGGGTAGGGATTTGGGGAAAAGTGCCTAAAATTACCCCTTTACAGGGGTGAAAAAGGGGAAATGTCCTGGACCAAAAAAATGCCCCCTGCCCACACTAAAACCGGGGAAGTTCGTAGCATTCCCTGAAGAAAACCAAATTTTGTCTTAAAAAGAAAAATATATTCGGGGGTTTTAAGGATGCCAGAAGTGTGGGAGGGGGTTTTTAATAAAGGTAAAAACGGGGGGGTGCAAAGCAAATTTAAAAACATTTTTACGATTTCAGTCATGCCCCTTGCAGAACACTTTTGATATTTGAGGTTTCGGCCCAAATTTTAAAAACGGGAAAAAATTTTTAAAATAAATGGAAACAGAGTTAAAAAAGGAAAACCCCACAATGTTACACAGATTTTTTTGGGGGTTTTGTAATAAAAAGGGTATTTTTTCAGCCCGTAAAACATTTGAAATGGCTTTTTTTGGGCCCGGAAGAGATTTCCAAAGTTTAAAAAAAACCCGTGATGTTTTGGGGTATAAACCCAATTTATGTTTTTTTTGGGGTTGGGAAATTTAAATAAAAAAACAACGGGATATTTCCATAAACAATTGCAAATATTTTAGAAGCATTTTTTACTTACTTTAAAATTTTTTTAAAAACAAAAACCTGGCCTCTAAAGGGCAAAGATTTCATGCCCCCAAGCACAAAAAAGAGGTAGATCACGCGACACAAGGCTACCCCGGCCGCCTGGTTAAAAAAAACACATTTTAGTAAAAATTTGGGGGAGAGGCCCGGGGGATATTAAGGGTTAAAAAACAAAAAAAGTGGGGCCCTTGGAAATTTTTGTTTAAAATTTGATGCCCGTTTATTTTGGACTCATTTTGGGGTTAATTCAATAATGGGAAATATTTCTTATCCATCTTAACTTGTATAGTGCAAGTTCATATTTCCTACCCTTAATGACATTCAGTAAATCTAATAATCATTTGTTTAGGTCTGGTGCAAAGCCTTCATGGATGGTTGTGAAGAGAAGATGACACACTCCCTTGGTTTAGGCAAGCTTAGCATGCAATCGACTATCACACGTCAATATGATTATCAGTCCAAAATGCTTGTCAAATAAATAACAATCCCTCATGGACCTGATTTTCCTTTTCAATAAAAATCCAACACAAGAACAGGTAGGGATACAGACATGTGGTTAAGGACACATCTAGGTAGATTTTTTTCTAGCCTTTGCAATGTAACATAGAATGCAATAAGACATCATGACCAAAATATACTGGCAAAAGTTACACAAGACTAAAAAAAACATCAGTAACCCTCAGTGGTTAAAGGGATGATATAATATATTATTAATGTAAACAACGCTTTGAACAGTACAGTAGTCCGAAATCTTATTATTTCATTTTGCTTCACTCAGACAAACAACATTTCTTGGCCTAACAGTTAATGGTTTCTTCATTCTCATTGGTCCGAAAAACATTTGTGACTTGAGCAGTGACTGAATGAAACGTCACTTAAGGCATATTCTTTGGACAACCCTGTGCAGAAACATATACAAAAATTCCACTTTCAAGTATAGGGAATAAGCTGGTCAGCTGCTTTGACAGTGTGTTACCTTTTCTTTGATTATCCTTTGGTTTGGGGGCAAGAGATGGCAGATTGTGAGTTTAATGTGTGGAGGGTAGCCAAGACCATCAATGTAGTGTACATTCAGCCTCAGAACATTGAAACAGGAGGTGAAAGCCCAGGCACAGTCAGCAGCAGGATTGCAGTGAAGAGGCTTGCTTATTATACAGCATTTAGTGACGTATGTGATTATGCTTAAAATACCCAGTATTCAAGTCTGTACATGCCTAAATACTAAACATAAGTAATTTATGTTTCTCTGTCTGATTGGCATTAAACATTAACAGGTGAGTTGTACAATGAAACCCTGCGGCAAGTCACATAAGTGTGTTCTGGACAACAGACCTGCTTCATAGTTATGTATTTCAGCCAATATAGAACATTATCATATTACATTCTTGAAAGGACAGCTTGTAATTTTCTTTAGTTGTGAATAAAGTCTTTGGATAAATTACTGGGTCCGTCATTTAGAGACTAAAACCACACTCATACAGCTCCCCGTCAGAAGGATTATCGATGCCACATAAATATCTTCAGAGGCACAACAGAGGGAGAGAGAGAGAAAGAGAGAGTCCCCATTTGCAGTTGAAATCATTGATGATGGAAATCCAATACAGGCCAACCTCTATGTTAATATTTCTTCTATGTAGTGAGTTGTCTTGTCAATAAGCTTTGTGGAGTTTGAGAGGCATAGCAGTCAATGAGGGACAAGGAAAGTGAAAGGAAAAGGCCAGGGGCAGCTGAGCATGCCTTTGGTGCCAACATAAGTTAATGCCAAAAATACACGGTGAACTTGGAGAATAGCTTTGTCCCTTCAAGCAACCTTTAAAACCCTGAGATAAACATGTATGTCCAGAATGGGACACACTATAGTCAAAGTACATATATATGAATAGATACAATCTTCAAAAGGTCACATCCTTGATTTGAGAGCGTCCATTTTGGCGAACATCAAAACAAATAAAGTATCAGCTAGGCTTTTTTTTCCACACCAAATTCTTTTTCAGTAGAAAATAAGTTGAAGTGGAGCGAAGCCCAGCTACAATCAAGCGTTAAAACAAGCATTGACCCAGGCGTAGTGCACTGTGGCTGTACAAATCAAAGGAAAGACATATTAGGTGGCCTTGTGTCCACTCGTGGGGCACTTTGGATCTTGTGCTCCAGCATATCCATTCTGAGCTTCCATTGGAATGAATTGTAAATGCTGGTTGGTTTGGAATTAAATCTATCCTCATTTTGGATTGTGTTTCTGCAGAAGAGCAGTCAATCCATGATTTGTCAGGTTCAAACATGGCGGCCAGTCAGGAAGTAGAGGGGCCGGTCCTCACTGCAGTTGGCCGTCTGAAACTCGTCCCGCAGACGAAACTGCCACTCGTCCTCCAGCTCTAATCTGATGACGGTCTGACGCAGGGAACTTCGGTCCTGGCAGATTACGCAGAGAGTGGCACCTGTGGAAACAATCAGGGTAAAAAACAAAATCTGAAAGGCCCCGCTAGTATTCCTTAGAGGCTGTACTGCTTTCTAAATCTACCTAGACTCATGATTGTTTTCTAATTGACTGATATATCTGGTTATATGCATTAACTTATTGGTATAACAAGAATGTGTTAACATGCACAGAAAGACACAGGAATATATATTGACTTTCCCCAGACAGTAGTGTCACATACCCCGTGAATCAATCTGGTGTAAAATCACTTGAGGTACAGTACATGATAACAACAGAGACAACAACAGAAGCAGTAGCAATAACGAGGACTACACTGATGTGTCACCTTTGAGGAAGCGGAATTTCTTGAGGAGTCCAGATACGACAAAAGAGTCACAAAGGTAAAGCAGGAGGCCACTAAACAGCAGGCCCTGATGGTTCAGGTTGGTGGAGTGTGGACGAGAGTTGATGTAGCACACAGAAATCTGGGACAAAAGATATGACAAGATACACCTCATTAATTCCACTTAAGTGGACTAAAGGAAACAAGCTAAGCTAATTTATAAGTTGCATTTTGTGCATCATAATTTATTTCCATTTCAGGAGAAAACACAAGAAATGTGTCTAGGCATGCAAATAATTGAAGTTGTGCATAGTGTGTCATCTCATATGCACAAATGTAAAGTGCAAATATGCACTGTTAGCAGTCAGTGTTTGCACATGTGCGTGTATGCAGGTCAGAATTTTCAAAGCAAAACAGATGGTGAAATTGTGTAACATGTTTCTGTGGAAAATTCTACAAACTTTAGGCTTATAAAAACAATTGAAATAAACTAAGTCAGCAGGTTTTTGTTATTTTGTTCATGGTTAATACTTTAAGATTCCCCTGAAACAGTAGCACGGTATTTACATAGGTTTTCACAATAATTTGTCCCTTAGGTCTTCTTCTAGGTTTAAGTTGAAGGAATGATGCTAATAGCCTTCTCTCCTGCTTTCAACTGCAACCTCCTGGGAGCTCTCACCTCCGGGCTGATGTTGAGGTAGCTGTCAATGGCCAAAACTGGGTTGTTCCTGTTCTGAACCGCTTTCGGAAACAGTCTGTGGCTACAGCTTTGCAGGAACCTTTCAAGCAAGTACTGGGCCGGGGCGTCAAGCAGGGTCTGCTCACTGTCTGGGGCGCAAACATACTGCGACGGACTGATTGCGGCGGCGTTTTCTATTTCCTGGGGAGAGAAGAAAATTGTTTAATGTTAGATGGTATCTCATACTAATAAACTCACTAGAACTGAAAAATAGGCATACACCCACCATGAGTTTAGGTTTGACCACGAAGTCATGGTTTCCCCCAACTGGAATGTGTTTCTTCATTAGGCTAAAGCAGTTAAAGCGACACAGAAGCAGCCCACTGCTGTTCACCCTTAGATTAAAGTCCACCTCCTCACAGCTATACCTACACATAAGACCAAAGTAGAAATATCAGGAGATTGAGACGCAGCACAAATCACCAAATGTGTGACTAATTGACACATTCCTCTACAAACGTACCGATTAAGGTCATATTGAACATTCTGTGTCAGGTCCACATTAAGCATGACAAAGTCATGGAGGTGACACCGGCTGAAGGGGTGGCTGGGAGATTTGCAAGCCAGGCTGCTGCTCCACCTGCGTGTACCGCACATTGCATACAGGGAGATCTTCGGTGTGTTTTCCATATGCTGCAGCACGGTCTTCAGGGACACATTAGTTCCATCTGATGTCTCACTGAGAGAGAAAAAAGAGGATAGGGCACACGTGAGAAGCTTTTTTTGGGGCAACACAATTTAAAAATCACTTATCTTTTGTGTCGTTTCCTTTAGAGTCTCTATACATATTATAATAAACACGTGTTTTAATTGCGGTTACAGCAAAAACTAAAAGTTTGCTTGAAAGGGGAAAAAATGCATTGTGAATACTTATAACTCTTAAAACTTAACAACTCCTCTCTCAGCAAATTTTACAAATCAAAAAGAAAATTCAACCTGCTGTCTGCTGTCTGCTGGGTGTTCCACAGCACGCAGGAGTCGTCCATCATGACAATGAAAGGCCATACATCTTGCCTATGGACACCTTGCTCCTCGAGTCTGTTTCTCTCCAGCTCCAGGTTATGATATGACAGCTCTTTGATCATGAAGCGAGCAGCACCTTGAACAGACAGAAGCACATGTGTCAATATTTTCCATTTATACTTTATCAAAACTACAGTGCATGTCAACACAGTGCAGCAGGAGGTAATACGTGCAAATAAGAGCACAAAAAAACACTTTCATGTTCCATAAACAGCAAAGTGTATTGGGTTTAGCCTGAACAGAACTGCTGGCATGCAGGCATTGGGACATGGGTGAAATGGCTAAAAGGGTGATCCCTGTTGCTGTTTATTTAGGAGTAATTTAGTTTAGTTACACCCATTTCAGACAGGCCATGCACCTGATTGGCTCACTTACAAATCAGACTATTGTGATGTAGAAAAAACATGACTGCCTGTAATAAATACATGACCAGGGTGGCTCTCTCACTGTAATAAAACCCCTACTAATCAGCAGGGAGATAAGTTGCAAGGTGACGTAGACTTAAAGGTACCCTGTAAAGTGTTTGAGCACTAGTGCTATAAAGCAATGTTTTTATGTGTGGGTTCCTGTTTGGTTTGTATTGTGCACACACGAGGATGTGTGGTCCTGCATTTTGGTGAGAAACACCTGAACAAAACTCCACATGACATATTTAAACTTATTTATGTTTTTTCTTGTTTTGTGTTTTAAATCAGTGACACACTGGGGAAATTTTTTGAAATTAGTGCATCCATAGATAGAAAAATTAAATTCTTACAACGACATTTTAGTTTAGTTAGGCCAGTAAGCTGCTCACCAACTCCCGCGCTGTTGAACATAGCTGGCAGGACGAGCAGGATGTGGTTGGGCCAGTACTTTCTGTATTGGGGCATCTCAAATTGCTTAACCACCAGAATATGCAGATGAACGGCACCCTCCATGGCATGGAAAATGTTGAGCAGGCCGTGCTCTTGGCGTCCTGTAGTCGGGGTGAAAATTGGACTCTTGAACACATCAGGGTCCTAGAGACAAACACAGAAAGAAGAAAGTTGAGCAAAAACAAAAGAGTAGTTGTGTAGTAGTTGTGAGCAAAATAAAATATTTAATGCATTGATTTGTGATGCTTCAGTTTAAAGAACTGAGCATCCCCCCCCTTCCCCTTTCCAGACATATAGATGTACCGACACACAGACACATAATCCTACATGTACCTAGTAAACTAACCTTGGTGGACACCAGAGGTAGGCGCATGCTCTCCAAGTGGCTACCCTGCTGACTGAAGACAAAGTGTTGCTCCTTGGCTTTGGGAATGACAAACTGGAGCTGGACTTCCTCCCCCAGCATGGACGAGCAGAAGGTGAAGGCATGGAAGGTGCATTCTGACAGCTATGACACACACATGCAGTATTAAGACTGAGAGATCACCTTTCAGCTTGGCTACAGATGATAAAAAAAGCTCTCAAGCGTTCAAGTGTCAATGTATTTTGACATGTTAGGATATCTATATGTGCATCTACTGTATAAGTCAGCAATGTTTGAAGTTACTCAAGCCCAAAGAAGGCAGCAGACGAGTGCCTTAGATGTGTGATGTGAGCCTGTGCACTCACCTGTGTGGCAGGGCCTGCTTCACAGTAGTGGTGACACTGTTCACAGTGATGAAAGGCATTGTGGGCCGCAAACCTGCTCAGACGTATGGACTTGGTCACTCGTTTGGCTGGTGTTTGGCTCTCGCCTTCTTGCTTAAAATCTGCAAAAAAACAAACATGTTCACATTCCTACATTGGGATAAGCTTGTTTAACTTAATATTAAAGTAACACCCATGTTGTATTTACACTGGCAGATTAAAAGTGACTGACGCTGCTGAGTGTTTGCATATTTCTGCTGACCTTTTAAGCACTTTGGCATCTTGTCAGTGTAAACAGGGCTGGCCATCCTGAACTTAGGGTCCCGGGGGTAAGGGTCAAAGGGCAGCTTTTGCACTTCCTCAATGTCAGGCAACTGGGTATTAACTAGAGTTGTGACCTCTGATGTTTCTGGGGATGAAAAGAACATGAAAACATGAGAACAAAAACTACATCACTGTGAAAAAGACAATCTGACATTTGGTTCCTTATTATGTCTATGGTGTGTTTAAAACTATGAGGTCAGAATAAATAAGTCAGTTAAGTCCCAATGATCTTCACCTTCTTCCTCCTCTTCTTCCTCATCATACACATCTACCTCCAACAATCTGATGAGCATTCGAAACAGGATACGAAGAAACTGCAGATAGGCACCAGTTTTTCCCACCTAACAAAGGACATGAAATAAATCCCTGAATTGTTACAAAAACACTTAAATGCATATGCATAATTAATATAATACACATATTAGTATTTATATGCACCTGTGGGGGTCCACTGAGTAGCAGGCGTCGTGGATGTGGCACAGATGGAGCTTCATAATCGGCGTGGTGCTGCCTGGCGATGGTCCACTGGCGGTAGTAAATGCTCTGCTCCGCCCCCTGCAGGTTGTGCGTGATGAGGGGCCTCAAGGGGCTGCTCCAGGCTACATCTGCATGAGGCAGCAGGGAGAAGGAGCTCAGCTGACTCCCAGACTCCCCCGCCAGCAGGTTGTATGCTGCCCGTGACAAAATAACTGTCCGCGGTGACACCCGAGCAGGCTTAGAGTCTCGACTACACTGTGTGGACTGGCTGGGTCTCTGGGTGGAGGAGGAAGATGGGGAGGGCGAGGAAGAGGAGGAACTAGAGTAAAGAGATGGAGGGGCTTTGGAGGGATTGGAGGAAAGCTGGCTTGCCGGGGAATCGCACTCCTGCTTGAAGCCTTGTGTTAGTGTCACTGTGCTTATGTCGGAGGTGATGGCACCTTCAGGTGGGCAGGTGGAGGTGGAGGGCTTCTGGCAAGAGTCGGCAACGTCAGATGAACTGACACCATTCTCTGGGAAAGAGCCTGAGTGGAGACATGAAGAGAGCACAAGGATAAATAAAACTTAATAAAAAAAAATTACTTAAAGTCAAATGGTGGTGTTTGCAACTTGAATCCTACGACTCAGTATGTCAGTGAGGTCAGGGGCTCACCAGAGGTTCTGGTCGCAGCGCTGCCGTTGCTCTGAGGCCTTTCCAGCTCTTCTCCATCATTCAAGCTGGTGGTGGTCTTTTCTCCTTCGGATTCCCGAGGGGCCATGGCATTTTTGGGCTCCTGGACCACGCCCATGGACACGTAGGTGCAGGCCAGCCCCACCTCCTGCTCCAGGGCTGTACGACTCAGGTAGCTGGAGTCTATCAGACGCAGGTCGCAGTATTTCAAAGACCTAGAAAGGTAAAAGTCCAAAAGATTTTCACATAGAAGTTTTATTGCCTATGTCTATATTCTCATCTACATTTCTTTAATTTAGAAAAAAAACAGTTTAAGCCTAAATGAATTTATTTGTTAATTGTACACAATAAAATTATCCAAATTGTATTGAAAATTTGATTAAATTACACAAGCATTGAGTTATAATTAAGTTGGAATGCTTGTGTTATAAATCTCATGATTGTTTACTGATGCTGACACAAGAGATACACAACCCGGACTGGCACACTGGGTGCAGGAACTAATATAAATGGGCCTCTCTTGTAGAGAAGACAACCCACACAGTGTAAATGTAGACATGTAAGCTAACACTTGGAGGGCAAAGAAAAAGTCACGGTAACTGCAAACCAAGAGGAATTATAGATGAGCTTAAAGGCAACGTACTACACTTTTCATGACTGATGATCACATTTTTATTATTTTCAAGTGTTGGGGCAGCTTACCTGGGAAAGGTTTCTCCTAGAGGGTCCTTTCCTGTGAGGATGACGATACAGGGCAGCCCTTCCAGATCCTCATAAGTGTGCGGTACCCAGTCTCCATTCTCACAGCCTCTCCAGGTCTACAGCATAACACAAGTATTGCATAATGTTTATTATTCAGTTATTATGCATCATTTAGAACTAGACCAATAATGCATTTCAGGCTGACAAATTTAATTTCATATTTTAAAAATACATTTTTTAGGCTAGTGGTCTAGATCACAGGTCCCATATTATTTCAAATGTGAATGTGTCAAACTAAGAATAGTCTAATCACATTCACTAGTGGGGTTTCAGTGGAAATATTTGGTGATTTTAATGAGGTTTTAGATAATTTGCAATGTCAAAAAACTGAGAAAAGGAAACAAGTGAATTCTAAGAATTAAGTCAACTCCCAGATGATCAATTCAGATTTCTCTGTAAAATTGAATTTCATTCAAATCCTGATACCTATTCAAACATTAATGAACGTGAATGTTTTACTCATGGATCGGATTTCCTTAACACATCTTGCTTGAATAAACCACAGTCACTTTATTTAAATATTTCAAACGTATGGTAAAATAACACAACAAAAAGACTCATGTGACTCTGGTTGCATGGCATTCTCACCTTGAGGCGGCTGGTGAAATTTCTGTGCAGGTTGAGTTCCGAGGCCGGGCTTCCTAGCAGCACGGCAAAGCACAACTGGAGGCCCAGTTTGTCCCTAACATCCTCTAGTCGTTCCCGGGCCAGCATTGCCAGCTGCAGTGAGGGGACTCGAACCAACAGCATGTGGCCACGGCCTTGGGAGCCCTCTCTGCTTGGTGCGTTGATTAGGTCCTCCACCATGGCCAGGGTCTCTGGGGTAATGTGGTCTCTAAGCGACGGGGAAGAGGTCAGGGCCATCATGGCCTCAGTGTACTGCTGAATCAGCAGGTAACTGCGGATCACCATGCTGTGAAGGTGCGGATGTCTGGGACACAAATAGGGAGTTTGTAAGTTCGAGCTTTATAGCTGAATATGATGCATTTTATCAACAGGCAAAATTACTATAGACAGGTTTTTGTTTCATAACCTACTCACTGCCAGTAATTGCCATTTGAAAATACACGTCTGTAAAATTTTGATTGACAATATGCCTAACAATCATCAGTAACACCATAATCACCTTTCCAGCAGTGTGTGGACCATCTTCTCAAAGGCATCATCACAACGCAGAATGGGGCTGGCAACACCCCACTGCAGGGAGCTGCTGTAGTCCCTCAGGCCAAAGTAGAGCAACTCATTAGGAGACTGCTCCCCCTGCTGGATGAAGGTTATAATATATTGAGAAAATGGCATTATTTTTTAAATGTCAATACTTTTAGATTTTTTCCAATTTATACAATGACTATACTGCACCAAATGTAATGATGAAAAGCAGAACTAGTCTACTAAGCATGTAACGAGTCTCGTCTCATTGCATTATGCTTGATCTGAAGCTTAGTGAGTACTTTCACTTCATTATTATATTACATTGCTCTATTGAATGAGCAGTTCATAGCTTTTTTCACCTGTATCTCCTTAAAATGTAGTAATGTCTACGTGCCAACTATCATCAACAGCTGCATATGTCTATGAAACAAAAAGAAATGATTTGAGTAAACTTTTTTACGCTGCCTGAAAATTATGCAGTAATTCACATTAAATTATTCAAGGAATGTCTAAAAGAATCTACCTAGTTTGGTGCAGCTCTTTTTCACATGTTTGACCTGTCTCAGTTTATCTATCTCAGATATCAGTTTATTTGTCTAAATAATGCCATCCAGCTGATACTTCAATATTATGTGCTATTGAAATTCACCTCAAATAATAATAGGAATAACTAGCACACCATGACTTAGTACCCCTCTGCTCTAAGACTCTGAATTTTATTCATGTATTTAAATAATAAAATGGTACAAGCTTAAATATAATTAGGACGGACCTACACCCTGTTTATGAAATAAGTGTTACAGAATTAGAACAAAACACACAATGACCTGAAACCAGAATAAATATTTGAAGATATTTGAATAGCACCATACTAGTATAGTGTAGCATCAGCAAAAATATATAGATATATATTTTTAAAACATTATATCTTGGGGTGCCCCAGTAACCATGAACTACTACAAATACTATTTCTAGTCATAGTTCCATTATCTTTATTGTGACTATTATTGCCACTGCTCATCAAACCCCAAACGGCATCATCAGACCCCGCCTACCAAGAGCCTGGGTCTGTCTGAGGTTTCTTTCTAAAAGGTTGTTATTCTTTGCCATTGTCGCACTAAATGCTTGCTCTTGGGGGAATTACTGGAATTGTTGGGTCTTTATATATTATAGACTGTGGTCTAGACCTACTCTATCTGTAAAGTGCCTTGACATAACTCTTGTTATGATTTGAAATAAAATTGAATTGAATATATCTCATTTATTATCTCAAAAGTCATCATTGAGTTACCTCTTTTGTTAGTGTAAGTGCACTTTATGTCCACCAGGTAGAGTAGCTACCCCACAGCTGTAACAAACTCGCCTCTGCATGCTGCCATAACAAAATTCAGACACAAAATAGCTTTGATGCTACAATATCCTTGTGTGACTTTCACTGAACTATGCCCCTTTACAAGAATAAAGTATTAGACAGCCATTCATGACGATTTGCTGAGGACATTTGGGATGTTAAAATAATACTCACCAGACTATCGTTGGAGGGCCAGTGAACTTCGTTGTGGATGCTGATGCGGGACTGGCGGGTCTGCAGTGTGTGCGGGAAGCAGCTGACCTGCAGGACCAGGAGGTTCATGGCATCCAGGACTTCCTGGCAGTTCACCACCCGGTCAGCCAAACCCTGCAGCTCGCCGTGGCACACGGAGCCTGACAGAGCACTGGTGAAGAAATGTTTAAAACATGAGAGGGGCATTCTAGATTCCAGTTCAAATTATGCCATAGCTGTTAATAACATTTATGAAAATAACAACTCAATTGGGGACTTAGATAGTGAGGGTTTTAATATTTGCTTTGCTAACAGTGTGTCATTTCCAAGAAAAACCCTCTGGAAAACAGGAAGTGATGTCTGTTATGTTTCAGGCAGTAACAGCAGTTTGCTTGAAATAAGATCTTGGAGGCTGGCAGAAGTAGCAACCATATCTAAACAGAAAAATAAAATGCCTAAAAACACCAAATCCAGCAAACAATGTGGACCAAATATCAATTTGAACCACATACTGTATGTTAAAAAAATAATCAAAAAAAACAAACAAATATAGTACTCAAATTATGTACATTTAACCAAAATAAAAGGTTGGAGATACTTGGTGTGTGTGTTTTCACTTGCTTGCAGCTGTTCTCCTCTCTCCACTTTAATCAGTGTATGAAAAGGCTAGATTTGCAGCCATAACAACAGCATGAATCACACAGCTTTAGATTATCAACAGAACAAAATAAAGTCAGTGGACTTGTCTTACCTTGTGAGGTCGACGTGTGAGTTGTCGTGAATGAGGACATACAGGGTGTAGGGGTTCTGCTTGACTTTTCTCATGAAGGCTTCCATCTTGGCGTGAACCTCACCATCTAGACGCACCACATACTTGTCTGACTTCTGGTGGGCTGTGCAGACGTCCTCGATTCCCAGGTCAACAAGAACTCCTGAGCAAAACAAACAAACCCCTAATCTTTGACAGATCTTGTTGTAATAACTTAGTGAAAACCCATCGCTAGAACATTAAGTCTCTGACATGGAAGGTTTTGTTGAAGTTTCGAGATCTAAGTAGGTGGAAAAGTCATCCTTTAATCTTTATTATGTTGTTATTTATGACGTTGCCTCTGGCCACAGACCTGATTGTCGGATGCGCTGTGCTGTCTGGTGTACCAGAATGTGAGATGGAGGGACCAGAACAAGAAAGTCCACTTTACAAAAACGCCCCAAGTCGAGGTTCTGGGTTCCTGAGTCAGCGATGGAGCAGACTTGAGAGAGGAGACTCCGGGCCACGCTCAGCTGCGTCGGATAGATCTGGAAGACCTTACATAACAGCTCTGCTACAAGAAAACATAGGAGACTATGTCAATGTAGTATAATATCATGTGCAACAAAATAATAATTACCTTGTTTTACCTTAAGTAAAACAGACATTTGAAAATGCGGAGAATATCAATGAAAACATTTTATTTGCTGCAGATATATACATATATATATATATCCCTATATATATGAGTCTATGTGGAATATATATGGATTGTTTTGTCTGGTAAAAAAAACAGCCAAGCAGTTGAGAGAGTGAGTACGATAGAGAGCAGGCTAACCTCTGTCTGAGGGTGGTGACATGCTGGCAGCCTCCTGGGAGTGGATGTGGTAAGTGACATCGCTGTGGAAGGGCTGGATGACCTGTCCCTTCCGTCTGCGCTGATATCGCACAAGCTGCTTGTCCAAATTGTCCCCTAAAAATAACCAGTCACCATAGTCACACAAAGACACAGAGCCTGGCATAGCCTGCTGCTACAACACAAATCCCGTTCTAGTTTAGTCCTTGATATTCAGACAACATCATTGTGTCAAACTTGTCTTGTGATAAATTTAGTTAGAGGATTATGACTAAAACAATAGCCACAGTCATTGTTAGGTGTTAGGTGTAACATTGGGCATTCAAATCATTGCATCACTGCATCACATTGCAGGCGGGGTTATTCTGCATCAATGCAGTGACATACCATAATTGATTATTGCCTGCTATTGCTTGTTCATTTTTCTTTGGCTTTTTTTTTGCTTTTGCCTCTTGTCTGTTGTCTGCTATGTTCAGACTCCGCTACATTCGGGAAGTGCCTTTTAAGAGCAGAAAAAATGGGAGTTCATATAAATCTGACTGCTGGAATTTGTTGATGAAAACCCTGTGAAGCAATATATAATACATATGAGGAGGTGGCACATCATGACGCATCATGATCTAATCAGGATGTCGAATCGCATCAAATCGCTGACAGGTTCGTAATCAAAATGAATTGTGAGACCAGTGACTATTCAAACTTCTAGTCATTACAGAGTACTGGCTTTAAGTGTAATGTTTTGTTTCATATACAGTACATGTAATCATTAAACGCTGTGGGAAATATTCAGTTCATCTTGTTTCTTCTCCTAATATGCACTCACCTAGTGACGTGGTTTTGAAGTGAGATGCCAAGATGCTGACTTTCCCTGTGATGAGTTCGTAACTGATTTCCTTCAGAAACTCATTGGTTGTGAGCATCCCCTCAGCTAAGGCCCTTGCTTGGTACTTTCCTGTGTCCAACACATAAGTTAAGATTAGATCATAACTTTTCCCATACAGTGCACAGATTGGTCGAAGTACTAAAGTCGCAACAAAGATGGTTAAATGGTTTCTACTCGATGGCAACACTTACCCAAAACTAGCACACAAAACTCGCTGCCACTCATTTTAGAGGCACATATAATGACAACATATGTTGGCAGGCACTTCTGGTTGTGAGGACCCTCACTGAGAGAACGTAGTGACTCAGAGATGCCTTCTCCCAAAGAGTTATGGGTAACCATGACTTGGACACTGCCCCCTGAGACACTGGATTCCAGCCGAGCTAACCAGGGCAGCTGGGACGGGGAGATGGCCGGACCCCTAGGACAGCACAACATGGCCTTCAAAACAATCTGCTCCAGCTCCTCCCTTAGAGGAATTTGCACCGAACCTGCAAAATCAACGTAATTATGAAAAGTCAAAACCACTGATATAGAAGCTCAGAGGTAGTAATATATATAACAAAGTTAGATATTTGTATTGACAGCCATGTTTCTGTTCAAATAAGACACCAGCACCTCATGGTCAGCCGCCCCACTACACTGTGTGGTTGATAACTGCAAACAGGCAACATGTCAGAAAAAAAACACTAGTGACAGCGAACGCTGCTTTGTGCGCTGTGAGTTTGTTGCTTACCTAAACGTGCAAGATACTGTAAAGTGAGCAGAATCATTGTCTCCACACAGAGAAGCTGGCTGCTGCTGAGGCCCAACGTCTCCAGGGTTTTCTCTGTCAATTGGCTGTTATTATAGCAGCTGACCAGGAGGGGGCTCACCACTATGTCCCCAACGTTCCCATAAAAATAAGGTAAAGTGCCATGCCCTGAAAAGAAAAGTTACTATTAGACAAAACAAATAGCAGCCAGAAATATGGGACAGCAAGTAACAACAACTTCAATATTTGTTCTGCTGAATTGAAAAACGTTCAAAGTTTGAAAGTACAGTTAAACAGTTATGAGTATAAGCTTGATATTTAGACACTTAATATTTCAAAACAGGTACAAAAGGCAGCTAGCTGCAAGAGAGGAAATGGCTTACTATTAAAAATCAGATGGACATTTGTCATATGAAAAAGTTAACTACTCATGCCTTTCTGAAAAGACTGTATTGGTTGGCTCCCTGATAAGTACCACCAGGATAATTGACATTTAGAAATTCATTTTATTCTACTTTACTGGCAAAACAACCTCTGACTCAGTTTTTTTTCTGACATTCATAAAGATTGTTTTGCTATGCAATGCAGATGATATTTAATTTGCAGTTTTAGGACAAAGCAGTTCATTAAAATAAAGCTTGTACCAATGAGGATGACAGGGCGAATTCCTGAAGAGCTGAGCAGGTTGTCGGGGACGATGACAGTCTCTCCGGCGCTGACAGGCTGGGGCTGAATGACTCCTGCTACTGGTGGCTGAGGAGAGGACACTCCCAATACAGCACCTGGAGGGTAATAAAATAATAAATGTCAATACTAGGATTAAGCACCATCAGCTAAATTGTGACATTGGTTAAGTTTGAACATATTAGTATTTTACTACTGTTTAAATCATAAAACACTACAGTAATATTTGTGGCTGTGGTGTTGTGATTACAGAAATGTTATAAATGAAATTAAAAAAATAAATCAGGACAATTTATCTGAAATTATGCTCTTACATAATAACCACCGTTACATGATGTGGAAAAAATCTTCCTCAATCATGCTGTTTTGGTTAACCAATTGTGCAACAAACTCTCCAGCTCTATCTCCATGGAGATACTGAGTGAATTATCCCTAACAACCAGAGAACATCAGAGATGTGGCATACTCAGCCCCAACCCACAAGGAGAGAGGGGTGGGGGGTGGGGGGGGGGTTGTAAAGAACAAAGCTTCTGCTCCTAATGGCACAGAAAATACACATCGGCACACACATTCTTATTGCATCTCACACTGACTCGTGTAAAATGCATCACGGCTCATTGAGAGCCGTCCTGATTGGGTTCAGGAACTGACCTGGCGAACAAGCTATCGGCCGGATGGCTGGCACAGGGACGGCTGTTGGCGGGACGGGTACCAACGAGTTGGGATGCCAGCTCCGGTGGCGCTTCTTTGGAGGACCCGAGTTCATGGCAGTGGATACTGAACATCCAAAACAGACACAGATAACAACAATAATGATAATGACTGCTTAGCATATAGCTTCTAAAGATACTGTATGTGACTTCATTTACTACTAAAACCGTTTTACTTTACTACATTTTTATTATTGATTTACTCTTAAGAAAGGAAGGACTTACCAGGACTGTCTCCTAAGTCAGCATTGCGATACCCCTGACCTGGTGGCCCTAAAGAGACCACGGAGGGGCTCAGTAAGGGAGGACGCCCATCAACACCCAGGCTATTTGTTGGCCCATTCACCCTCAGAGCTGTGGGCACTAGAAACAAACATGCATGCAGATAAATACACACATAACACACTAGAGATAGTTCAAGGTTCTGTACTCAACATTCAGAATGTTAACAAATATTCTTTTATATTTTACAATATTGAGATTTCATGGTTGTGGAAACAAGACTTAGAGTCCACAGCCATAGTAGCAGCTCTGTGACGCTGTACGTAAGCACAGCAGAGCATGAAACTAAATGCAAACTTCTGCATGCTAACATGCACATTGTGACAATGCTAATATGCTGATGTTTAGCATGGTCACAATCTTAGTGTAAAGTGTTAACATGCTAACATTCCCTAATTAGTACAACACAAAGTACAGTTGAGGCTGAAGGGAACTGTAAACCGTTTTGCAGGTTGTAGTCATGAACCAATGTTTTTAAGTTGTAACTGGTGATGGCACAAAAAGGAAAGCCATTAGATCAGTAACGTAATTAGGATTCATCCTCTTGTCACCGTGCTTTTCTGTGAAAAACGTTCCATGGCAATCCATCATATAGTTGTTGAGATATAAACATAAAATGTTTTCACAACTGTAACTATCTGCTGAGCAATACATAAAAATGAGTCAGTACTAAAGGTGACTTATGGATTTCCTATACATTATTGTGTATTGCCAATGATGGGATTGGATATTTTGCAACCTCATATTCACTGTGTTTGCAATATACTAAAACATTGATTGGTGTGTACGGCCTTTGCTTGTCAATATCACAACCTTGTAAAGGAGCTACTAGATAGCAAAGCTTAAAAAGTCATTACAGCATTCCTTCCTTTAGTATTGATTGGTGTGTAAATACAAGTGCACACACATGCATCAGTTTGTGTGTACATATTACGTGTGTGTGTGTGTGTGTGTGTGTGTGTGTGTGTGTCTGTCTGTGTGTAAGCAGGCCATAGCATAGGTTAATCTTGTCTCCATGGTTAGCCACAGCATCATCTGCCTTATGCTGAACCACGTAGCTAAGCAACCCTTTCCAGCATAAGTGAAAGGCCATTTAAGTGACTCACATGAAAGCTTATCAGCATCTAAATCCTTGCAAATGTCACAGTCAAAGCCTGGATGCAGCTAGTATTGTGGGAGTGCGACCAAAAAACTGTGTGGTTTATGTTATTGTGGGTGTCTCTTACTCAAGAATAATGCAGAGGGTGTACTATAAAAGGAGCTTCACCTATTGGTAGAGTCTTGTTTCCAGATGGGGATGAAAGAGGTTTGGGGAAACTGCAGTCTCTGCCAAGGTCCTGACTTCCAAAAAAGATTGAGGATACTTGCATTGTCCTGGTGTCTGGAGAATCTGGAGGTAAAAAAAAAGATGACACATGTATCATTAAAATACATATATACCCGGCAACTTAACACCCACTGTTATGCTGATTGGTCATTTGGTTACCTTTGGCCTTTATTCTACTGATCAAACACTAGCAGACGCTTCTGTGTCTATATCCAATGTCCACTGCACAATGCAAACAAATCATAGCTCTCCTTTTCATTAATCATTCAAGGATAAACATGCATTTGGAGCAGAGGTGGAAAAGTGCATGGTACAATGTTTAACCTCTTGGCTTGCTATTTGGGAGCAGAATGTACCTGAAGGTTGCAGTCAAAGATATCAGACAAG
The DNA here is from genome assembly GCF_008692095.1 of Etheostoma spectabile. Lineage (NCBI taxonomy): Eukaryota > Metazoa > Chordata > Actinopteri > Perciformes > Percidae > Etheostoma > Etheostoma spectabile. Next base: position 10,819,881 of record NC_045744.1, on the reverse strand, counting down.
GGTTATGCCAACAACGAGCCCCACAGCTCAGTTTTTGAACACATTAATGTGTGAGATCTCTGCTGACAGGCAGCTTCCAGGCTGAGAACAAATCAATACCATAAGCCCGGGAGCTTATTTTCAATCAAAGAGGGAACGGGCACTCTTGTTGTGAGAGGCCAGAGAAGAAAGAAAGGAAGAATCTGTCTCACAGTCATTTAGTTGTTGGTTTACCTGAAATGATTCCGGCCTTAATTTATTTCATTACACTGTTACATTTTTACTTTTTTTGCATGACCTTGTATGTCAAACAGTGACAGAATGAAATTGTGTTCTGTAAATAAGTATTCTACTCAAATGAATAACATTTCCTTTTTGACCTAAGAATATTGAGATATGAAACAGGCACTGCTCATAACCAACAATAAATAATAAAAAATATACTGAAAAGTACTACTGATTCAATATCAGTATGCTACTGGAATATACACTAAAGTGTCACAGCAACAAAATGAGATGAAACACAACCCACAAAGCCTCCGCTTTGTCACAGACTCACTCGTATACAGCAAAATGCAGGGGAGCAGCCCAAAATTTAAGGGCTTAGACACCAGCATCAGTTTCTATGGCAACAACATAAACCTATCAGCATGAACGAACCAGTGCAATAACTCTTTCTGGTGAAATATATACTGTACATTTCGGATTGCCATTTGAATGAGAATGTACACAGACAATACATTCTATGTAACTTTTTAGTCAACCAACTGTTTAAATTTTAGGATAATCATCTTACAGAGAAGTTGTTTTAGGGATACATGATGGGAATCGTTAAATATTGCGATGCATGTTATCTGTGCTGAATGCACCCTCACCTGAGAGGGAGAAGGGAGACGAGCTGTGTCCACTGGCGCCTCCATTTTCTTTGCTGCTGAGAGAGGAGGACGAGCTGGGTTTGGACGTTGATGCACTGCTAGAGAACTGACGGGTTTTACAGTCTGCGAAGGCACGGAGAGGAATGACAAAAACTGTGACTAACAGTACGTAACAGCACGTCAGAGAATAAATCATAGCACTGCCAGACTGAATTGGAATATGAATCCAGAATTGGGATTTTACCTTTCCAGCAGATGAGGGGTCCTTTGCACAGAGCACCCTGAGAATTCTTTACCAGGTAGTATTTTAAGTGCTTCTGCTTCTTGGGCTGGGTGGATAACTTCAGGTTGATGTGGTTTGAAAACTCAGTGAAGTATCTGAAACCCTTTTCCCCACAGCCGACACAGTTTCCTGAAAAGCCTGAAAGTAATGTCACAAAAATGGAATTATTCTATTATTTGCAAACATTATTCACAGTACAAATATATACAGTTCAGACTGGTGTTTTACCAGCAAAAACTAACAACAGAGCGTAATTATTCTAACAATGTAAAGTGATGCTGATAGCTATCTGTCTCCTTTACTCTGACCTCAGAACAGGGGAACAAACTGACCTAAAAGTGCATTTTTCCCATTTTCGTCAGGCAAAAACCGGCGGTCCACGGCACACACCAGGATGTGCTCGGGGACGCTGGGGGACTTTGCACCGACCAGCTCGAAGCCTGCTGGGACTTCAATGGGCTCCGTTGCTGTGGAGACTAGGCGGAGGTCCTTGCCAGCCTGACAGAACCCTGAGAAGAGAGGATGAGACCGATGTGACACTTGAAGAAATAACAAAAGACTTTAGGGTCAGTTGAAAAGTTTATATATTAAGCGATTAAAACAAAGACATGGAAATCATGTCTACTATAATTCTAGCATCCATGACAACGAGCTTAATTTTTGCATTTCATATTAGGTAAAGGTTTTTGTGGTTCAATGTTAATGTGTTAAGTTTCTACAGTCCGAATCAAGGCCTTTTCGTTTACCATCCAATGTGCAGCAGTCATCCGGAGCAGGGGTCTGTAGGTAGGGAAGTGGAGGGCTGCTGCTGTCTGAGTCATCATCGTCCTCCAGCTCCTCCTGATCGTTGGACGAGTGGCCGTTCATAAGCTCCTGGCCTGGCGGCTCCCCACCATGGAGGTCGGCTTTTGACTTTGTGTCTGATGGACATTTTAAATCTAATTATTTCACTAGAGCTGGATTAGAGTTACGGGTAACACTGTATTTTACAGGCAAATTCCTTAATCATTTTCTAGTTAGTTTTTTGGACAGAACAGCGATTTGATACTAATTGTAGGAAATTATAGTGAATTCGGGAACAGTGACCTAAAAAGTCTTTTATTTAATACACAGCAGGTCAGCTGAAAGGTAAGGTTAAGGTGGACACACATTTAAACATAAATGAAAAATAAAGTACTAATAATAAATGAATTGATATTTACGTGTATGAAAATGGTGCTGTTCTTTGAAGTATATATTTTATAATTAGTACAAAATAACATATTTCTTTCTAAGAAATGATTAGGAAATACAGACCCATAACATAACGAAACCTGTTAAAAACAACAATATGACCACATAATTGACTCTTTATCTCAATATTGATAATTGTCGGTACTTAGGGCGGAAAAATTGGCACTTTCATGTGTATGCATGCATGTATATTCAAATGTAGACCAGAGGTGCATGACAAGGAAATCAGAAGTTAATGTCGACATGTCATAAGTAATGTTGACAGGTGCGTTTCCTACCTTCCATGTTACCAGGAAAAGACTCTGGCTCAAGGTAGAGCTGTGTGAAGATGGGCTGTGGATCTCCACTGCTGGAGCGCAGTGATGCCTCAATAGAGTTGTGGAGAGCCTCTTCAAATCGAGCAGATTTCAGTTGCCCGGCGTATGAATTCCCCATTATCTGTGAGAGCAAAGAGAGGATGATGAGCAAAGATGCAGTCATTTATCTTATTTATGCACTCTTTATCTCTTTCAATTAGTTCCTTATATAAGACTAGCAATCTCTGTGGCAGACAAGCTGCAGGCGTCTCACACAAATGAATTTATGTTTTTTAATGAACACAGCTGAGTCTTTTCTGAGTTACATGAGTATATCTCAATTGGGTTTTTAATCGTGGGAATTATTCTGCCTGACATTTTATAGACCAAATTATTAATCGGTCACTCAAGAATATAATCATCAAATTAATCAATGGTGAAAATAATCTTTAGTTGCAGCCCTTTATGTGGATGCTTTGCTCACTGTTATTATCCATCTTAAGATAAATGTGTCTGGTTTACCAAACATAATGGCCAAGGCCAATGGCCTTTTTTGGTTCTTTCTCCTTCTGTCTGTTGTGTCACTCTGCCTGCTCTGCCCCCGTGCCCCCTCCACCCAAATGTCCACTCTGGGACATCTGCCGGGGTCGGCTGCATGGGCCTGAGGTTGGCCAACTCTCTGGTGGCAGGTGGCAGCTGGACATAGGGCTAAGCATAGTATTAAAGAGAGCACAAGAAAGAGACAGAAGGAGCAACAGAAAGCACTCAAAATGTGGTGACACAGCAGAACTGACCCATGGCTGTGCTACATTGTGGTGTCCTTTCATTACAGAGTGGAGCTTCCTAGTCAATACTCCCACTTTTCAGTTTGCCATAACATTTCACTAAATTTGTTTTTAATACCAAGCCAGTAATCAAGAGCGTTTAAACTGTGTTGAAAAAGAAAATAAAGGGAGTTTTGGCTGTTTGTCCTTGGACTACTGACTGGTGCAGACTAGTGTTGTGGCTTATCAACACTAGAGCAGCCATGTGGAGGCCCAGGTTGAAGACTTCAGCTGTTTGGAAAAAGCTCAAACTCCTCATTCAGGCCTTACAAAGAATCTGTGCAGCACTTTAATGTCAAGGTTATGTGTTGTTCCTTTAGTTTTGACGGTAGTGACCTAAACTTGAGCTTAGAGTTTAGCAATGATTTAACCAACCTTGCCTTTTCAGAACTGTGTTTTTTCAATCCAACAATAGCCTTGGATTGTAGATGTTTATTTGCATGTGTTGATATGAAGCAGCTCTCACATAAAACTCTTCATTTAAGCTATTTCACATTTAACATAGGCAATAGATTAGTAGATTTATTAATGACAGTTTAACTTTTTTACAATCCATTAGGGCAGCAACAAACAATTTCTTCTTATTTTTGATTCATCTGTTTATCTGATATATTCTCCTTGAAATGTCAACATTACAGACAAATGTCCATTTTAGACTCCGAAGTGAGGTCTTTCAAAGTATTGTTTTATACAACCAACAGTGAACAATGAAATCAATGTTCTGTGAAGTTTTACTATTCATCTGTAGCACACACTGAATATGAAAGTCAGTGAATCCATTTTAACTTGATACACAGTCTTTTAGCCAGACAAACACCCTGAACCTTTTTATTTTTTATTTAATAATGGGCAGGCTAAGAATAAAGTTGGAGCTGCTTTTCTCCTCCCAGGTCTCATTTTGCCCATGCCTGGACAAGTTCCAGACCCTGTGTTTACCTTTAACAACCTTCCTGGGGAGGAATCTGACCAATCCAGACAAAAGACAAGATTAACAGTGCCTGACTGTGCTGTCAAAGAGATAAGCAGCTTAACAGAATAAAGCTACAGTATTTCTTGCTTAACTGATGGAGGAAGGTGGCTGCAGAGAGAAAACAAAGACAGATGGGGTAAAAAAAAAAGAAAAAAAGAAATGAGTGCCTGAGGGCGTTTTTAAGCAGCCGCTGCCTGCCTGTTTGAATGTGAAGTCAAAAGAAGGCTCAGGAGGTCTCTTTGGCAAGCCTCAGCAGACAGATTTGTCATTAACCTCACGGAGGCCGGAGGTGAACACAGAGAATGACCTTTTATCACCTGTGCAATTTAAAACAAAGCCGGACTGTTGCAGAGGTTGCTTTTGATTCAGGTGGTTGCTAAGGTCAGCTGAAGTGGCAGGTGAGTCAGCGGCTGCAGTCCACTTGATGGATGGTCAAACATAATGTGTGGACTCCACTGGGGAGAAGCCGGTTAATGTCCAAAGACTAATGGCTTGAAAAGGGGGCATTCATGTCACAGAGTGGTGAGTGTAAAACTGCCTCTCAGTGGGTCAGACGGTCAGTCAAGGCCATTCCTCAGCTGCTGGGTGGTATCAACAGATTGCATGAATTTGACCCCAGGTCGAAGTAAGATAGTCTAATCTTCACTCAGTGGATTTGAGAGAACCAAGACAGAGAAAATATGAGACAGACACTGAAATTCATTTCTAATAGTTGAGCAGTGCATTAAAAACAAGGTGACTTACATTGTTGGATTGTTCCCAGGCGTGAAGGGACTTGGTCACGTCTGCTACATGCTGGATTACTACCACCCAATGGAAACTTTTAGCAAAGACATTTTTTCCTCAGTGCTTTGAGACCTGGGGGAGAGCAGGGAGATCACTGTCATTGATACAATTAAGCACAAATGAAACATTTTATATCTTCTAAAAGATATAAAGTAGCCTACTGGGTTGTGTTTTCTCTAAGTAGCCAATATTATCCTAATATTCTGTTAATCTCATTTTATTAAAAACTCAACAAACTGTGTTTTTGGAACCATTTTTTGGGAACACATTTAAGGCTAAAATCCTAAAAAACATTCATCTTAACAGATCAGTTATCGTCTTACTTATTTTACCTCAAACGTGAAAAATATCAGAAGCTTAATAATCAAATTCTACTTATTCCCACTGCATTTTCCCATTACAGTAATTTTCAAGAACTCAGCCTCATTGAGACAATGTGACACACGTAACCCAAATCAACAAGTAAAGAAAGATTGCTGCAGTATATCTCAAGAAAATTCAAATTTTCAAAATTTTTGACAAACAGCTGAAAACATTAAAATAAAATGCATTTTCTGAAAGATAAAACCAATGTTCAGGTAATTTGCCACTGTACGTTAAGGCAAAAAACCTTAACTATTTTCTGAAACATGTATGCTACAGTAAGTCTGGTATAGGTCACCATTGTCCAACAAACATGCCTATTCACAATATGAATGGGTGCACTTATGACCAATCAGGCATTACCAGGGCTAAAACCTAGACATATGTAGCTGCACTCACTTCACACAGTCACTCTAGTCTGAATGGATTTGCTAGTTACCTGGGATCTTTGACAAAGTATTGTTTAGCCACTCAGGCTCTGATATAGCAAAGTTCATTTCAAGCCCCGGACTGTCACAATCTACCCCGTCATCACTTCTGACTGTGTGTGGCTTTTCAATAAGAGGGACGTTGGTCTGGGGTCTAAGTCCTTCAAAAGGCAAATGTGAAACAAGCTGGTTCAACTTGCATTAACTGACCCCAATGTAACTTATTTTGTAAATGATTAGCCAGCTTGAAACAGCTAATCAAGGTGGGCAACTGAATCGCTTTACAGATTTAGTGTAGCATTGCTCGTGTGAAATTCACTACTCTGGTGGTAAATTTCACAACACAAGTTCATGCTTTAACCTCCACTAGGTATTCCCACAAAGGTCTCACACTCTGCTAATTACCCAGGGTCTTGAAATATTTTGATGCTTATCTAGTTGTGAAAGGTATACGACACAGAAGGAGATGCAGATGGCTCCGAGATGAAGTTGGAGCCATAAATCTAGACACGCACACGGGCCCAGCCCGAGGTGCTTAATAAGGATCTGGTTTTCCAGTAATGACATTTGAGGGAATGTTCAGGTTGACGCGCTGGTTTAGTTTCTTACTTAGAGCAAGACTGGATTCAAGGCAACGGTTTAACACACACAGTTCTAACAACCACTTAGTAATGCAAGTGTGACTGCATGTGCATACACACCCAGCATATGTAAATCATACTGTCAATTATGTCATATGTCATATACTGTATATACATATGTCATATACTGTCACATGTGCAAACGTGTATATTTATTTATTATTTATAAATTGTTCACTTTGTGAAAACACTTTTTTTGTACAAATGCAACCTTGCAATTCCATAACCAGTCAACCCCCATCTGTGCAATCTGTTCTGGTATTTTTTCTTATTTTGGATTGAAGAAAATGATGTAAGCCTAATGTTTTCTCTGTTTTCAAAAGGGACTTTGGTTAATTTGCAATTACTGAACACTGGAAAGAAAGAATGAAGAATTGATGTGAATGCTGCAGATAAGAATAGATTTATATCGCTACTTATGTTATATTTGAGGTATGAACATTCTTCATATATAACATAATAATAATAATGCTCATATTCTTCATTTTTCTGGAACTGATATGGTTTGTTAAATGCAAATGGCCAGAATCTTGGTTCTGGCAAGGTGATCCGTACCTTAAACTCACTGTCTCGAAGATTTTAGTTCTATTTGGCGTCACCTATGGCGATAAGCGGTAATTGCAGGTGTGTTTTTGGATCTCACTTTCACTTGTTTGTTTCATCGTCTGCAGTCATCTCTCTTTTCTTTGTTTATTTGCCCATAACGTTTAACAACGCTAGCAGAGACCAGAAAAGTACAACACGCCGCTTCTCACACACGCACGCACACACAAGTGAGTGGAAGAGTGAGTCTGTTGCGTTAGTTGCTCTGTCTGAGCTTTCTGGCAGACCAATCACTGCGGTGGGATGGAAAACGCGCCACTAACTGCTCGCCGTTTGTAATATTTCCCACAAGTGTAGCCACAGACACTCAGTTCGTAATTCGCAAATGCAAGGGCTTTCATCAGTGGACCGTAGGCTCAATCACCACCGTGTTACCTCATTCAGCAATAGAAAGTAACTGACAGACATCCACTTAAATGAAAATATGCTAGATTATTACTTTAAATCACATTAAACCTCAAAACAGGCCTTTATCCATTTTTTTTTTAGATATCTAACTGTATCTAATTGAGCCGATCTCATTTTAAACCCTCCCTTTTCCTTTTCTCCAGTTCCTCTTTTGTTTCTCCCTCAACTGCATAATTACATTACAGTATTTATAGAGGGAGAAGGCAGAATTAAATGTATTTCCCTTCTTGGCTCTTACTCAGCAGATCCCTCAAGTCAAAGCCAACACATTTTTAAATTAATAAGAAATCCTTCTACTGTTTTTTTTTCTCCAAATAAATATCTGAGGAATAGAGGTCGGAAGATGTTGATACTGTCCATACAGTTAAACTTGACACTTACTTGGCTGTTGTTTAGAATAACATATTTTAAACTACTGAAATAGCACATTTTAATTAGACAATGACACAGCAGCTAACTAGAAATGAGTTGTTAAAGATGTACTTAAATTAAAAATACAAATTGACAAAACAAATCTATTTCAGATCAATCATGAAAATAACTGTGAATAAAATGTTAAGGAAAATCGGATTAATATGTAAATAGATTGAACCTCATTGTTATAAATTAACATGTAAGGTTCATACCAATTGCTGAAATGTGGGAAAGAGGTCAGCACACTGTTTACATTAGAAAAGCTGTGGTGAAAACACACTGCCCATCAGGCATGAGAGAAAGGGGGATGGTGTAAGAACAGAAAAGGCAAACATGTCTTCATGCTCTCAAAATTAGGTGTTAAAAGCCTGTCTCGTTAATGCTGCATCAAGGCCACACGTGACACACAGCAAGCAGTTAAAAAAAGCTTTTCCTGTACCTTCCATGACTACTGGGCCACTGGATGAGCCCTTAAAATCCAAATCAAATGCAGTAAATCCCGAATGTGAAGGTAGCGTTTTTTTTCAGATATAGTCCATTTTAGATAAATAAATCCTTGTTGAAAGAATGTGTTGATATCCACGCAGCATATGGAGTTTCACTCTTCTCTGGTATGTCTCAATTCACCTTTGTCATGATACAGAGAGAAATGGGAATCCCACTCTTTCCCTCAGAACAGCAGGAACCCTCCTCTCTCTCTCTCTCTCTCTCTCTCTCTCCCTTTCTCTCGCCCTCTCTCTCACTCACATGCAAAACACACGCGCACACACACACACACACACACACACACACACACACACCACACCACACACACATACACACACACACACACACCCCTCCCCCTAGTCCCCTGTGCCCTCTCTGTCCTGTACCATTTGCCAAGGAGGGAGGGAATCCACCGGGGACTCATTCATCTTGGCCCTGCTGACCCCATGTCGTGACAGATGCTCTTGGAGGCCTGTAGAGCTGTGGGTGGAAACAAAGAGGAAGACCCAGCGTTTCCCTACTGCCACACAGCCACGGCGCCCTGCCACGTGTGACCCCCAGCACGCCAAGACACTGACACCATGTCAGGTGGAAGTTTTCATTTTCCAGAAAGAGAGGAGGGGTGGATTTCAAAATTAAACTTTCACTCTCACACTCAAGCTCAGTCTCAGTCTCTTGCTGACTTTTTTTATTGGGGGTCAATTCAGGAGACAGGAGAATCCTTCCCCAGCTAAATGGGGACAAGAATGTCAGGTCAGCTTGAGCATTTTGTCTTCGTAGCCTTGCCCGGGATTGACCCCACACTGGGCTTTTACTCCTGCTATAAATACCAGGGGCTCATCTGGTCAAAATAAATAAACGGAAATGCATCACAAATCAACAGGCACTGGCAGATGTAAGGGATTCTGTGTCATTAAAGGATCTAGTACCTTATCATGACTTTGCTAAATAAAGAGGGTGCTCATTTCCAATTAATAACTAAGGAGCTTGAGAGTGATCAAACTGTATGTAAGTTAGGCATGTGTCTCATTAATGCTAAAACATATCAACATCTGAGTAAAAAGGCCAAACTTATTTCAATAATCAATCACTTTCCCCTTGAGTCTTATAATGCACTGTATTTTGACCCTATATAAAAGGATCTATAATCCAATATAGACTATTCCATTTTAAATCTTCAACCATTTCAAGAATGTATGTCACACATTTAACTTTGAATTGTAAACAGAGCTGAGCAATATATCAATATTATATCAATATTGGGATATGAGACTAGATATCGTCTTAAATTTTAGATATTGTAATATCGTAATATGGCATAAGTGTTGTCTTTTCCTGGTTTTAAAGGCTGCATTACAGAAAAGTTGTGTCATATTCTGAACTTACCAGACTGGTGTGACTGTTCTATTATTTGCCTTTACCCACTTAGTTATTATATCTACATTACTGATGATTATTTATCAGAAATATCATTGTGTAAATATTTTGTGAAAGCACCAATAGTCAAGACTACAATATCGTTGCGGTATTGATATCAAGAAATGTGGTTAAAAATATTGTGATATTTGATTTTTTCCACATCGCCCAGCCCTAATCGCAAACACTACCAGCAGTCAGACTGCAGGTCCATGTTTCTAACACTAATCTCTCACAGCATTTGAATTAAGTACTGTGGCCTCACACATGTACAGTTACAGTAGGACGAACTGAGGCTCCAGTGTCTATTTTCCTGCTGACTAATTAATGCCAAGTAAAGTCAGCAAGAATTTGTCAGGTAAATAGTAGGTTTGAGTAAACTCACATCTACTTGACGGCAGGCAAGATCCAGTCACCATTTACCATGACACAGCATTTTTTACCCTCAGAGTAATGGATTTAATTGATAAAGAGTTCAAATTGCTTTAGAGATGAGATTAAGAACAACATGTATGTATCACAGTCTAGAAATAGGGTTTTTGTGTGACTTTTAATGAAAAATACCTACTTTAAACACAAAATAACAATAGCAATTAATGATTACAATAAACCCTGGTTACGTTTCTGTTGTCATACATATTTACAGTATCAACATCTACCTTTACTGGTGAAGGTTTCTTTCTTCACTGAGCCGTGTGACTGGTGTTCCAGTTCATTACCACAGACACAGTCAACAGTTGTTTTAATCAAGTTGTGTGCAGCTCTTCTCACCTCAACTCCAATGGTTATATTAGGGCACAGTCAATGCGTTGGCAGCTGTAAACCACCACGCGAGCCAATCAGAGCCTCCATTAGGCCTTATGGGGGCTTTCATGCACTCATTTCTCTCAATCAGCAACATATGTCTAAACATTGGGTTTGAGTTTGACTGTGAAATTTGTCCGGCTACTGCTGATTTAGACCACACATGGGAACATACCAGTGAGTCTCAAGCAGTGCTTTGGATTATATTTTACATTTTTAAGTGATAGAAATATTTAAAATTAACTGTAGTTATCATGTGAAATTTGCCAGCGTAGCCACAAGTTCAACTGTGGGAAAAGAGCTGTCAGTGTGATTTATATCTAACCCCCTGACTTTGACATGGCCTGTCTTTTATAGCCCATTTAGAACGGAGATAATGAGTATACCCAGCATTATCTTTGGCCTCGAAAGACACTGTGCAAAAAAAACAAAAGAGTGTGGATTGAATGCATTCCTGCCCCCATCCTTCACCGCTGCATTGAGCTCCTGCTAAAGTCTCTGACAAAGGAAGTATCCCTGCCACCGCCACCTGAGGAAAGACAAGTCACCCGATCAGCTGTGGGCGGTTTTGGAAGATCTTGGGCTTGATGCTCTTAAATGTGGAGGGGGTAGGAGAGAAGGGTTCTTCCTCTCTTAGGATTCCCAGCGGAGTGCCACAGCTTTGAGTTAGCTCACTCAGCAAGTTTGAAGTTATTTATGGTCATGTGCACAACAATTACAGAGAAGCAGTGGCTGTCAATGAAAAACTTGGATCTCACGCCCTCTCCAACAATGCTCATTAAATATGTATTAAGAAAAACATGCAAGTAAAAAAAAAACAAATCTAAAATAGTGCAGTCGTTACAATAGAAGGATAAAATGTACCTATATAAAATATTATAATATACATTTATGGTGGACATGTGAACAGTAAGTTTACGCATAATGATAGAGAGCAGCATGATGCAACACATGGCAGTTGTTGTGAGTACTGTAGGTAACCTTCCTGTCCAACCTGGCACAGCATGGCTTCTATAGATTACACAACATCTAATACTGTAGAAGAAGAAGAAAGATCTCTGCCGATGAGGTTCAGCCGACAAATCAAGAGATGAGAGATAATTATCAGGTGGGGAGGAAGTACAGCAACCAAGGTGATAATTAGCATGTCTGACTACTACAACAAGAAAACAATCCTGCAGCTCAATTGTCAAAAAACAAATCAAGAAAACAAAACTGCCACCATGTGAAAATTCCCGCAACAGAATTCCCTTTTCCACCCGCTCTACGTGGGCTACCTGACGCCGAACGTGTGAGGACTCGCACTGTTGTTTACTATCCGGGTGGCAGTCCATGGCTGTAATTTACTTATAAAAGCCCCACAACCTTCTTGGAAACCCCCTCCTCCCGCTCCTCGGGACTACCTGCTGGGCCCTGAAGTGCAAAGTGGTGCTAGTGAGGATAGCAGATGAGCTAAGGTCATTCATGGCTTTCCAATGAGCCACACCAACAAAGGCAAACATTCCAGCTGAATGCCATTGCTGAAGTCAGCAGCAACAGAGAGAGAAAGAGGGGGAGAGTGAGACAGAGCAGGGCTCAGTGGAGATAATAGCCTGAGGGTGTATGGGTGCATGTGCATGTGTGTATGTGTGTGTGTGTGTGTGTTCTGGGGATTATCTGTGGATCTATAAAGTGGGGTGAACCAGGGTTTAAGGCCTGGTGTGACCAGAGGGAACGGGGGCAGGGTGCAGGGTCTGAGGAGGGGCGGACAAAAGGAGCATTTGGGCAGATGAAGAAGTCATCATCATTAAGCCACTGGAAGTTTACTGTCCAGTTATAAAACTCATTTCAAAATTAGGGGCTGGGGGATGCGTGTGAAATGGCAGCAGGGTTGGGGAGGCCTGCAAGGGGCTGTAGGGCGGTGTAGTGACTCTCTGAGGAACTGTAGCGCTAATTCATTAGGGGACAAGCGACCTTTGTGTTAACACTAGGTTGAATGGAGTGGTGACCTTGCCACACACTCTGGCCCAGCGGATGAGTTTAAGGGCAAGGTATTTAACCTAAATTAAATCTCAGCCACAGACAAAAGCCAGCATCATTTAATGGCAGAGGTCCTCCAAACAGCTAACTGATGCAGCATAAATGGAAAACAAGCCTTGTTAAAAGAAGTCAATAATGTACCACTTTAAAATTGTTTACAGTAAAATTATAGCATGTATATATAGATATATATATATATATATATAGACACACACACACACACACACACACACACACACACACACACACACACACACACACACACACACACACTTTAACTTGAACCATGAGGCAGTAAAAGTTTTAGGTGGTTTGAATCATGACCGACACAACCAGAAAACCCTAAAAACTTGTTCTGGGCTCAAGAATAGGGCTGCAATTAATGTATTTTTCATTATTATTTATATTGATAAATGGTTAATATTTTATCTTTTGAAGAATCACAAAAAAAGTAAAAAAGCAGCAAATTTTAGGAAAACAGGAGAATGTTTGGCATTTTTGATCAAAAACTAATCAATTAGCCAAATAGAGAATTTTAAAAAAAATTGGCACATTCACACCACTAGGGGCGCTATACCAGGACAAAACGCGTTTGGCCTAAACTCGCAAACCGTACATCGGAAATTTAAAAACCTTAAACACGCGTTCCCTGGATCCTACGAATCTCGTGATATAGGCCAGCCCATTTCGCCTATACTTTTATGCGTGAAAAATCGCGATTTATCAAAAACCTACTTTTTCTATCTCCCCGAGACGTGCAATGGATCTGCACGAAACTGGCACATAGCATCTCCAGACGAACTGACAAAAAAGTTGTAAAAGATTTATTCTAGGATAAGAATTGCGCGTATTACGGGCAAACAAATTTGTGTAGCTAGCTATGAAACATTGCCTTTGCCATATCTCGGCCAAAAGAAATGCTATCAAAGCCAAAGTTTAGAATATCTCTTGATATGTCGCCTGAGGCTGTGTAACAAATTTGACGAACGTGGCCATAGGGGGCGCTACAAATAAAAAAAGTGTGTTTTTCATGAACGTACTTTGCCATATCTCTGCCAAAATACGTGGTATCAACACCAAACTTGGGGTGATTGTTTGGCATGCGCACGGAGGCTTTATACCAAATTGGTAACGACTTGGCCATAGGGGGCGCATAATAACGTTTGTTGGTTTTTGTGGACAAAGTCAATGCATTTAAATGGGGAATTTGCGATTGCAATATCTCTGCCACAGTAAATGCTATAAAAAACCAAACCAGTAATGATTGTTTCGCCCACCGCCAGGAGGCTCTCTGCCAGATTTGGTAAAGACAGGCCCTCGGGGGCGCCTAATCAACATAGAACATTTCCCCGGCGCTGGGGACGACTGGCGCGGGGAGGCTTGGACCCCGTTGAAAACTGCGTGCAGTTCTAGTTTCATTATTATTATTGATAAATTGGTTATTATTTTATCTTTTGAAGAATCACAAAAAAGTAAAAAAGCAGCAATTTTAGGAAAACAGGAGAATGTTTGGCCTTTTTGATCAAACAACTAATCAATTAGCCAAATAGAGAATTTTGACTCTTGACTAATCAATAATCAAATAATTGTTTCAGCTCAACTTAGAATTATGCCTTCGCAATTGTTTTGACTTGACACAGCCAACCAAAACAATGCAGTTTGACAATTGATTTTAAATGTACTGTACATTTTCTAGTAATGAACAAGTTAATAAATCTCTCGCCGGGTGTGATTACATTTTGAAACCTGATCACATATCTTTTTTCCACAAGGTAAAAAATAGTCTTTTAAAGGCCACATCTAAACAGATGGGCTTTTTGGGGCACCTCGTCCCCCTCATGTTTTCACCTTTTACACATTTTACAGAATGTAAAAACATGTAAAAAGTAAAAATTCCACCATATCTTGTCAGTTCTTTGTTAATGTGAGCAGTAAGCAGAGGTCAGTTCTCAGGGCCGCTATTGCTGATAGAATAATTGAATAAAAGTGAAGAATGAGTGACAGTTTACAACGCTGTTCATGACCGTGTAATAAAATGGAAGGCCTGTCAGTGAACCCAATCTGCATTTTACAATGCTGCCGGGTTGAACGTCAGTTCAGCTAAGTCAGAACAACAGGGAGAGACACAGGACACTAATGCATTTATGGACTTATTCAGCAAAGCCATATTGAATAAGACATCAATGAGATCTCATACAGTAAAGCTGTCACAAACAGTGGTCAAACACCGGTCAATGGTAAAGGGCAAGAGGAGGGAAGGAGAAAAAAAGCTAATTGCTAGATTTTACCAAGTCAGAATACATTCTCTAAAGATTCATAATAAATTCCAAAGCAAAATAATCCCTAACCTATATTGGCTTAAATAAAAAAAAAAGACTAAAACCATTATACATGAATTTACTGATTCTTATACATAGCCTGTATTTTATCCTATAATGAAATATGAAAATTGATCATCCAGCATTGCCACTGCTTCTTTTAACATCTGGTCCACACCTAATGGCTCATCCCAGAGTATATCTTTGATGATAGTTGACCAGGCCTTGTCCTGGCCATAAACTGTTGTTTAGACAGCCCTGTTTGTTATGGGGTGTAAAAAGGAGAGCCATGGATCACGTTGAGAAGGCCAACACTATCAAAACACTAGCTCTTATCAGATGACATAACGAGCAAAGGGGTCAGGTTTTGTTTCCAAGGGGGTGTCTTGAGCTGCACTACACCCTGCCTCCACATCACATCAGACAGACGCAGGCACTGAGGACGTGATGACGATGGGGGATTTTAGAAATGATCACTGTGTCAGCTAACTGTGCAAAATCCAAATACTAGTAAGAAGGTAGCTAGAGGTGTTTTGTATTTTATTTATTTTAGGATTTCTGCAATGCTTAATTTTTTTTTTTAACATTGAATCCCCGAGAGGCACATACAACATAAAGTAACAGCAACGGAGTAAAGAATAGAGCCTTTTTTTTAGGCCCACCCAATTTTGAAGTGTTTAACCTCTGTTTTAGTATCAAAACCAAAACATCCGACTCAACCACATTTTACAATCTTCACTTTGTTTCATTGTTATGTAATTTCTGAATATTTTCCTTATCATTTCCAAGAAAGGCTATTGTGAAAGAACCATGTCATTTAGTACTTATTGCAGGAAAAAGTATTATTGTGACTGGAAACTTTGTTTATCATTAATATCTGTTTATCTATTCATTCATTCAAACCTTTATTTAACCAGGATTTAAAAAAACTTTGAGATTGAAATCTTTTTTACAAGAGTGTCCTGGCAAGTGGCAGCAGCACGTTTCAGATAAAAATATCTTTAATACTGTAGAAGACAATAAACATGGCAGCTTTGAGCTTTAAGCTGAAACAATTAGTAGATGAATCAGTTGAGTGAGCAACTCAAAGTTCAGTCAAAGTTCTTTCCTAAAAGTTCACAAAACTGACACACTAACTCAATTAAGCCAGGCAGGCAGGAGCACTGAGCACTAATGGAGAAGACATAAGAAAGAGATCTGTTGTGTTTATCAGGCGTCCAGAGAGAGACCAACCTTTCACAGCAGGACTCTCCTTTCTTTTCCTTCCTGAAAAAAGCCTCAGCCACCTTGAATCCATTTGAGTGACGCCGTGACAAAGAGGCTTCTCAATGTCCCGACGAAAGAGCCTCCTTCAAAACTTCCTTACCGGGCGATCAGCTGTATCCATCATGTCCCTCTTCCTGACCCCAGGCAGCATTGCTGCATCACCAGCACCCCACCCCCGTTACCACCCTTACTCTCTTTGCCACATCCCCTCCATTACCGCCCACTCTTCAGATTAATAAGCACCAGGTTGCCCTTGGTGACAGGACCCACACTTAAATCCTATCAGTCCTCCTTACTGCAGCAAGAGCCATGGCATCAGCAGGACTCTTTTCTTGTCTTAATGGGACAATGGAAGCAGATCAATCCTTTGTTGAGAGCTTGACCCCACACACAAACCTTGCTGATGAGAAATAGTGACAGTAAACCTATTCAGGCCTGGTGCAATGATCCCTCTGAGAGATGAGATACTTTACCAACTGGCAGATGTGTCAGTTAAGACAGGGCATCTTTGACAATGTTGTGTACCAGGCAGACAAAAAGGAGCAACCAGGTGCAAAGTGATTGACATTTTAAATAGACATGTTCAAATGTCTTCCTTTTTTCTTTTTGGCCATGTTCCTTAAAACAGCCAAGGTGCTGAAGTGCTGATAAGTGGCCAATAAAAAAGTAAATTTCATAATGTCCCTACTTATCAGTCTTATCAGTCAGGCACCTTCACATTTAAAATTATATTTCTTATACCTAAGCACAGAGCAAGTTCATACAAACTAGACATTTTTCCAACACTAAATTCATGATGCGTAGCATTCTCCAATTAGTCCTGGCTGTGAGTAATACACTTGGACTTCAGTTTCTCTTTTAATAGTCTTCTTTTAATCAACACCAGCACAGCAAGACACAAGAGCTACCCAACGTAACATCACTCTCAGCTCTACTGTTTCACCCTCTGCTACAGTCTAATATTCTAATATTTCCAACGTAAATATTACTATTACTAGTATTATGTTGGCATGAATGAGTCGGGGCAATTTAAAGAAATAGTTTGCAATTGCCATTTATTGCAGAGGCACAGACAAGAAGATCGATCAATCCCTTCATATCTTCATATCTTTAACAAAAAAATAAGTCTACAGCCAGCAGCATATTAGCTTAACTTAGCAAAAAGACTTGAAACATGGGAAAAACCTGGCTCTGTTAAAAATGGCTGCTTCTCCTTACAGTGACCAAGGTTGCATTCTGTACAGGTAAGTCCACAGAAAAGAGACAAAAAAGGCATAAACACACACTAAATTGATAACCATACTTGGCCCTATTGTTCTTATTATATGGGAAAAACACAGAGAGAGAGAGAAAAATTTTTAAAAAGGTAAATATGTACTGTATTCTGAACGTTTCTTATCAAAGCATGAAACTGAGATGTTTTTTGGACAGACAAGATACAGAGGCGTGACAAGATAAAGGGAGAACTGACAATAAGTGTCTGATTAAGGTATTAGATCAAAACTACACCAACACTTGTAGTAGAACCGCTTCATTGTCAGACCGACACTCCCTGACCCTGCATTCACACGGTGCAGTGAAAATGCAGGTCTGCCAATTCATTCTGAATAGGGGTAGTGTGTTTGGGCTGCAGCGATGGGACATGGGGGGGGGGGGGGGGGGGGCAAGTACAGAAACAAACGTTGAAACCGATTCAACTTTTGGAGAAACACAACGATGTCATGCTGCAGTGGCCAATCATGTAATCAGACTTTGCTGTCTGTTTTGAGGCAGTGTGAGAGTACTGACTTAGACTTAGACTTAGACTTCTCTTTATTAATCCTTTTGGGATGACTCCCGCGAGGAAATTAAACTGTACAGTTTGATGTACAGTAAGCAGGAAATATCACGACCTATAGCACTGTCACAAGAAAGTTTTGCAGTAAAAAATGAAACACAAGCACTGAACTACCTAGGAGTTTGTGTAACAGCTGTCCGTTTCTTGCAACAACAAAGCACAGCCCCTATGTCTTTCTTTCTCTCTTTTCTTTGTGGCTTTCAAGTGCAGTCAGAAATGTCGAGATCTATAAACAATCCTTAGGAAAAAAGTAATTGTGAAATCTAAAGTTGGTCCCTGAGAAAAGCTGCAGTGCTCCTTAGCACAGTCTCCGGAAATCAGCTGCAGGGATGAACACCAATCTCCCAAAATATATTCTTTTTTTGACGTTTTAATGATGGTGGAAAGTACTGCCTAACGCACTGCTCCAACAGTTATTCAACTGGGCTGAGATCAGGTAATTACAAAGTTGATTGTTATTCATCGCATTTACTCATGTGTTTCTTGTATTTTGTACCTGTCTGTGTACTGTTTTAAGAAAAGGACTGAAAGCAAATAAATGACTATGTGACATGAGCACCATATGTCAACAGCTCTCTAGCACACACACACACCACACACACACACACACACACACACCACACACAAACACACACACACACACACACACACACACACACCACACACACACACACACACACTCTGTCTTCTGTCTTCTTCTTAGCCAAGGCTTCAACTGACATGGAGCAAATGTCATTTGTTTCATTTCACCACACCTCGTTTCATTGGATACGATGAAAAATGCGAATCTGTGTTTTAATGCTACTGATTTTATCAGCAAGGCAACATACAGATCCACAGAGGAAATAATAAAGTCATAATTTTCATTACTGTTTCATGTACGTTTTTCCTAGTTGGGCTTGAGATGCAACTGTGCGCACAAAAAATAAAAGAGAGAAAGAGAGAGAGAGAGAGAGAGAGAGAGAGAGAGAGAGAGAGAGAGAGAGAGAGAGAGAGAGAATGACCGGTCCTGGTCACCGTAGCCTTAGACAGCCAGAGACAGCCTATGGAAAAGCCTTCTGCTACAGACAGCCATCTCCCCCACAAATCCTGGCTGCATCAACACACGCTGACCTTGTGTTTCAATATGAAGAGGGAGGGAGACAGAGAAAGTGAATAGCCTGTTTTTGGATAGTGTTTGTGCATCTGTGTGTGTGTTTGTGTGTGTGTTTGTGTGTGTGTGTGTGTCTGTGTGTGTGTGTGTGCAGGGAGATTTTGGGACAGTTTATGTGGGCAAAGGCAGTGATGCTGCTGTGGTGATGTGGGAAATCCTGAGTGTTTCCAGCTGTTGTTTGCACACATCCTGCCACTACCAAACAACAATACCAAGATCCACAACACTGCAGGATGTTTCCCTATTTGTAACTTATTTAATACAATTAATTTAATCATTGTATGGGACAGGTCTAAAATTCAAGGCTGACATTAGACCTTTGCTTATGAAAACAGTTCAAAACAACTCAAAAGGAGCGGGAAAGAAATGTAAGGGTATTACACATGCATCTGTCCAATCTCAGAATACCTCAGTCATCTAATTTATATTAGTTATGACATGTAATGAAAAACACAGCCTTTCTGAAAGTGTTTCAGTTGGCACAGATTAAAAGCACAATACAGATAAAATAATAAATGCAGAAGATGATCACTGATGTGTCTCACTGCCACGTTAATCAACAGATGGAAACCCAATGTTGTGATGAATTATTCAAGCGTCGTATTCTTTTGCAAAATAATCTGACACTTGTAGCAAAGGCCAAAACAATAAAATTCAACCCAAAAAACATTAACTTCCCATCTGCACTTTGATCAAGTCTATGGCACACATTGTACTCTTTAAAAAGAACATGTAAGCTTCGAGCAGCCATTTTTGGCCACAGGTACTGTTCCACTGGGGTTGGCATCTGAGCACAGGAGGGGGCGGAGGGAATACAGCAGTACACCCTGTAAGAACACACTGTTCTACAACAGTACTGTGCAATAATGGATTCTCAGCTGGAGGCTTTCCAGGATTCAATGGAAAGATTGAGGATGTATTATTACAAAGAGCTCTCCATGGAGACACATGCACACTTTGCTCTCCATCATGATACATTGATATGGTGGAGTCAGCAAAAATCCAAGAGATTGATAGAAAAAAAAAAAAAAAAACACTGTAGACATGAGATAAGCACTTCATTCCACAATCCTGCTGGGGATTTGATGCAAGGACTCAAGTGTTGGGGTTATTACCTCATTTGTTTATATGGCTGCAAATGAAAGAGTTCAACTCAAGGAACAAAAGACTGAAATTATTCCTTCAACTTGACATGCCATCACTCGCCTACACACACACACAAAACACACACACACACACACACACACACCCCACACAACACAACACACACACACACACACACACACACACACACACCACACACACACACACAAACCTGGGCTTAATGGCAACCCTTTGACTTTGCTCCGGACACGCTCCCATTGAATGACTTGGGGGTATGTCCAGATATGTTCCATTCATTTCTGTCAGGGTGCTATTTCACCTTTGATCTAGGACTGGGAGTACAGATAAAATGAGCCCAATGAAGGTACAAATTTGGAGCTTACATCTATTTAAGCTTTGTATTTAGCTAACTTTACAAATACTTTGTAACAGGGCCATTAAAAGAGTTGGGTGAATAGGAATACGTGATGTTAATGTTATAGAAATGAGGGCTTACCAGTAAATAAACTAGGGAATGGATGAATGGGTTAATTGAGTCATTCACTTAGTCAACCAGGAGATCCAGAGGTGACAGATAAGAACCTGATAAGAGATAACTAACAGGACAACAGGAAGTGCCATCTACTGGGGTCATGTTCCACTCATGCATAAATACACATACACAACACACACCACACACACACACACACAAACACACACACACACACACACAGCATCACAAGCCTCTCTTGCAACAAAGAGCAGGATGTTCAGGCCAGTCTTTTTGGCTGTACTCCTACATATTGCATGTCCTACCTTCCTGACTCTAAGTTCCAAACATCCATCACTAAAAGCCACATTCTAAGGTTGTGAGAGCTTAGAGGAATTTCATCCTCACAGGTTTCCCTTTCCTCTTCTGAGTAGGCCATTAAAGCATTGGAGAGAAGTAGACTCACACCCAGAGCACAATTTCATAGCCAGACATATATGGAGAGGTAATGACTGACAGATAGTATGTTTAATTCAAAAACACGTCATGGTTAATGTATATAGTACTTTTCTACCTTTATGGACAAAATGCTTTCCCTCTATTCACCCATTCCCACACACTCATGCACCAATAGTGGCAGAGCTACCATGCAACGCGCTTACGTGCTCATCAGGAGCAACTTGTGTGTCTCGCTCAGGGATACATCAACGTGCTGACAGGAGGTGCAGGGGTCGCTCTACCTCCTCAGCTGCCCATATTTGTCCTAGAGGGTCAATTTGATTACCTTGCACAGCAGCTGGATTCTTGCAATATCACAAGATTACGTGAGAATGATAGACAGATGATTATCCAATCACCTGCCAGCTATTTTTAAAAGTGCCTGCTCTTTTCCAAATGAGACTGTCATTCCCTCCAATAAAACGCTCCCATAGGTTGTTTGTTCAAACAGCAATTACAACTCATATCAATGTTTATAGTGGCAGCAGCCTCTAGTGTCCAACTAACAAACGGAACAAACAGAGCATCAAGAGAATCAAGTTCAGTGTCACGTGCATAACTAACGTCGGATTATAACCTATAACCTATAACCCATAATCACTATAACTGTGACCATTTCACAACGATAACAATGCGTTAAAACTGGGGCCTTTACGTCCTCTGGTTTAGATATTAGAATGGAAAATGTTCTTGTGGGTCGGTTAAGAATAAAGAATCTACAGTATATGGTTTGGGGGACTTGTTCCAAACAGTTTCCAATGAAGGCTTTTCTGATGGTTCTGTGTAAACAAACCATCTGGCGTGTCAGATTAGCAATTTGAAGCACGTAGAGTAGTAACTTATCAGTAAAACAATTCAAATACAAGGGAATGTTGCTCAACCGAGCTGTGAAGTACTTACTTACATTGCAATATTTTTCGTATTATGGCTAGCTCACTTTACTTTACAATACTTTTTACATAATGTCATTCATTCTGTAGCCTACTATTTGCACATTTTCTGTTGTTTGCCTGTTGCTTGTTGGTTTGTTTTTATGGTGGAAAAACTGCTGCTGTAACAAGTGAATTTCCCCATTGTGGGTGAATAAAGTCTTACCTAATCTAATCTAATATAACAAGAGCAAGGAGCCATGAGACTGTGGGTTAAATGTGTAGTGGCTTTTAAAATAAATTAAATTCAACTCCATCTCATGTTTAAATGTGCTTTATTTTTTTCACTATGCTATCTGTTGATTTTTATATTTTTTTACTTTTATTGAAATGGCCAATTGTATTGCTTAACAGCTATACAGCTACTGTCAAACAATAAAACAAGAGTGAAGTAAATAAAAATATTGAAGGGAAATAAAATAATTGTTCCGGTTCCTGCAGGTGAAACTAAGATATAACAGCTGATAGTTGAGGGCTTTGAGGAGGAAGCCCCACCCCCACCAGGGGGATCAATGTACATAAATGGAAGAGGTCACAGACCTTTGACATCTCCTTTCAGCCGGGGGAGGGGCAAAGGCCTTTGTCAGACTGGCTTCAATGATCCAATTGTTGACTGTCATGCAACTTCATACAGTACTTACAGTTTGTGTTACATTGTCCTCCACCCTGCGTACACTCCAGTCTTACTGTGTGTCCATCCACTAAGCTGTCCAGCTACAAGTGTGAGGGTGAATTAAAAAAAAAATCTTGCTCTGAATGTCACTTTCTGTCTGCATCCAGCTGCCTTGCTTCACTCGTCATCACCCCCACATCTGTTTTAACCTCTTCTCCCATCTCTTCCCCTCCTCAGCCTCCCCATGCTCCTCTACAGACCTTATCTGCGCTTTTGCCTCCCTCCTCTTTTATGCAGCATTTTTTAAGAGAGATTTGATCACTTTAACAGGCCAAAGCAGGAGAAGATGACCACTTTCTAAGATACCTTGATGCATTTTGCTCCATGGAAACTGAATCTTATTTTCAGATTTTGGAAAAATGATTTTACATTCCACACAATTACAGCAAACTGTTTAAATGACTGCTTTTGAGTTATATAATTTACATGAAGATCTGACTCCCCGCTACAGATAGAAAAACAAAACCCCGGCACTACCATTACAGTCTGTGAATATTTCTCTCTCTTTTGTACACACTATCAGTGAACACGGCGTTACTGACTTTCTTGACGCTCAATAAAATAAAATAGAAATTATCTTTCTTTTACACACACTATCAGTGAACACGATGTTCCTGCCATTCTTGACCCTCAATAAAAAAAGGACAGGTTAAAAGTTTACTGACATCCATGCGGAACACATTTGGCTCTGCTGATCAGCAAGGAGATGGTTTTTTCTTCATTAAACAGTTCAGTTGATATCTAATATACAATGTCCTTGCTGTTGTAATAACCTAATTCTATCTAATCTGTTTAAATTTTGAACAGCCTCCATAACTTAACAATGGTTCTGACTTATATTAGACAATGTTACTACTATAGCAAGACAGATATCTTGCTAACTTGATATCTAACTGGGATTGAATTTTAAAACTGTACTTCTACTTTGCTACATTTAATTGGGAAATGATGTACGTTTTACTCCATTACATTTAATTGAGAGATAAAGATAGTTACTTTGCAGCTTAATGTTTTACACACAATATATATACAGTATATATATACTGTATATATACTGTATGTAAATAGAATACAATAAATTCTTACAGATTATATATATATAACACTATATAAAGCAGTTGGATATAGCAACATCACATTGCATTATATACATAATAAATACTTTTACATTTAGCTGATAACTTGATGCTGATGCACTTCATTAATACAATTTGGAATACAGGCCTTAAACTGTAATGGAGTATTTTTACACTGTTGTATTGCTACTTTTAAAAGAATATGTCTTCCATTGATAATAGTATAATTATTATTATTTTTTTGGTTATCTACTTTGAGATCAAAGTGTTATTTCTCCATGACAATATAAGCATGTGGCAAAAAGGGAAAGTTTGATGGTCTGCCCTCTGTCTCGGTAGTTTGATGAATGACGGCTATTTTGAGGACCACCTGGTTTGTGGGTCGTGTCACATCGCGCTTAGAAAAGTGTGACACAATAGCGCTGATCTCTCTAGTTGGGATTTAGTCGCTTGTACCATCTGTACTCAGCCCGCAATCACTCAGAAGTACCTCTGAAAAGATCAAGAGAAGCAGCTGTCTGCATCACTGACTAGTCCCAGTGGTGTTTGTGTGATTAAATTTGTATTGTGAATGATATGTGAGGGTGCCCCATTGATCAATATTTAAAATCATATGTTTCTGGAGCTGACTGAAGCCACGGCAGAAGCTGAAACCTCTTGAATACTAACTGGATTGATAATCAATTGTTTCGTATGGCTTTTTGTTATGACAGCAAACACAAATCCTACTGACTAATCACACACTAGTTTGTCATAACAGAGAGTAAATAGTGTGAATGAAAAGTGTTGGGTTTCAAATGAACATGCATCTTCTCTTTCCTCCCAGAAAATAAACAGAAACGCTGTGGGCCAACTGAGCAAACACACGCCATAAACAGAAAAAGAGTAGATGTGCTCAAAATGAAAGTGAAGGAATAATGAGAGAACATAAATCTAACGAGTGACAAATTGCCTTATGAACAAATGTAAGAAGTGAGAAATGACACTGTGAATGATGTAAAAACCTAGAGAGCTATTATCTTTTTTGACACAAAAAAAGATAATAGGTTCACAGAACAGCATGCTAAAAATGTTATTAATTATTTTAATGAGGGCATCTTTTGAGGGATGATCCATAACTAGATTTCTTATTTTGTTTGTAGGTAGGCTATATCTTAATTTGGTTGATTATATTGGCTAAAAGCGTACTTTTTCCGGAAAAAGGAGAGAACCTGCATGTGTTTTTCTCATCAATGACATGATATGAGTTTACTAAAAAAATCTCCTGTGAGAGGGGAAATAATGAGGGTCAGACAGATTTTAGGAACAAATTTCTGTTTTCAAAACTATATCCTTTTGACCGCTGTACTACTCATGTTTGAGAAATAAAAGGTTAAGATGCCACGATCACAAAGAAAACGCCCACAGCCAGACCTCAAAGACTCATGGCCTTCACAAAGCAACAAGGAAGAAGATGTCTCCTTCAAGGCTAAAGAGAGAAACCTTTTCGAGCGCAGGAGTGGTGTCACAGGGACCTTACTTATCTCCTCCCAGATTAACTCCCAATTGTTCCCAGGGAACAAAGACAGCCAGGGAGGAAACCAGCCCCCCAAGGGCCAGATGGTCAGCGTTCAGAGCCCACTGACCCCTCCAGCCCTTGCCCTCTCTGACAGGGATGTGTGTGCTCCAGGCGAGACAGGCCACCCAGCGAATACTCAATCCGCACTCCTCGTACAGAGCCCGTACTCACGTGACACTGTACCTGTCTGACGTAAATTATGGTTCTCTTTAGTAGATTTTCACAGGAGTCAAAAATGTCAAATGAATGTCAAAAATGACAAATCTGCAGTTAATGGCAACAATCAGGCATTTATATATTTATAATCATGGATACAAATATATAAAGCTCAAAAATGTAAATTCCTCCTCCCAGCCTAGAAATTGTTTGAAAATAAAAATGCAGCTTTAACATGAAAAGTGTTCAGTATTTGACATTACAGTTGCAGTATCATCAGTAGGCTGGCTGCATGCAGTAAAATGAACCCCTCTGCTGTAGTTTGTATGATCTTGTAATGTGCATGTTAATTATCATGAGGTCCAATAACTTTTTGAAAGCAAAGAATTGGGGAACTGCAGAGAGGAGGAATGCAACCTTTGGGACATAAAACATGAGGAATGGCAGATTGTGTAGTTAAGACGGACTGGTCTGCCTGTAATTACAATGACAAACCACCAAAAACATCTCCTGGTCCTGGTTATCTGATAGGACCATCTAAGCTGCTGAAGCCTGTTTCAACACTGAGCCTTAGGCAACTGTAACAGTATTCAACAGACAAACATGTAAATTAGTGGTCTGGATCCAGATATAGCCAACTTGACATGACTTTGTTAACAACTATTAATCAGCAGCAGTGACATTTTTAAAAAAAAACTCAATAATATGACACAATCTCATTTTAGCAGCACGGATATCATTGATCTACATTTCTTTAAATGGGCTACCCATAAGCTACATTATTTGACTGCTGATCTAAAATAAGGTTTCAAGAGACTTACTTTCTGTTACAAAAGTTAAAAGTGCCACACTGTCGTTCACATTACACTGCAAGACATGCTAATTACTAAACGGCAATCGGCGATGTCGGTTACACTCGGTTACACACATTTGGGCATTGACAGCCAAGACATGAGCCAATGCTTGCTAAATGTGAGCGGATATAATGCAGCAAATAATTAAAAAAACGGGAATAAAAAAATATATACATGCACTATTTCCGAGCATGCAAACTTACTGAAATACTTTGCTTATGATTTAATTATACATAAGTGTCTCTTGTTAAATATTGTAATTACCTCTTTCCTATAAAACACCCTACAGTTTCTTCATTCACTGCTGAAACTAACTTTAAGCCGTTTAAGCTGTTTCAGCCTCCGTGACTCGAGCCCATGCTCCAGGGCGACCATCCCCCGGAGAGCGTTGCCAGCCTGATCCTTTTTGTGATCACTAACGTGCTTTCTTGTGACATGTGATTTTTGTTTTTTTAAGCAAGTGTGACTACACAGAAAAGCAGCACCATGCACGCCTACCTTTATCCGCACGGGAACGCGTTACACGGCCATGTCCACGTAGAATCGGGTCTGTGGGTTGCGTTCCTGGCTCGAACACTGGAACACCGCCACCACTCCACCGCTGCTCTGGTCGCTCTGCCACAGCTGATCTGCGGGAGCCACCAAGTGACGTCACGAAATCAAATTACTGTACGTAGCCTGCCGTTTGGCTCAGTTCAGCTTGTCGCTCCGAGGAACCACAAAACACAAAATGAATGGTTTACGTCACAAACGTAACCCGTTAAGATAACTAGCAAGCGAAGCTAGGCTAAATTAAGTGTAAATGTGCAGTAAGGAGAAGGTCCCAGAGTCAGGCGTTATAGTTATTAATGTTACAATATTAGGCAACATTATGACCTATATAAACTATTCCGCTAAACGTTAGACTACTGCGATTTTAAAGCAACATAAAAAGCAAAAACGACTGAATTAGGAAATAAATAAATACATTAAATGAATAAATACGCCTAGACAAAACAAATAAATCAGACATGCAAAAAAGTTCACAAAGTTAAAAAAAAAGAGAAGAAAAAAGTATCAATCATTAAGTTACTGAAACATATAGGGTATAGGATACCTGCATACATACACATATACATACATACATAGCCTACTGTACATACATACATAGGCCTACATGCACACATACATACATACATACATACATACATGCATACATACATAGGCCTACATACATACATGCATATGCCTACATACATACATAGGCCTACATACATACAAAGGCCTACATACATAGGCCTACATACATACATAATACATACATACATACATACATACATACTACATACATCCACGTATGGTCTCTCAGGTTAAAACATCTCCCTCTGCTGACAGAAATACAGAACAGAACTACATTGAATCAAAATCACAGCCTCTCAAGATCCTGAACACAAGTACAATACCGCCCTCTGTTGAGTGACATGCAAAATAAACACAAAAGATAATCACTGCTGAAAAGAAGGAAAGAAAAAACAAATATCTAATATCTATTTTTAAAGTATGCTTGACCTTTGATCCGATCCTTAGTGTTAACATGTGAATGACCCAGTTATAAACATGTAAATGGGTTTTATTGATCAGTGAATGAATAATATCATGATGCTTGGTTATATATGCATAATACACACAAACACATACACACTCTCACACCTAAACACACACGCGACAAGCATATATATGTGTGTATTATATTAATTATATTATTATATTATATATTATATATATATACAATATATCATTATATATTTATTATTGTAATAGCCAATATACATATATTAATGTGTGTGTGCGTGTGATGTTTAAGTGTGTGAGGTGTGTATGTGTTTGTGTTTATGCTATTAACCAAGCATCAGTGATTTTCATTCACTGAAGCATGAACATTTAATTCTGGAAAGGCTTAAAAACTATTAATTACGTATGTTTCTTTTCCTTGATGTTTTTAGTTACATTGTACACTTATGTACGACAGGTGCAAAGTCGGATCTTTAATGCGCTCACAGGAGCATGCGACTATGACATTTGAAGTTGCTTCTCCGGGGTGTTTGAACAGGAAGGCGGACATGTTGGTCTGGCTGTGGGAGAAAATCGGGCATCGTCTGCTGTTTTTTTTCCGAGAACTAACACACTTTTAAAACCGATTTATATGCCTTCGGTCTGAAAGATGAAGCAGTGTGGACGGGGTAAATTAGTTGACAATCAATGACAATGCACGGGATGCAGCGGAAGGACCGCCGTTAAACGTTGTAACGACTCCGTGTTTAAACGGTTTGATATTTGGAAGAAGCAGAAGTTTTTTTTTCCCACCACTTCTACTTTTGAGCTGTCAGAATCTATTGTCGTTTTCTGCAAGGGCCTGGCACAGTATGGCAACGGACATGGACTAACCTTTCCAAGAACTGTGCTTTTCAAATTGACAGTACATTTAACTTTTAATTGCCTTTTGTTCGGATGCACCAACATTTTAAGCTCTTATCCTCAGTGGCATCCTGCGGAGGCTGACTAATCTGTCGCCGCATTTATCTTTTGCCACTGAAGTTGTTTGCCACTCATACTGGGAAAACATCTTTCGACTCTGAAAATGTGGCTTTTGTACATTCAACGCAATCTTAAACGTTTCATCGTCTGTGAAAGCTCAAGGAGAACGATGTATTTTCTTTGAAGTGGTGCGGTGTAAAGTTCACACGAAGAAAGGAACATTTGGCTAGCTAGCTACCGCTGGCTGCTAAAGCTAGCTAGCCAGCCTCGCCAGTGAGCTGTTTTTGTTCACAACCCAACATCGGGGCTGAGTTTAACAGCAAAAATGTCTGCTGGGGAAAGTGTGGCGGCTCGATTTGACAAAATCGATGCCATGTTGAAGGACCCAAAGTCAGAAATAAACACGGATTGTCTCCTGGTAAGTTTGTAGCGTGCTAGCTGGCTCGGCAGCTAGCGAGTCAACCATTCGGGGTCAGTTAACGTTACTCCTTGGAGCAGAAATTCTCTCCGAGACCAAAAAGTCGTCTCGATTGTCACTGAAGGAATGTGCTGATATTGACGCAGACGGGCCAGTTTTCCTCACACACTTCAATCGTATTCAAACACCTGTTTGCGACCGTATATATTAATGTTGTTGGCTTTACCAAAAGACAACAATCAGCAGTTTGAAACTGTGGTATCCTACGTTCATAAACTCGCAGCTAAACATAATGTGATGTTTAATGGTGATGTAGCCTACTGTCAGTATTTGATAAACTAGCTTCAGTAACGTATTAAAAAACCATGGCAACTGAAAGAGACAATATGACAACGTTTCTGTTCTCCACAATGCAGACACACTTTGTGAGACATTAGTTTTTGGCCAGTTAAAACAGATCATGTTATTAGATCTGATCAACTTTATTGGTTTCAATGCCATCCATTACAAACTGATAATGCTTTGTGATGTGACTAGTGCGCTTTTCTTAGATCACAAGGAAGGGTGGTGGTTAGGTGTGCTATTTTGTCTAGATTTACTTATCTAAGCTTCATTTGAAGTGATAGGCTGCGTGCTGTAACCTGCAGGCCCCCAGCTGCATCAGTAGACTACACCTGCTTGCTATTGCTTCCTGTCTAAGGGCGACAACTTATGATGCGACTCCTTTCTGAAGAAGGCGGCTGCTGCCACGTGCTAAACCTTAAATCAACACCTTTTTTATAGGTTTTTATTACATGCGGCAATCCCAGGAACTGACTCACCATGGGGTGGATTCCAAGGGGATGTCGTTGTGGCAAGTGTTTGTTGATATCGGGATCCTTTCAGCTTGGCTGACAGTCGCACTGAGCGTTTTCGCAGGGATTTGGTTCTGAATGACTCATGAGAGCAGTTGTGCTGTTTTATTGTGGTTGAACCTTTTATCCATGTGGGTAATTTGCCTGAATTGTCAGGGATTGGTCTTGGCACCAACATTTTCTATTAGCAGGTATGGCTGAGTTTTCACCTAGGGTTCACTGCTCGAATTAAGAGTGAGTGGTAGCTCTGAGTATGCATGTACAGCTGTTTCATTGTAATTCATTCAGATAGTAGTTCCATTGTAACGCTTTCAGGTGTTCACATTTGATAATTACTCGTTGATTAATGACTCCTGTGTCTTGATTGTATGAAATGGGATTTATTAGCATACAGACTGACTTGCCAAGCAAAGGAACATCAGTTAGTGGGTTTTGGGAGCGGGGCTTGTCCTAATACCCCACCCACTTGAAGTGTTTGTGTATAGGGTGCTATAGCTTTCTTTTAAAAGAAAACTTGCTTAGTCTCTGTGACCTCCCATCCTGTTGCAGAAAGAGGCAATTAAACTCACCTAAAAGTGCACACGCTCTGCATTTTTAATGGCAAAAAGCTGTGGGGACTGTTCCTGCTGGCAGCCATACACACAAGGGTGTTGTTCCTCTTTTTTCCCCTTTCTGCAATCTTGCCTGATCAATGAATGGAGGCCTTTTTTGCTGAGGCTCTCACTGCCACTATGCAACTCCACCCACAGCTTAATAAAATTCCATGGTAATCAAATAACCTCTTGTCTTTGACTGGCCTGAAGTTCCCAGTGTGTCCCAAAGCCATTCTGCACGTCTGGAGAGTTGAGACCAGGCTGAGGTAGCTGGGTGTGGGCTCTTCTTTTTACCCATAAACCAAAATGATGTGGACTGAAGACTCATGTTTCTGAAGGCTGTGAACCAGGACATTTAACTCATAAAGCAGCCAGCATGCTTGGCTATGAGTAATAGGTTCCATCAGAATGTACAATGCAAGCCTTTTACTGGCCATGTTTCTGTACCTGAGTCTTTGAGCTGGCATTGCTTTGCGTCTGAAGTGTAACACTGTTGACTGACTTTTACATTTTTCCCATAGAAGCCTGGTCTGTGTTGTGTGATGGTGACATTTGGCCCAGAACTCAGGTCTGCGCTGGCCTGTTGAGCACAGTATTGCTACTCTGTCGCCCTTATCTTCAGCCCCTAAATAAACCCAGCTTGGAGAGAAGAGTGCCTTATCTGGATGGGCTGCCCCCTCCCTGATCATTGTACTCTAGGCAGGCCTCTTGAGCCACTCTGAACAGACAGAATCCCTGACATTATGATGTGACAGCTCACTGACATTAAAGGGTCTGTCTGAGCCTTGTCCCTATGTGTTTTTCAGTGGGCAACAATCAATGTTTTTCATCAAATAATTTTATCTAATAATATGGATTGAACACGTTCACCTTAGTTGGATTCTCTAAAGGTTTGCATTAGTGACTTCTGTATTTTGATCCCTTTTTCATCTGCTATTTGGATTCTAAATCTGTAATAAGAGTAATTACAGGAAACCGCAAGGCTTGTAAACCAGATTTGTAGACTGTGATTGACTGTGTGAATGCTGTATCTATATGTTAGGGTGGATGCTAGTCTCACATTGCCAGACCTGTTTCCACAGTGTTGTGGAGGAAGGTCTGGCTACACCACAGATTCATTCTGGGATAGCAGGAGAATAGGCTCTGAGTTGTTGACGTTTCTTTAAACCAATCACAGTCATCTTTGGTGGCGCTAAGTTCCGGACACAGCAACAGTGGCTCTGCAAAAAGAGTCTTGGGAAGGAACCTGTTTTGGTGGAACATATGTACCCCACAAAAGAAAACAGCTCATAAAATATGCAGACTATGATGCAGTTTACTGTTAACACATACAATAACATAACCATTTAAATAAGCTGGATACATGGTTAAACGTAATTTATTTTCTTACCAGTATACCAGTATAGTACATCAGTACTTCTTCCACAGCAAGTCTGCCAATCGGTCCCAAAACGTCCCAGTTATATAGTATGTACACATTCTTTCTAAATCTTTATAAGCATTCACCAAAAGAACCAAGCAGGCCTGTCTTGTTGCACAATACAAATTTTCTTAAAAACTTGTCATTTTCCAAATAGCTTCCTAGCTTGAAGTTTGCTGTTTCCTGTAGCAAATGGATTTTGAGATTTGCAACACAGAGAGAGCAAAGCCTGACATTTTACCGGGCTTTATCCTGGAAATGTCCTTCGGTTGATCCAGACTAGGGCGACTGCTGTTCATTTAAGGCATTTAGAATATTGTTAGAATAAGCTGATATTGATAATTAACAACACTGTAAGTGTTACAGTTCATGTCGTAGGCTGTTGTGACACAAAAAGGCAAAATGAGCTAAAATGCTACATGAAATTATATAATAATGTGCTAAAAATCATATTTGCAGGTTAAAACCCGCCAGTATTTGCCACTCAAATTGTATTTTATCCCAATATTTATGTTGACTAATTGAAGGAGGTGTTATTACTAATAACACCATTATAATTATATGGTGCTGTTTGTCAAATAAGCTCTGGAGTAAAAATTGCTAGTGTGAAAGATTTTAATTCTTTATGTTCATTTTTTGTTCTTTCCCCTCCGTTTACTGTCCTGTTGCCGGAGTCAGAATGTGGCATGGTTTCCGATTTCAACTGACATTTTAGGAATTACAAGGGAACTATCACACAGCAAACCCTGGGTCTACAGATGGTGGTTGTGGCCATGAAAAACTTTTGTACAGGCATAGGGACAGTTTTCAGTCAGAACTGCCTTAGAGAGCCTTGAGAATGATTTGTAGAACCATTTTACTGGCATGCCCCCTAATTGCCTTGCATAGTCAATCTGCCAGGGCCTAACTTGACTAACAGCCAGTAAGAGTACAGTCACTCCTTGTCTTGCCTATGTAGAGGGCCTGCCCTTGTTCTCGCGACCTTTGCCTTTAATGGACAAATCTTACCTGCAAGGTGTTGTCGGCACTGATAGTGCAGGTCTGTATTCAGTTCTAGACTTAAAGACCAATCTGCACAGTTTGGCAGAAGAAGAAGATTGTCATTAATACACTTATACAATTACATTTTTACAAGGTGTACTTGACATACAGTATAACCTGGAGATTTAGTCAAATCATGAGATCCCCCATTATTATTTAAAGGACCATCTGGTGGTTTCTATTTTTAAGCTTGTTAAAGGAGAATTCCGGTGGATTACAACATGTAGTGCTGTTGTTTGTAAATTTGGAGTTAGAAGAATCGGTGCTGCCTACACTGTTTTATCCTCCTGCTAGAGTTAGCACCGGGCTGAAACGGCAAGTTTTAAACATGTTTTTAGCCTCTAAACATGTTCAAAATGTCATTACAAGTGCCTACCCATGTAAGGTGATTCCTTCAGAGGGAACACAGTGAATCTGACTGCAGTAGATGTGAAAGAAATTAATGAAAGTTGTGTTAATTGAGCTGTGTTTCGTTCCTGTGTTGAGACGGCCGTTAGAGAGCTTAGGGACCGTCTACAAACCAACACCGGAAAGAGATGAAACTAAAATATGTAGGCTATCAATTTTAATGATTTAAATAAGCTAGTGTCTCCAAACTTACCTCAATTATAACTTGTCTCCTGCTAGTTGGACAAAAGCACTTTTAAAAAATAAGCATATGTTTATTTTTAAAAATATGTTTGAGTCTCTTTTTCGTGTTCAAGTTTGTAGTTGGTCCCGAAGCACTCCTTGCAGTATCAACACAGGAACTATACAGAGCTGAATTAGCAGAACATTCATGTATTTCTGTCACATCAACAGCAGTTAGATTCAAAGTGTTCCCTCAGAAGGAATCCCTGCACATGGGTAGGCACTGGTAATGACATTTTTAACACATTATTGGCTAAAAAGGTGTTTAAAACTTACCTTGTTTAAACCTGTTGGGTGCTAACTCTAGCAGGACGATAACACGGTGTAGGCTGCACCGATTGTCTTGGTTTTCTTTCTCTACTGACAACACTCAGAGCTACATTTTGAAATCCACCGGAATTCTCCTTTTAAGTTGCGTAAAGTTACATTTTGATTGTGGTAGATTACTGATTTCAGCCACGCTATACTTTGCACAGCTTATATATAGAAAACTACTAGCTTGGTCAATTTTATGATAAATTAATAGTCTTGAGTTGAAAAACATGTATTTGTGGTAATGGTTATTGTCACCATTTGATCCATCCTTATTGTCAGAAAGATTCAGTGCTGTCAGTTGTAAACTGTTCTCTTCAGCTATTCAGCTACGGGAACAACAATTTGCTGAGCTATTTGTAGCTCTGCATTCCCTCAACTGACTGATTATGTGCAGGAATGCATACTAAAATGATCCAGTATTTTAATAATGGAACACTCTCCTTTTGATTTACCCATTAAAATTTATAGCCTCCTGATTTTCTTTCATCTTATTTCTTAAGGGCTACAGCCCCAGTTCCTTGTGAAGAACTCTGCGACCCCTGTCCAGTGAAGGTTGTCGAAATAAACTGTGTAGCTGTTTAATAAGATGGTTATTTGTTAGGGCGAGGTCAGAAATCCTGGGCAGATCAGGCGGGACAGTAGAGTTTCGCTTGAGAATCCAGAGCCCAGTCAGTGGAAACACGTGAGTGCTCTCCACTGTTGGAATAACTCAATTATATTTTGACATGAAAGCATTTGTGACAGCAATTCTCGGTCACTGGGACCTCATAAGGAAATGGAATGCCCCTGTTTTGCCACCCCTGGGTTCACTGTCAGTGCCATTTATCCCATACAGTTGTTAGATATGTAGTCTTTCTAGGTAAATGGGATTTTCTGTCAGTAGATATTACAATACAGAAAGCGTGTGTAAAAAGAGTTTGGACCAGAAACTTTACTAAAAAAATGAAATGAGTCTCTTGGTGATACCAAATTGATAAATCCCAAATCAGATGGCTATTCCATTTCTGTCTGACGGCCTGTAGCTAAAACCTAGCTGTGAGGAAGCAATGTGGTGCTGCATGCTATGACCGGCATCATTGGTTTGTACAATCATCATTGTGTTTACATGGGCACAGCCTGCAATGGAAGTGCCTTTATTTGCATGGCAAATTGAATAGCTGTCTGCACAATTGCTCACATGTGGAAAGCATATTGTCTTGAAGAGGTGGCAGAAAAGGAAGTGAGAAGTAGGGTTTGACTTAGGCCAGTCCACATGCCTTGTGCTGGCATGCAGAAAGGGATGATGTGGCTGAGTCTCCATGGAAATTTTAACTCAGACTTTAATGTCTGGAAAAGAGCTTGTGTGTGTGGATTTCTCTCCCCTAAAGCTTAAAGAAATAATTGCCATATGTAATGTCAACCACTGGCTTGTGCGTTTTGGATAGGCCCTAACTATATATATATATATATATATATATATTTACATAATTGCCGCTTTTCATTATTAGGGTGATAAGATGGGTTTTTTAAACATTATTATTTAGTAATCCCAGGGATGTGTCGCCCTCTGGCTGAAGCAGCATCAGCAGATATAGGATAGCATAGAGTCCTGCAAGCTCTGGTTTGGTTTCCCAGCGATTTTTCCAAGACTACATAGTGGACTGGTATTACCCAATGCGTTTTTGCACTTGAGGGACTTTTTTGCATGGTTTTGCTTGGTTTCTAAAAGGGTAGATTGTTAGTATTATGTATATTCTATTTTTCAGTACACATTCTCACAAACGTTTTTAGATTTTATTGATAGTGTCTTATGCTCTCGGGCTTTCCCTACAGTAATTGAGGATGTCTCCGAGGCTAAAGGCTCGATCCATGACCACAGGTCCACATACATTTCATATTTAGATTGTATTAAATATTACTGATTGTATTACTATTTATCTGCAAAAGTGCAGCATCTTCTTTTCCATTTTTGTGGTACACGTTTTTTTTCATCATGGATGCCAATTTTCTTGTGTGTTTTCTATTTGTCCTCTTATCAAAAGTGACACTGGAATTGTATTTTATCTTAAATAGCAAAAAATAAACGTTAAGTTAAAGAACGGCTTGGAGGCCATAAGGTCAAATTTTTATTATTTTAATTGCAATAACGTTTTTCATCAGGTATTTGCTGTTAAACGTCAAAAAGAACAGACTTGATGGCAGAAGGGTATTTTACAGCCACATTGAGCACAACACGAGCTTACAGGGCTGGACTTGTGTAGCATAAAGTCCCGTCTCTGTTGTTTACAGCGGCAGTGGCCATGTGTGTCAAAGTGCAGCTAGTCTGTGTCTTTAGCTGCAGAATTTTGAACGTCCCGGTGTCAAAATTGTTTCTAGTGAAATGCTCTCACACTTTACACAGTTTAGATAGTCAGCATTTTAACCCTGTTTAAGCTGGCTAACGTTATAGCTAATGGTACCTGCTGTGTAATGTTAGCTAGCGTCACGCCCGTCTTTCAAAATGTCATCACAATTCATTTTTTATATCAGCCGTTCGTAATCTCCACACATTTTAATTGATTTGTAACCGATTCACAATGCATTGTTGCATCCCTATATTTTAAAAAATGCTTCAAGACTTCTTGCCTCCCCTTCTCTCCTTTTACTCTGCCTCTTTTCTCTCTTTTTCTTTTGTCCTCCTCTCAACCCTCTTTCCATACATCCCTGTCTCACCAGTACTACATGTTTTTGTCTAACA
Organism: Etheostoma spectabile; assembly: GCF_008692095.1. Lineage (NCBI taxonomy): Eukaryota > Metazoa > Chordata > Actinopteri > Perciformes > Percidae > Etheostoma > Etheostoma spectabile. Next base: position 10,782,661 of record NC_045744.1, on the reverse strand, counting down.
ATAGAATACATTAAGTGAAGTACTCGATTTGGCAACCTCCAATAATGAAATCAGATAGTTCATGCTGTAAAAAAACCTGCATATATAATTCCATGAAGATAGCTGACACCTCAGCAGAGATGCAAATGCTGTGATTCAAACCTGGAATAATTTCTCTCACACACCCAGAGCTACACAATCTTGCTTCTTCAGATTGCCAATTTGATGTTGTACAGTAGCTTTGTTCTACAGTGTTTCACTGACTAAATCTGGTTCTTTTAATACACTGGTGTTAGTAGGAGACTCTTAGCTGATGGCTGTCTTTTGATTTTTATTTTTTTACTTTTTTCCTTCATTTGTTCTACTATTGGACAAGCCAGCCCCACATGCACCAGCCCTACACTCCCTCCTCTTTTCCGTCATAGTGTTAGCCACTAGTGCTGATTTGAAAAAAGGCTCACTGTGTGACTCTTTACTTGGGATAGATTTTTTCCCTCCCTCCCTTCCTTCACTTTTTGTTGAGAACTTGTTTGGCCACATACCTAAAATAGCTCTCTGACGTGTACAGTCCTGTTAAGGAATGTAACTGTGGCTGTCCAGAGTTCTCTGCGGCAGGAAGTTATGCAAACGTGCATTGCTGAGCCCAGAGCCTTGTGATTAGGGTCCTGAAGAACTCAGCTCTTCAGCTTTTGGATACTGTATGGCCAACAAGACCTCCTTTCCCCCAGCATATGGTCTGTCTTGTGAAAATTTTCCTTCCTGATTTATGCAGATGATGGCTTTCAGCTCAAGTAGTATGCTGATCACAAGTTACACTCTCATTAATTTCCCACATTCTGCCTATGTTGCTTTTGTTATTCCCACCAGTCATTCTTCACCTCCCATGTCTCCTTTAACCCCTCCATCTGCCTTCTTCCCTGCTTCCACCCATCCTGCAGGGCTCTTGCTTGTTTTGTCTCATAGAGTGACTTAAGAGGATACCTTGCCTTGTCTGAGCTGCTGATTCACCATGTGTCATCATTGTTTTGCTCAGAGATGCAAAAAGGAATCCTCTGAATATTTTAACAGAACATCATTCACATTACAGGACTGACAAGATTCTTGCTGTGATAGTGAGTTCAGAGAAACAATTCAAGCTCTATTGATTCAAAATCGATTCATAGAATTCCAAAAAACAATTCATATTTTTTAAATTTCCTTTTTATTGTATGTCTACTGCAATCGCATGATAGATACTTTATTGATCCCCAAGGGGAAATTCAATGTCCCAGTAGCTTACAGATATCACACACAACATACACATACATCATAACAGGATGTTAAAATAACAAATAACAAACAAATCCTCATGAATAATATGGACACATACATACATACTGTACATGGGAAAAGTAACTACATTTACATACTGTGAATCGTTTTTTTAATCGAGAATCATTTTTTAATTAAATTTATATTAAATTGAATTGCAAGCCAGAAAATCGGAATTGAATTGTGACATTTTCTGATTCATACATTCCTAGCAGATTAGCTGCAATATGTATCTCTGGCCCTTTTGAAGAAAGAAACTGTGGGCTAGGTGACCCAATGGGAAAATGTCAGAAGATGCTCGGTGTTAGCATCTGGCTCACACCTGCTAGAGGGAATGCATAACTGTATGTGGTTGTGGAGTGCATGTCTTCTCTCAGCCATTCTGGATTATGAAAGATTAGATTAAATCCTGCCAGTAGCATTTATGCTCCTGCCTAGCTAGAGACCATCTAGCTTGAGCTGTATGTTTGTAGCTCTTGTGATTACAATATTGTAGCTATTGCATCATTATTTTTAATTTGATGCAGCACTGTATTATGAAGTCACACAGTTTTCGTCACTGTACAGTTATTGTTAATCACCACCATGTTGCTGTAGTCATCAAAAGGTACTTAGGTTCTTCAGTTGCTTTTATTAAAAACTTTGTTACAAGGGTGGGAAATTATGCATATGGTTATCCTGTCAAAATCTACTAGGCATTCCCTTTTGAACACCAGCCAGGCAAATACAATTACCGGTATGCGTGTTTACTTGAACATGAGTATTGCGGTTATGAGGCATGTCACGGTTTAAACATATTCGGGATATCATGTGGACATGGACACAGAGAAATGTGGTCTATAACATCCTCATATATATGAGAAATGCTAGTATCCAGGTTACTGACTACTGCATGTTATTTGTGCAGGTGCCTGTGATGTTTACATTAACAAAATGGCAATGGTAGATGAGAGCAATAGGAAACATTTTGTTAACCGTTGCTGCTTCAGCTTCCAGACCTTGGTCAGAAAGCATGGGAGACTTTGTTTTGCCTCCAGGGGAAAAGTTGATACTATGTCTCTTTTCACTACGAAAAGACTCCAGAAAAATCTGTGTATTTGTTGCTCCAGAAATTAGATGCTTTCTCCATCGCCATTGTTTGTGTTTCTGTTCACTTGACCTGCACAGGCATTTGGCAGAGCTCAGAAACCAGGATAACATGTATACATGCAACATATCCAGGTTTCTTTTGGAGTACTCCAGCAAGCACAATCAGGTTTCTCATAAACGTAATAAGGGCTTATCCAGGTTCCTGAAATTGGGATATAATGATTACATGCTCAAACCCAAAAATGGGATACTTAAAAACCCTGTCTTAACCAGGATACTGTCCATGTAAACACACTCATTGTAGAAAAGCTGTAGAACGGTGAAACATTCATTTTAACAATATCCATGTTTGCTTACTGGCTTTATGGTTTTCCGGCGGTATGGACTGCAAGGACAAAATCAAAAACAAAACATCACAAAAGAACTCTTTCACTGTTAGTAGAGAATCCAGTCTGCAGGGAAGTTCATACAATTCCCTGATAAACCAGAGAAATGTACAGTAACTAACATTGGGCTCCATGATCTACTTGCAAGTTCCCGCTGTCACTCATCCATATGTGCACCCTCTCTCTTTTCTTCCAGGGAAGTAACCGCACACCCACTTTCAACTGTGTGACTATCAGTAACATAACCTTGACGGCACTCAAACCAGACATGTTTTTTTTTTTTTTTGGCAATTAACTTTGTTACAGTACGTGATGCTGCAAAGTAGTGTTTGCAATACCAGTTTGGCCCATTCAAACAGCGTCATCATTGTTTAAAACGGCAGAATTTGTTTCTTAATTCCTCACATGCATTTATAGATGCACGGTATACATTTGAAATATTTTCTGCCAGTGCTACAACAATGATTTAGTACATTTAAATTGACCTAAGGAATGTCCATGGCAGACAACATGCAAGACATGTTTTGCGGCCCCATTTAAAAACGGCTCTTTGAGATCCCTAGTAGATCACAGTGGATTTTGAATCACTTTAAGAAACTTTTGACGGTTTACAGTAGCAATGAAATCCAGATATTTGTAGTATGCTAAATCCCTCCTAGACATTATTGTAATCCTGGCTGGAAGCCTCCTTCTAACTACATGCAGACGTCTGTTCAAAGCTGTGCTTCAGACACAAACATTCTAGGACACTGTTTGCTTTTTACTTGTGTGTGTGTTAGTGTAGCTTGGTTTGCCTGCTTGTTAACCTTCTCTCTCCCCGCAGGATGGGCTGGACGCACTGGTGTATGACCTGGACTTCCCTGCCCTGAGGAAAAACAAGAGCATTGACAACTTTTTGAGTAGATGTAAGTAGCTCCTATCATGCCTTTCCCCCTATGTCCTCCTTTAACGCTGGTCTCTCCACGTCTTCCACTTGAACCATTTGTGTTGGCGGACCTTGCCACAAATGGGTATACGCCTAGGCTCAGAAAAGAAGGCTGTTTGTGGGTCACCGCCTCTATGTAGGCTTGGACACAATAGGTGTCTGCTGCTTAGTGTCCCCAAAGGGCTTTCAAAAAGGCTGGTGCCCACATGTGCGATCTGATGGCTTCTTTTTTTCACATGCCCCAACGGGGAACCTTTAAAGGGGGAATCCCAAATAAAAGGAAATATGAGGTTAAATCTATCTTTTGACAGATCTAGTATAACTGCCCAATTCTTTTTTTTACTTCCTTTTTTTTGGGAATGGAACTATCCTAACTATTTTAGGTTTCCCCCCCGTTTTTCCCCCATGGCATTTGGAGAGCTCATGACTTTTGAGAATGTCTTTAATTTCTGATTTCTAAGAAAAACATATAAATTTAACAAAAAAACCCCCACCAATAACAAAAAAATCTTACTTCCCCCCCTGCCCTTGTTATAACTCAGCATAATCTCCCTCCTTTTTGTGGCATGTTTTGTAGCCTTCGCTTTTTATTTTCCTTTGTTTCTCAAGAACTATTCTCTAGTAAATAAACCTTTCACTTCTATAGATCTATTAAGATTAATATTTGTGTGCTGTATTGCTCGGACAGTGACGGCTTTCATGGGGAAAGGATTGCCGCTGTGTTTGTGAACCCTGTAGAAGTGAGACTTCTCTTGTAGTCTTAATGGGGCTTTTTATCAGTTTGAGTAAAACTAAAATTTTTGTGGTTTATTTTAAATCAAACCAACCATTGGAAAACCCCCGGGCTAAAAAATGCCCTTACATTCCTCAATTACTCTTGGGACATTTCTTTTTGGGGAAAGCCAAGTTTGCAAAAGTAAATTTAAAGGATGTGTAATGGGGACTAGGGTGCTTTGAGGGGAAATGGCCAGTAGTTGAATTTAAACGGCCCGAAAAGGGTTTTTTACTCTCATTTCTCTCTTTGGGTTTGGGACCCGAAACACACACATGTACTGTTGCGTAAACCACTAAAAAATCCCCCTCGCCCCCCCCCGGGACATGCAAATAAACACAGTTAAAACCCCCACCGGCCCTTTTTTAGGACCCCATCAGTAACCCGGGTTTGGGCCCCTTTTTTCCTTCAGAATGCCCCAAAATTTTTGGGCAGATTCAACCCAAAGGGGGCTGGAAGCATTCCCCAGGGGTTTGGGGCCCAAAAAAAATATGGCATCCCCACAGTTGCCGCAATTTTTTTTGGGTGCCCCATCCTGATGCGGGAAACTTTTCCCGGTTTCCCCCCAAACCCAAAAATGCTCTTTGGATTGGAAACTGGTTTAATGTGGAAAAGGGCCCTTTGGTACAGCGAATCATTTCATTTCAAGGAAAAACCTTTTGTGGTGTTCCAGCTTTATGACATGGCGCATTATCCTGCTGAAAGTAGCCATCAGAAGTTGGGTACATTATGGTCATAAAGGGATGGAATGGTCAGCAACAATACTCAGGTAGGCTGTGGCGTTGCAACAATGCTCAATTGGTACCAAGGGGCCCAAAGAGTGCCAAGAAAATTTCCCCACACCATGACACCACCACCACCACCTGAACCGTTGATACAAGGGAGGATGGATCCATGCTTTCATGTTGTAGACGCCAAATTCTGACCCTACCATCCGACCCGTCGCAGCAGAAATCGAGACTCATCAGACCAGGCAACGTTTTTCCCAATCTTCATTGTCCAATTTCGATGAGCTTGTGCAAATTGTAGTCTCAGTTTCCTGTTCTTAGCTGAAAGGAGTGGCACCCGATGTGGGCTTCTGCTGCTGTAGCCATCTGCCTCAAAGTTCGACGTACTGTGCGTTCAGAGATGCTCTTCTGCCCACCTTGGTGTAACGGGTGGTTATTTGAGTCACTGTTGCCCTTTTATCAGCTCGAACCAGTCTGGCCATTCTCCTCTGACCTCTGGCATCAACAAGGCATTCCGCCCACAGAAAATGCCGCTCACTGGATGTTTTTTCTTTTTTGGACCATTCTCTGTAAAACCCTAGAGATGGTTGTGTGTGAAAATCCCAGTAGATGAGCAGTTTCTGAAATACTCAGACCAGCCCTTCTGGCACCAACAATCATGCCACGTTCAAAGTCACTCAAATCACCTTTCTTCCCATACTGATGCTCGGTTTGAACTGCAGGAGATTCTCTTGACCATGTCTATATGCCTAAATGCACTGAGTTGCCGCCATGTGATTGGCTGCTTAGAAATTAAGTGTTAACGAGCAGTTGGACAGGTGTACCTAAAAAAGTGGCCGGTGAGTGTATCTCTACAGCACCAGCAACATTAATCCTATTTGTACCATTTATAAACATAGTTTATGTATTTTGGGTCCTCTGGGATTTTTTTATGATCCCAGGAACCTATGCTCACAGTGGAAATGACTCACTCTTAAATGTTCTTATTCAAATAACTCAGGCCTTGTTTTTTATCTTTTAGATCCATTTAGCTTGCGTGCCCCGCATCCCCGTTTTCTGTGTTTCAGTGCCAGTTGTGACCCATGTGAATTGGAAATTAACCCCACCCCTGAACAGTAAATACAATCAGCCCTAGGAGAGCTTGCATTGTTGCGTCATGGAGAAACCAGCACTCAGTAAGCAACAAACTATCCCTGAGCAGCAGCTCTCAGCTGTGCGGAGAAGTGCTGTCACCTTTTTGCTAATAGGCTGGCTGTTGCTATGACAGTCAATCTCTGCTATGTGAGACCTAAAGTGACACCCAAATGATGTTAGGTAATTAAAAAAAGAAAAAAAAGAAAACTGGGTAGCTGATTTCCCAGACAAAATCCAACTCTAGGAAACTGTCATTTTAATAACAAAAGCCATACTCGGCAAACTCTCTCATGTACCTTATATCATCAACCATATTCACTTGAAAGATAAGATGCAACGACATCAGCTTGTATAGCCTCTATTTTCTATTAACATTAGTCTTTACCTGTGATTTTTTTTTTTTTTTTTTTTTTTTTTCTTCTCCCAGATAAGGAAACCATTAGTAAAATTCGGGATCTACGAATGAAAGCGGTGGACTATGAGGTGGTCAAAGTTATTGGGAGGGGAGCATTTGGAGAGGTGCAGTTGGTAAGAATGCCTTCTTTTTATTCATAAAACTCTTTAAACCTTAAAGTTGCAGTGATATCCTTTTTATTAATAATAGAAAATGTGTTGTGTGTTACACAAACACCTAACTGATTGTCTCCTCTTCCATCTTTTCCAGGTAAGACACAAAGCCACAAGCAAAGTATACGCCATGAAGCTGCTAAGCAAGTTTGAGATGATCAAGAGGTCGGACTCTGCTTTCTTTTGGGAGGAGAGGGACATCATGGCTTTTGCCAACAGCTCATGGGTGGTGCAGGTATGATGTGGTCGATCTAAAGCATCTACAACCTATTAACATAGTGTGATATTAATATCTGCAGGCCACAGTATATAAATGCAGCCTTATGCGTGAGTCAGAAATTAATTGGTAAGAGATTTGTTCACTTTGAACTGACCATTTTCTTTTTGATCATTGTTTTAACTAATTTTTTCTTTTCTGCAGCTCTTTTTTGCATTCCAAGATGACCGCTACCTCTACATGGTGATGGAATACATGCCGGGTGGTGACTTGGTAAACTTGATGAGCAACTATGACGTCCCAGAGAAGTGGGCCCGCTTTTACACAGCTGAAGTGGTGCTGGCGTTGGACGGAATCCACTCCATGGGCTTCATTCACAGGTAACAACAAAACCTCCATGTTTCCTTTGTGTTTGTTGGTTTGGTTTTGAAATTGTCTGCAGTCCATCACATGGATGAGATTCAGTTCTGATGAAAAGTGCCATTTCTTACAACTGTGAGGCAGTCCTTAAGTTGTCATAGTCTCATTTCATTGCCTGTGAAACCTCGTCTAATGCGACTGTGCAAAATCATTAATTTTTTTATGGTTCTTGGCAACAGTGAGATACACAGTAGGATATAAAAGGTGTGGAGGCGACATATGATCTAAGGGGATTTTGTAATAAGCAGGAAGTCCATGGTCAGAGGTACTGTTTTTAGCATAAATGCTAGTTACTTGCTAGTGTTCTAACTATAGGTTTTTCCAAAACTAATGCTTTCCTAACATTACAGTGCCACATGTCCCGTATAAAATCTAGCTTTTCTACCTGTATCTCAAACTGGTTATAGGTTTTTAAATAAGTTGTGAATGCTTTTTTATTGTTTGTATCATTTTTATTTGTAATCTTTCAGCATTGGATTTATTTATGATCAAGATTTTTTTATGAGATTTAAATAGTCTATTATTAGTTGCTTATCTTCAGTTCTTTTCTATGATGTTAGCTGTGGATCTGTAATATATCTTGGAGTAGTTGGATAATCAATCTATCTTTTTATTGATAAAATGACTGTACACAACATCCCTGAAATAGTTTTTTTCCTTTTAAATAGTAACCGATTATTGTATACACTAAGCACAGCTGCAATGTTGTTAAATTCACTACATGACATTTGGATTAAATGGCTCTCTGCCATTTTTCCATTAGTTTGCTGGAAGTTGTAGTGAAAAGAAATTTCAAGAAAACGTACATTCCTCCCCCTCAGTTCCCTGCCTCCTTCATACCTCATTACATCTGACCTATCACTGCAGAGCACTGCAGCACCCTCAGACACTGCTGATTAGGAGAGCTATTTTTCCAGGTTGCACCCTTGATCAGTTCCAACCGTAACTGTCCACAAAGGCATGAGAAGTTCTTTAGTCTTCTTGTTAAATGCTTGAGTTGGACATACTGTTTGTGTGTGTTTATGTGTTTGATATCACTGTATTTTTGCCTTCTCAGGGACGTGAAGCCTGATAACATGTTGCTAGACAAAGCAGGCCACTTAAAACTGGCAGACTTTGGGACCTGCATGAAAATGAACAAGGTATCACATTTAGTTTCACTGATTATTCAGGTCTCTGAAAAGCATTCTAGATTTTTGACAGACAATTCTTAAGGGATGTATCATTACAGGAAAAAAAAGTATTGAAATTGTGATTATTGTTCAGGATGGTATGGTACGATGCGACACAGCAGTGGGAACTCCAGACTACATTTCGCCTGAGGTACTGAAATCTCAAGGAGGAGATGGCTATTATGGCCGAGAGTGTGACTGGTGGTCAGTGGGAGTGTTCCTGTACGAAATGCTAGTTGGTGAGTTACAGATTTTAAGCATTTCTTGTGAAGAACAAGGCTAATATTTTCCCTTTTTATAATTCTTATTCATAATATGAAGTTTGTTAAACAACAAATGTCAAACATAAAGATAAGCGTTCCTGTGTATTTTTTCCTGTTCAGTGTGTATGTATGAAACAACAGTTTGTTCTTACTGTGGGCATATCAGTAACCCATGGCTTTTGTTTGTCTTGTGTTGTGCACAGGCGACACTCCTTTCTATGCCGACTCCCTGGTGGGGACCTACAGCAAAATTATGAACCACAAGAATGCCCTGACCTTCCCTGACGACAGTGACATCTCCAATGACGCCAAGAATCTCATTTGTGCTTTCCTGACGGACAGGTTAGATATTGGCATACTAAGCACTACCCTCTCCTTGTTTAGGCATTGATTGTTTCACATTTTAGAGGACCCTCAGTGGAAAGAATCTTAATTGACATATCCATAATAACACATGTATGCACTTCATTGCATCGAGTTATTGAACTAGGGATATTGAACTGCTTCTATTGGTATATTGAAAGTCATGCGCATGCCGGTTGACATGATCATGTGATATGTCCTCCCTGACCCCCACAGGGAAGTTCGACTTGGCCGTAATGGTGTAGATGAGATCAAGAGACATCCTTTCTTCAAGAATGACCAGTGGACGTGGGAGAACATCAGAGAGAGTAAGAACATTTTAACCGTTAAGGTTACTGATTACTTTCCCACCTCCCCATTTCATCTTGCAGTCTGCACACTGTCACTGCAATCATGTAGCCAGTGATTGTGTTTTCCATTTGACCTACTACAGACAGTTGCAGGAAATTCTTGTACACAAGCTATTCATTCAGTATCCTTTCCAAGACTAAACGTGATTCCTGCTCAGAGGAATAATTGGCAGCACAGCGTTTTTCGAGGCCAACAACGGGTAAGCAGTCCATCGCAAATGCTAATGCGCCGGGATTGACACTAGAGCACAGAGAGATTAGAAATGTAGGGCTAAATCCAGGAGCTATAGTCAGTTCTTTAGTGGCTTTATATTTAATACTTTACTAGGCTGAAGTCAGCACTTTGGTTTTGGCCACCCCTGTCTTTCCACTGGCTGACCAGCTCTGCTAGCTGGCTGCTTCCCCTTGTGTTTCAAAAGAGATCTCTGATCCAGAAAAACTGCAGACAAAAGTGAAACACTTGTTTCTGTGTCTCTATCTAGAAGGTAATCTACTTTAAAATACAGTTATGACCGATTTACAAAAAAAAAATGTATTCAAATAATAGAGGCAGAAGAGCAAAAAAAGTAAACAAGTAAAAAGTTTGGGTTAATAGGAATTACATTCATATTTGCATGTATTGTTTATGATGAAAGACGTTTTGGTTCATAATGATCATTATTATTATTTTACTGCTGTATTAACTAATAGCAAAACTTTAACTGCATTAGAGAACATTATGAACATGGATTGATGAGATTTCATGTTAGTCCCTGTTTTCAAAGACTTGCCTATCATTTCGGGAGTGTCTTCTTCAACCTGTGTTTTACATTTTGCTTGTGTCGTGGACTGTGCCTTTAACACACAGTGGACTTATTATATGTACTGAACTGTGGTGGCCCTGGTTATCTTGTATCATCATGAATCCTCCATCTTTTTCTGGCCTGTGTAGCTGCTGCCCCAGTAGTGCCTGAACTGAGCAGTGATGTTGACACCAGTAACTTTGATGACATCGAAGAGGATCGGGGAGAAGAGGAGACCTTCCCCGTGCCAAAGGCCTTTGTTGGAAACCAGCTGCCCTTCGTAGGCTTCACTTATTACAGCAGTCAGCAGTAAGTTTGCCAGACATGTTTATAATGTAAATAATAATTTAATAAATTAATGTAATTAAATAATATATAATGTCCAGAATTGTTGGTTTGTTTTCTTGTCGAACTAATTTGCCCACATAATTGCACATATGTGAAAATGTAGGGTTTTTACACTGATGCAATGTTCAGTCACTATATCAAGTCTTAAAATGTGTGTGACTTCAGAGTGCACTGTTATCATGGTAGAAATTAATTTGACATTTTGGAGCAAATGTCATAGATATATTTACTGTTTGGTTTGCTTGTAAATGCTCCTGTACACCATTCTTATATATACCTATTTTTTTCTGTGACTAAGTAGCGGTAGAATCCTTTTCACGTTGAGGTGTTTTAATATAACTGTTGTGATTGTGTTTAAATAATAAAACGTGTTCCGTTTCCAGCCTTATGCGCAGCTCCACCGCCGCAAAGACCTGCGACAAACGTAGCAGCTCCACAAAAGAAGACAAAAGTCATGTAAGTAGAAGACTGCAATTTATTTTGTAGTTTTGAGATGTAGAATATCTTCTTAATTTTCCCTTAATGCAGGTATCCTAAATATCTGTCTCAATATAGATCTAAAAGTGTCTGTGTTTGTGTGTGTGTGTCTGTGTAGCTGGAGAACCTGCAGAAGAGGATCTACCAGCTGGAGGAGCAGCTCCATAGTGAGATGCAGCTTAAGGATGAGTTGGAGCAGAAATGCAGGTATTGAACAAGACTTTTACTCCTCTACGAAAAGGTAGAGTCTTAGATAGTCAAAGCACAGATTAAATGCAAATTCTTTGGTCTCATTGACGGCTCGTAAAACAGACGACAGCATTATAGAGGGAGGAGACCTTCATATTACTTCCAAAAAAGAAGAACATTTTTATTGTTTCTAATTAAATTGTAATTTTCGGAATGTAAAAAAGGCTATAGATAAGTGATTGTGACATGGTGCCAACTTGTTATTTGCCCTCTGGTTGCATATGTATTCTATAGAATAATCCAGACTTTTTTACAGCAATGTACATGCAATGTTTTATTTATGAAACATGCAATAAAGTGTTTTTCTCAAATTCTGTTCTCCCCAGGACATCAAACACCAAGATCGACAAGATCATGAAAGAACTGGATGAAGAGGTTAGATGCTGCCCCCCTCCCCCCTCAACATTCTTCTTATGGACAAATTGAACATTTATGTTTGCTGCAATTATATTTATACAAAAAAAACAATTGCATCTACAGCTTTTGTATTGGTAACATCTAAAAAAAAAAGTGCTAATAGAATCAAACAATCAAGTTTATTAAATTATTGTTCAGGGTCTTGATTAAGTATTGGGTTCTTCTTGCCACATCACCACTGCTCTGTTGTTCCTTGCCACAGGCCAACCTGAGGAAGAGTGCAGAGGCCAGCACATCTCTGCTGGAGAAGGACAAGATCATGCTCCAGCACAGATTCACAGAGTACCAAAGAAAAGCTGACCAGGATGCAGAGAAGAGACGCAATTTGGAGAATGAGGGTAAAGATGATGAGGTGCTGCTGACGTATGATTTCAGAAACTGCAATTAAAGGATAATCGCAGAATGAACTGCGGAAGCAGTCGGTATTTAAACATAGTTTTGTTGCATGTTATTGAACCTTCCTCTCAGTATCACTTGATTTGGTCAAGACAAATGCCCCCAAATGGATTAGCTGGCATCCTGGTGTGACCTTCATCCGGCTCGCCGCTAACTACGGAGTCTAGTTAGCTTTTAAACCGTGCCTGTTTGTCTAATTTTTCCATTGATTTGCAACAGAAGACTACACTTAATGTGATTTGTATTAATGGGATTTTGTTTGGGTTTGAAATAGGAGCTTAAATAAGAGCCTGTCTAATTAATATCCCATCTGCTTTTTTTTTCTTTTCTAGTGTCGACTTTAAAGGAGCAGCTTGAAGATTTGAGGAAGATTAGCCAGAACTCTCAGGCCTCGAATGATAAGATTGTCCAGCTGCAGAATCAGGTATACAGTAGACACACACACACACACACACTCTGGACTGGTGTGAAGGTCAATGTATTAAACTTAATTTCTACCCGTGGTCCCCTCGGTTTTGATTGACAGATGGAAGAGGCCAATGACCTCCTGCGTGCAGAGTCGGACACAGCAGCGAGATTAAGGAAGAGCCACACAGAGATGGCCAAGTCAATGAGCCAGTTGGAGAGCTTGAACCGCGAGCTGCAGGAGAGGAGCCGTGCAGCGGACGAGGAGAAGGCCCAGCTGGAGAAGGAGCTCCTGCTTCTTCAGAGCAGCCTGGACTCAGAGAGGAGGAACTACAGCCTGGGCTCTGAGGAGATCATGGAGTGCAAGGTGAACCACTGACACACAAATGATGACAAATGAAATGATGGCAAATGCAAATCTAGTATTAAAATCTATATTAATTCATAACCGTGGTTTGAGATAGATCACATCAGAGTTGAAAACGTACTTTAAAGACAAAGACGGGTGTGTAAAGTGGGAGAATTTGAGTATACTAAACTGTTTCATGTGGTTCTGAATAACTCTTTTAGACTCACTCTCATTCAGACATTTGAGACAGCTGCAGAGATCCCATGTAATAGAAGCCATCCCTCACTCTCCCACTGATGTGTGGGACATGTCCATGCACTGACAGCGCCCACAGCAGTCAAATTAATCCCTAAATTATCTGTCAGCCAGTTATCTTTTAAAGGGAACACGTTTCTGAAAGTCAGAGGGGCTGGGATGGAGGGATGTTGAAGTCCTTTTCTAAAGTTCAGAACAGTATATCAACAGTACTGGTGTTTTTTTTTTCTGTGGTGAACGTTGCCATTGAAATTTATAAATATCTAAATGGCTGTAATAAAAAGGGTTTTGCAATGAAAATGCCCAATTCCTATGATCAACTCCACGAGAGTGATGATTTGTCTTGATTGTCCGTTCTCAGCAAGGATGGCGGGCCTACAAGAGGACAACAAAAACTTGAAGCATGGACTCTCCAAAGTGGAGGCGGAACGCAAACAGGCCCAGGAGAGGAGCAATACCCTGGAGAAGGTATACAATAGTAGTAGTAGTAGTAGTAGTAGTAGTAGTAGTAGTAGTAGTAGTAGTAGTAGTAGTAGTAGTAGTAGTAGTAGTAGTTAGTAGTAGCTCTGCAAATATTGGGGGAAAAAAAAAACCTTTAGAAATTGCTGTGTATTTCTGACGAGATGATAGGACAGTTTGTCAGACAAGTGTGTTCAGCTTGCCTTCATGTTGTTTTCCTTGGCATTACCCCTCCCCACAGGAAAAGAACAACCTGGAGATAGACCTGAACTACAAGCTGAAGACCTTGCAGCAGCGTCTGGAGCAGGAACAGACTGAGCACAGGGGGACGCGGGCACAGCTCACTGACAAATATGAGTCTATTGAAGAAGCCAAATCAGCTGCCATGAATGGTATGCCAGTCCTATGCCGGAGCATGCCCGGCTGCTTTATCTACTCATTCCGTTCTTTTTCTGGAATCCTCCTTGAACTCCTCTGTCTATTTTATTGCATCTCCATCTTTTATTTTCATTAACTTCTTTCTAAACTCATCTTCCTCTTCCTGTTTCATTCTTGTCTTCTTTCTTGTCTATCTTATCAAACTCACCTGCAGGGAATGTTTGGGTGGGAGGAATTCAAGGAGTGTAAACCAGTCAACATGTCAGGACAGTGCCTCATTAAAACAGGACTCTAAAGCCATTTTTGCAATAGAATGATGATCTGTCCGGGTGATTTCTTGCCTTTCACCTTGTACATGCTTTCTTGTCTTTCATGACAGCTCGATTGCTGGCTTGTTATTGTTAATTTTACAGATTTCATCAAATGGTCCTGATTTTATCAAAACGTTTAAAGACAAATCTTTCATCTGGATTCTATTCTATACACTAACATGTTGTGTTTCTACACAACATTCCTCCAATTATTTATTGATTTTGAAAGGAAGTTTTAGAATAGTCACACATCTCACAGATGGATTGTGCAGTGTGAGTTCAGGGTTCCTAAGTTGATAGTTTATCATTTGGCAGTAGAACTAAATATCTGTCAAATTTGAAATTAAATAAATCGCAAGAAGGGATTGATTGTTTTCCCATCACTGTTCTATTTCAGCTGTTCAGCAGAAGATGTCAGAGGAAAGCGGTGCGAGGATGCGAGCGGAGAGCCGGGTAGTGGAGGTGGAGAAGCAGTGCTCAATGTTAGAGTTTGACCTCAAGCAGTCCGTGCAGAAGATGGAGCAGTTGATGAAGCAAAAGGAAAGGCTGGAAGATGAGGTGAGTAATCCCTTTTGGCAGTGCATGTAATTTTCAGGGGTTTCAAATAAAGATGCATTTGTGTGCCTCATATCGGTGATAACTCACCTCTCCAATGTCATCCTTCCCCAGGTGAAGAATCTGCGGATACAGGGGGAACAGGAGTCGAGCAAGCGTGTCCAGTGTCAGAATGACCTGAAGAGCCGCACGCAGGAGGTGGACCGTCTTAGGTGTTCAGAGAAGCAGCTCAAACAGGAGATGAACACAGCTCTAGAGAGTAAACGCTCGCTGGAGTTCCAGCTGGCACAGCTGACCAAGTGAGGGACCTTCTTGCACTATAATTCTAAAATCCATTGTAACTGGAAACATGGTATACTTTCCTTTTGTCAGGAAAGGTTGCATATATTGTCCATCCACTTATTACATTACATTGGACTTTGTCTCCATGTGATGTGCATAAATTAAATAGAATAGAAATTTTAATAAAAATAATAAACACTTTTATAATGTTTACTTTGTAAATGGGAACATTTGAGGTTACTTATTGTAAATGGACTGTATTTATACAGTACTTTTCTGGTCCATCAACCAGAACTACTCAAAACGCTTTTGCATAGTACAGGAACCATTCACCATTTACACACATTCATACACTTGTGGCCATACAAGGTGCCATCTGCTCATTAGATAAACATTCACACTCATTTACACCCCAGTGGCTCAGCATTGGCGGAAATTTGGGGTTTCAGTGTCTTTCCCAAGGACACTGACAGTCGCCGCTGGGCCAGTTGAACTCTAAAATGACCCGGCAGCCGGTCCAGCCAGGAGCTTTAATTGTCTGCTATTGGCCAGTAATGCTCTTTGGAAGTCAATGCGTAAATTGCCCTACAATTGCCTGCTATTATCAAATAAGTGCTATTATTCCAGCTTATGGTGACTATGCCAAAGCTGTTCTGCAGCGGTGTTTACATCAAAGGATTAGGGTTTAGAGTCCAGCTTCATCAACTCTATTGCTAATCCTCTGGCTAGTGCTGCAGCTAGTGCCGCTGGTTGTGGTGCTAGTTACAGTTGACCACAGGTGCAGATTTGGAGGCTTGCTCTGTTTGCCTGGCTAATGAGTATTGTTGGAAAGTGCTCAAACTTGTAACATGTAAAATTAGCTACATACATAGAATTAATGAAGAATTGAAAATAAGTACTTAATGTATTTGATTGGTGTGTTAACAGACAATACAGAGGCAATGAGGGACAGATGAGGGAACTTCAGGACCAGCTTGAGGCCGAACAGTATTTTTCTGTAAGTATAAGTCTCAGTTCCACATGTCTCTCTCCCCTTTATAAAATGTGAATGTCACTGGCTAAACCATCTGTCTGTTCTCCCTCAGACGCTTTACAAAACTCAGGTTAAGGAACTAAAAGAGGAGATTGAGGAAAGGAACCGGCAGGTACAAGAGGCTCATAAAAAGGTGCAGGAGTTATGCAGTGAAAGGTAAGAGACTCATATCTATTCACAGGTATCACTTCATTGATGTAACCACCCAAATATTAGCAAATGTTTTTCTGTCCTATTGTTTTAAGTTTTTGTTGTGGTCTTATGACAAAATGCTGATGAGGTTACGTATGTGGGAGTTTTTTTTTCTTTTTTTTTAACTTATAAAATTTGTTTTATCCTGGACAAAGGGACTCCCTGTCTGCCCAGCTGGATCTGACAGTGACCAAGGCGGAGTCAGAGCAGCTCGCCCGGGCACTGCAGGAGGAACAGTACTTTGAGCTCAGCCAGGAGAACAAAAAGGCAACGAGTAGACATAAGCAGGACATTGCGGAGAAGGAGTCTACTATTGCACGGGTGAGCAAATCCAACACTGTTGTATTATTAACTTCCACAATGTATATTGTGTTGCACATTAATTAAGATCCAACTTAATTTATTGTCTACCTTTTGAGTGGGGGGGAGAAAGTGATGATATTGAGCTTTCTGTGCAGCTCGAGGAATCCAATAGAACTCTGACCAAAGATGTGGAGAACCTCAGTAAAGAGAAGGCTGAGTTAACAGAAAAGCTCAGTACTCAGGAAGAAGGTACTGTCCCCTCGTTGACTTCCTTGTCTCTTTGCTGCATTCAAATTGCGTTGTTGCACAAGCTAAGTCTCTCTTTCTCGACAGAGTATATAGCTCAGAAGGAAGAGATTGCAAATACAATCAAGGCCAACTACGACAAGGTCCTCAACACAGAGCGCACGTTGAAGACTCAGGTAAAGATGTTTTGGTCGGAAGGTATTTGCAAACACCAGCAATATAAAGTAGAGAATGGTGACTGATGCTTTCCAACTATTCACCTACTTGATTATATCAGGCGGTTAACAAGTTGGCAGAAATCATGAACCGCAAGGACATGAAGCTGGACCAGAAGAAGAAGGGCAGTACTGCCGACCTGCGGAAGAAGGAGAAGGAGAACCGGAAGCTTCAGCTGGAACTTAACCAGGAGAAGGAGAAGTTTAACCACATGGCCATCAAGTACCAGAAGGAGTTGAGCGAGATGCAGGCGGTACGTTGACCAAGTTTTATTAGAGCCCAGTAAAATAAAAATGTGTCCCTTGTGTTTTTAACCCAAATCTCATGGCTTTACCACCAACAGCAACTGGCCGAGGAATGCACATATCGCAACGAGCTGCAAATGCAGCTGGATAGCAAGGAGAGCGACATCGAGCAGCTCCGGGAGAAACTGAATGACCTGCAGCAGCGCATGGATAGCTCTAGTCTCACCAGCTTGCAGACAGATGAGACGGACGGCAACATCGCAGGTAGGGTCCCCACAGGGCCTAACTGGACACTGCTGCTGCTACTTTTACTACGCTTAAGAATCTCAAGTCCCAAATGCACAATTCCTCCATTATTCTGCCACTATTAAGCCAAAATCAAATTTAAGAGCATTAAAATAGTCTAGAAATCGCATAGAAAAACAAAGTATTTGTCTTGTTGAAGCCATAACCGTGAGAAAATGGTCTTCAAAGTGTGGCTGTTTCTTTACTGTTTTAGTATATTTTGCATCTTGTAGATGCCGTGCTGTTGAGGTCCTTGTGTTTTTAAATCAAATTATGATAAAATTGATGATGTGCATCCACTATACACTCATTTAAATACCATACTTTACCCTCCACCTCCTTGTATGAGTTTGAATGTTTGTATTGAGTGAGCTCAAGCTTAGACCTTTTAAAGTTATCTTATGACCAAAAGGTAGTACTTTCTTTGGGGGATGTTGTAGTTTTGTTGCTTTTTGCATTTAAATGTTTATTGCAGATCACATCTTTTGTCCATGCTGATATCAATCTGTTTCAGTCGTTAATTTTTGTGTAGAGTGTTGAATCCATGCTTTCAGGGTGGGCAAGGATTGTGTGTTAGGACCATTGTGTATAGTTAAGACATAACAGCAGGTGTTTATTGAACAGGCCGTTCAACAAGCGACGGTTTTAGGTTTAGTACATTAGGGTAAGAAATCTGAGGCAGTCTCACAGTTTTTTAAATCCACGCTGCCATACAGCTGTACAATGATCAGCATCAGTGCAAAATTAATTTACAATGGTAAACACCTAGCTTATATCCCCATTTACAAATGTCAGTGTGTTATAGGTATGTTTTCATAAATGCTTGTCTGTGGTTAAATCATTTTCTCTTTATTTCCCTCATGTCCAGTCGGTTCTCTTCTTATCTTTGTAACGTCTATTCCTTTCCCTCTGTGAGTAACTGAGTGGACGAGCCCCTCTTGCCTGGTCTGTGCTGCAGCTGTTGTGTTTGTGTCTTTTTGCCCCGGAGTATTCTTTTACCAGAGGCGAGAAAGCCATCTCTTTAGGGGAATTCAGCAACACTTTTGAAAGAAGCCTGACAGAGTGGAGAGAAAATGATCTGTCCAAATTGTGAAAACCGTCTGACCAACAAAAGACTAACTTTTGAATGGGATGTTAAGCAAAAGATGCTGGCAGAGAACTTGCTTAATGTCACAAGGTCAGCCCCAACGGTAACGTAACCACATCAGATCAGAGGTTACCGTCATACAAGACTACGCCCTGTGTGAGGTTTACCGCCTCACTCTCAGCACCTTTCAAAACGTGTCTTGAAACTGAAAGCTGTTTTTTAATTCATGGCACTTGAGTTTCAAACACCTACACTTTTATTTTATTTTTTATTTTTTTGCCGGCATGATCACCTAGAAGTAGCCTACTGCTCGTTAGGACACAAAGACCTCCCTCCCAATGTCACATTTAGTAGACAAGCCCCTATTAGTTCACTGTTCCCATTTAACTTGTGTTGTTTCAGCTGCATGCACTTGGAATTATAATTTCAGCCCCAAATAATGTACATAATCTGCAATGCATATGGTTGCTTCAACAAGGAGTGAGTGATCCATCTAATTTACAGAAAATAAATACTAATTCCTGCTGCAAAACTCTTATTAAAGAGACATTATTTGAAATGATAAATTCTGACATGCCCTGCTAACATGCTGTAAAAAGGACCTAACCCATGTCAAATATGTTCCTCTTGCTTGGGGATGTCTAAACTCCTCTCTAATCACCTACTCAAGTGCAGTTACCTTAATTCTGGTAGAGCTCCTTTAGGGGCACCTGCTGTATCGGAACAATTGAGACCTTTGTTGCTTAACTTTTTATTTTTTCTCCCCAGTTGAGTTTGGATTTAAACACTGCATGGCCTTTTTGACAGTGCATTTAATTCACTGCATAGATTTGTAAGTTTTGTTGCATCTGGGCTGCTTTTCAGAATCCAGATTGGAGGGTTGGCTGTCCATTCCTAACCGTGCTAATATCAAGCGATACGGATGGAAGAAGCAGGTATGGTGTTTTATTTGGTGTTTCCTCTGCACCTGCATTGTGTGGAAATATGTCATGGTTTGTAGAGATTGCTGCCAACACCTCCAAGGGTAATATCTGTCTTCCTCTCATTGCCCTTTTTAATATTTGCAGTATGTGGTAGTGAGCAGCAAGAAGATTCTGTTCTACAATGATGAGCAGGATAAGGAACAATCCAACCCCTCGATGGTACTAGATATCGAGTAAGTCTTTTTTTTTCTTCCCCTTTTTGACAGACACAGTTGTGCTGAAAAATGTCTGCTGTAAGTAATAGTGTATTGATACGTAATTGCTAATTTTGTGCCGTCTTGTGCAGCAAACTGTTTCACGTAAGACCAGTCACACAAGGAGACGTGTACCGAGCTGAGACAGAAGAGATTCCAAGGATATTTCAGGTTGGAGGCTTCTTGCTGTGCTGGAGATTGCACTAGATTTTAATATTTGCATTCTGCTTGGATTTCAAAAAGTCAAGTCAGATTATGTAAAGAAAAGCTTATTTTAGTACAGAGGTTTTTGACAAAGTCTCTCTGTCTCTATCTCCTTCTCTCTGTTTTCAGATTCTGTATGCCAATGAGGGAGAATGCAGGAAGGAGGTGGAAATTGAGGCGGTCCCTCAGGGCGACAAGACCAACTGTCTCCCACACAAAGGCCACGAGTTCATCCCTACGCTATATCACTTCCCTTCCAACTGTGAGGCCTGCTCCAAGCCTCTGTGGCACGTCTTCAAGCCGCCTCCGGCCCTGGAGTGTCGCCGCTGCCACGTCAAGTGCCACAAGGACCACCTTGACAAAAAGGAGGACGTTATTGCGCCTTGCAAAGGTAAAGTCCTGTGCTTGGCGCTCTAAGCTGTTATGACAAACAGAATTTTTTACACTCACATTTTAATTGTGCAGCCTTATGGGGTCGTTTTTTGGTCATATTTGTCAGAACTGATTCTTGACTGGCAACATCTTGTGCCCTTTGTTTATTTGTTTTGTTTATTAACCCTCCCCCACAGTAAACTACGATGTGACCTCTGCCCGGGACATGCTCCTGCTGGCCCTGACCCAGGATGAGCAGAAGAAATGGATTGGCCACCTTGGAAAGAAGATTCCCAAGACCCCACCATCTACGTTTTCAAGAGCCTCACCTCGTTCTATGTCCACTCGCTCTGGACCAAACCAGTCCTTCCGCAAGAACCCTAAAAGCAATCCAGGAAAGCTGAGGTAACTTGACAATTTGTGACAGCTGTCTAGGCTTTTGAGATAATTTCATGACATACAATAAGGCATTGTACTATTGTTTTAGGCACTAAGTGAGGGTGTGCTGCAGTCAGAAGTCTTATTATATCCCATCTGGTGGGCTGAGATGTGGTCAAGTCAGTCGCGTGACCTGCTGTTTGTCTCCTGTGTTGTAGCAGAGCGCAGTCCAGCCTCCAAGCAGCAGACACAACATCCAGCACTTGTTGACAGCAACTTCTTCAGAAAGTGTTTTTTTTTTTTTTTTAGATATTTTTCTACTGCTTTAAACCTTTCTATTTATTAATTGTGTTACAGGGTGTTTCTAACACGAGACACTTGGTTGCTTGGTTGGTTGGTTGCTTGGTTGGTTGGTTGACTCCTGGGCTCTTTCCAGTTGACACTTGGGGTTTCTCTTAATTGGCACTAATGTGTTGTTGGGTTCAGTGACTAACTTATAGACTTACTATACAACTCTTCATTAAAATGGTCCAAATAAAGGATTTTAACATTACCTGTCAAACATGATGCAAAGGTGTTGACGGTGTTAACGTTGCAGTGTCTGTAAACCAGCTTTTCTGTTGTATATTGACTTAGATTGGGTTACTAACAAAGTTTAAGATATTATGTCTCTCTTTTACTGGACACCTGTCTCTGTTTTTTGTTTCAGCTAACCATCTGAACCGCTGGGATTTTTTTCTGGACTCTAAACTTTCCCTCCTTCCTCATCCTCAAAAACAAAGAAACCTGTATTGCATAAAAAAATATTCATTAAAAAAAGAGAATATATCAATAAATATCCAGCGCTGGAAAATTGCAACACATGTCAGACACAAGGCACCATGGACATTAAGAGGCCTGATACCCCCCCCATCACCTTTCCACATTCAAGAGATAACCTTCATTCAACTCAACAAACTTACAGCTCTCCATTTCTACCAGAAGATGGCTCGTCTTGAACTAAAGATGGACAGTGGAGTGATTGAGGGACTTATGTCATGGAGACCTTCTGTGTTTCATATTATATGACAGTTATGATAAAAAATGGGAAGGTTAAAGGGGGTTTTGCTGGGACTTCTGTTGTATGTGTTCAGTTTACGGTACTGTCATACAGGGATTGCAGATCTGCAGTGAGTGGTTGTGTCTCAGGGGTGGAAAATTTATATTTTGTAATTTTTTCCCCCCAGCTGACAGATACTCAAGCTAATTGCAAGTATACTTCTGTTTCCAGCTAACAAAAGAAAAAAGAAAGCAAAAGACTGATGCCTTCATTTAATATATCTGGCCTTTTGCCTTCATTCTTATCACTCTGCAAGTCACTTATCAGGTTTGGGAAAAAGTATTGGGACATAAGTATTAGATGTATTGAGTGAGGAGCATGCAAGATCATCATTTAAATCTATGCATTATTTTTATTATAATTATTTTTATTACTCCAAGCCATAAGGAATATTCCATTGTAATGGCATATAGGAGTCCTAAAACTTAATTGACTTGTCTTTCTGTTTATTTGGTACATTGTCTCTGTAATATTTTTTTCTTGTATTGTTTATTTTTTTTATGTATTGCCTTACATTGATTCATAGATACATGGTTCAAAAGGAAAACATTAAGTTAACAAATGTAAAACTGCACTGTTTGAATTGTAAATTATTTGTAGACTAAACAGGTGTAGCATTTGGCCCACCTAGTGCCTTAACGTTTGGATATTGATTTTACTGCCATATCTGTTTTTTCTTTTTCTTCTCCAAAACAAGACAAATCTTAACTCTTCCATCATTTATTTTTTAAGAAAATCACAACTTTGTTTTATCAGAACTTTTTTTTTACTCTGGTTTGAAAATATATATATATATATATATATATATATATATATATATATATTATATATATATATATATATATATATATATATATAAAAACTCTTTATGGACGCATTGCATACAGTTAATGTGTCAAAACAAGTCCCTAGTCTTGGTTCATTTAAGACAAATTCGGGATGGTGTACCTAAAGTGAACCTACCTATATAAATAATTGTCCTAGTTAACAATTACGAGTTGTTTCTCTAACAAGGTCATGTCCCGTTAATGCAAAACCCCCACAGTGTAATAATGAAAGAGACATAAGGATTATGGAATACCTCCGCAATCTTTTTATCTGTAACTTTTTGTTCAGTTAAAAAAAAAAAAAGCACTGGAACTATGATCTACACTTGTCTTGGATAATTTGCATGGTAAATTGCATTGGAATCCGCACTGATGGATATGTCAATAAACATATCTGTATCATTCACTCTATATTAGTTTTCACTACAGATATCCATCCTGGGTTTCATATTTTTAATGTCAGCCCATACATCAGTCCATCCCAAGACTGGACTAACCAGGCGAAGTGGGCAACATCCCAGGAGGCCCAAAAGCTCCAGACCTATTACTGTGTGAAGTGATACGTTTTCATTTATTTGAGAATTTGTTTGGGAATATGTGGCTTAGAAGCACACTATCAACTGACTTTTTTATTTTTTTATCTTGAAGCCCTGTTTGGAGAGGTTCCATGTTTGTGTCGAAACCAAAAACCTAGTTTTGCGTACATTATTCAGTTATTCAGTTGTGGTTACAGGTTGCATATTCAAGAGTAAGTGTTTAGTTAAATTAAGGTTGGGCCAGATAACAGTGGAGAAAAACTGTACACTACACACGGAATGTGAGGGATAGGGGACTTAATCATGGACTTAATGATGAGCCAGCAGGTTAATCTATCCATGGTGCATCAGTAACAGTCAGTAACAGGGAGGATGTTCAGGCCCAGATGAGTTTCATATAGTGGGGGATTACCTGCTGTTGGACTAAACCTCCCTAACAACCCCCATAGCACTGTAATTATATGTGTGTGTGCGTCTCTATGAATGAATGATGTGGGCAGGGCAAAGATGATCTGGGTGTGTGTAGTCTGGGTACATGTCATGCGGCAGGATGGCTAGCAGATGTCAGCGCGCATCGATAAGTTCCCAGAGTGTTGTTGCAGCGTCATTCTGTTTGAATGAAGTTCAGTCTGAGAACTAGCTAGCTAACTCTTTATTCGCGCCCCGGTGGATTGGAACAGGAAAAAGAGTTGAGGAAGTAGAAGGTTGTCAAATATGCCGGTGTTTACAGGTATGATTTTATTTTTAATACACCGTATTCATTGATGTTAAAATACTGTAAAACGTGAACTCTTACACGTGTTTAGTGCAGTACGTAAAATGCATTTAGCCTGCTAATGTTAGCTTTAGCATAAAATGCAGTTAGCATGTTGACGGTAGTGGGCAGTCTGTTAGTGTTGTTAGCTAGGCCACACGTGGGGTTATTATTTAAAAAAAAAAACTATTTCGAGACAGGAGAACATAAAAAAGTATTTCACTACTGTCACTGGTTGTTAGTGGAGTTAACAGAATGTGTTTGGTGAAGTCAGCTACGCTGTCAACTGACACAAACCAAGAAGCAGCTAGCTAGCGTTACTGCCGCGAAGAGCCAGCTAACCCAGCTAGGTTAGCCAGGTAACAGTTAAGTAAGGTTGTTTAAATAGTTAGCTAGCCATTTAAAGACGGTGTTTTCTCAGCACAGCTCAGCCACTCGGGTTTTATTATTGTTAGTTTAAGACACCTACGTGTCTAATTTTGTACCAGTTTGAAATTTACAGAATCACGCCTTTTATTAGCACAGGTAGCCTTGCTAACCAAGCTATCCAAATCATGAGTGTAGTTACACTTCACAAACCCTGTAACGTTACTGCAGTTGCGGCTTCTTGGAGACCAACATTGAAGAAACGTTTCCTGTTTTAACATGATAGTAATCTTAAAATGGCTAATCACCTTTTTCATCTTATTACATTGGCATCCAAATAGATGTAAATGTAGTTATGCTTTCACTTTGTGCTGGACTAATGTTAACTGTTGGCTGGCTAGCTAGCTGTCTGATTCCATGGAGCACTTAACTGTTGCTAACAAGCTAGCTAGATGCTGTGTCATACAGTACTTTGACAAAGTGTTGGTGTTTCCCAATACAAGTTCTGGAGGCTAACGTGTGGGTATGTACTAATTCCTTAGTCTTTTTTCCAGTAAATGTGAAATGGGGCAAGGAGAAGTTTGATGCAGTTGAGCTGAACACTGAAGAACCACCCATGGTTTTCAAGGCTCAGCTCTTTGCCCTGACAGGAGTTCAGCCAGACAGACAGAAGGTCATGGTGAAGGGAGGAACTCTGAAGGTATTGATATGTTAAGCATCTGATTCTGAGATGCATGTGAAAAAAATACGGTGTTGCAAGTCTTCTTTTTGGTTAAAGGAATAGGCGGTATTCTGTATAATTATCTTGTCAACAAATCCCATGAAAAGACCAGATCCTACTAACACACATTGCCTGTATACTTTAGCCAAAGTGCATTATAGCATTATAATCGTACATTGTTGTCCGAAAACTATTAACTACAATGCTCAGCTGTGGTAGGAAAATTATTGAGCTTTTTTTGACAGAATGTTTTTTTTTTCATGGAATTTTTTGACAATAAGAAAAAACTAACCACAATCTTATCCTTTTTAAACTGTTTTTTGAAAACTAACCAATGTGTTGTCCTTTAACCTAGGATGACGAATGGGGGAACATTAAACTGAAAAATGTGAGTGTTTATGCTATGTTTGGACGCATATAGCAGGCATTTATTAGTTCATAGAACTATACTCCTAAATGCATTTTCGCAAGTAAATTGATTTTTGTGCATTTATTTCCTTTTTTGTAGGGAATGACTCTGCTGATGATGGGCTCAGCAGAAGCCTTGCCTGAGGAGCCTGCTGTCCGGCCCATGTTTGTAGAGGACATGACTGAGGAGCAGCTTGCCTCAGCGGTGAGTAAGCCTGAAAATGACCAGTACACATAAAACAAATATGGTGAGTGCTGTTCTCTGCACTGACTTAACATGTTTTCCACAATGTGAAGTTTACCAATTAGATAACATAATAAATTAAATATACACTAGACGCACCTTTTTTTTTATTTTTTATTTTAAGTTTACTCCCAGGACAATAGACTCTACAGTAGACACGGTTATTTATTGGCTCCAGCTCCAGTCGGCAGTGACTCAGGGACACACACATCTTTGGCCCTTTTCGGCATGATGCTGTGATGCGCATCGCTTCCGTCTGTAACGTCTATAGCCTCGGCCCATGCAGCATTTGGACATCAAGCAATCATCTTAGTTGGCACCAAGTTTGAAAAAGAGACTGAATAAGTGACATGTATAAAAAAAAAAAACACTGACATTTTCATTGTATATGCTGCTTTCTACTGATCAGCTTCTTAAAATAAGATTTGTCTGGTCAGCATTTGTTAGATCTGAGAACAATTTACCTCCTAACAAATTATGCAGCAGTCAGCAAGGTGTTTTTTGTTATTGTCATGAATATATGGCACTTTTTCCAAAACATTTGACTGAGAAATAATTGTGCTCTGATCACTAAATGCATGTCACTAGTCATGAAAATAAAGAAAACCTACTGAATAAGAAGGTCGTTCCAAACTTTTGGCCTGTACTGTGTATCTATAAAATGTTTTATTTTTTTTTATAAACTGTGTTTCACCTTTTATAATTGTAGAGGAACATATGCCTCTTTATTTTCAGATGGAGCTGCCTTGTGGGCTGACAAACTTGGGCAACACGTGTTACATGAATGCCACAGTGCAGTGTCTGCGCTCTGTGCCAGAGCTCAAAGCTGCACTCAGAAGGTAGGTTTGCTATTATGGTTCTAAGAAGGTTATGACACTACATACAGAGAGAAATTGAAATGCGCTCTTTTTTCCCCTTCCCTGGTGGGTGTTTTTTTTTTGTGGCTCTTGCTGAAACGATCTCTTTCTCAAATAGGTATACAGGTGCTCTGCGATCTTCTGGGGCAAATGCACCATCACAATATATCACAGCAGGTACAAAACATAGTGAATTGTTAAACCTGTGAAATCATAGACATATAATAATGTAAACGTACTAATGCATATAAAAAATATGTATATACTTTTGCATCCTCAGCCCTTCGTGACTTGTATGAGACCATGGACAAAACCTCATCTAGCCTGCCACCCATCATTTTGCTGCAATTCCTTCACATGGCCTTTCCACAGTTTGCTGAAAAGGGGGACCAGGGACAGTACCTCCAGCAGGTGAGCAACTCTTCACCACAGTTACTATCACTGAAATGTATACAGCAATGCCCTGTGTCTTGTAGCTGCATGCTTATAATAAACTTTGATGAAAGTATCAGGTCTGTCTGTGCCAATTTTTTATTTATTTGTTATGTTCTCTCAGGATGCCAACGAGTGCTGGCTGCAGATGATGAGAGTGCTTCAGCAAAAATTGGAGCCACTAGAGCCAGAGACTTCCATGGAGGTACAGTCTTTTGTTTTTTCTTTACCTTGTGTTTCATGACGAAAGAATAACTTAGTTGTGTAATTGATAAGTTAGTTAAAGACAAATAACAAGTTTCATTTTTGCTTTTTGCATTTAGACTGAGTCTGAGAGTGGAGCTGCCTCTGCCTCTACAAAGAAGAACTTGATTGACCAGTATTTTGGCGTAGAATTTGAAACTACGTATCCTTGCAGGGTGCCTTTTTGTTGAGCTTTCTACACGTTATTTCTATCATGAAGAATGGCGTGTAGTGTCATAGTTGTGTTGAAGTAGGACACGGTGAAATTACTCCACTAGGCTTTTTCTTAACTCACTGGTTCAGTATGAAATGCACAGAGTCTGAAGAGGAGGAGCCAATAAAAGGCAAGGAAAGCCAGCTCCAGCTCAGTTGCTTCATCAACCAAGAAGTCAAATACCTTGCAACAGGACTAAGACTGGTATGTATCACTCCAAAACAAGCAGCTGAATATGCTTAAAAATATATTGAAAAAGAGGAGTATGTTTTCCTAATGAAAGTGTTTACTTGAAGATGTCACTGTAGCAAGACATGCAACTTGCGTACCTTTAAAATTTAAAAACTGCTTTGATGTTTTATGTTTGTCCAGAGTGAAAGAAATAACTACAACATACATATATTGTTGAATATAGTTTGTCTCCATGTTTTCTTCTCCAGAGACTGCAGGAAGAAATCACAAAAATGTCTCCATCCCTGGAAAGAAATGCCCTGTATATAAAATCTGTAAGTTTCTCTTTGTCCGCAAATTTCTCTCAAGTGTTCTTGTCTACTGCTACATTTAAAAACTTGAGTTTGAAATGTATTTACTTTGTGAAATTTGGTTCGCTCCCTCTAGTCAAAACTCAGCCGTCTCCCTGCCTACTTGACAGTTCAAATGGTTAGATTTTTCTACAAAGAGAAGGAGTCTGTCAATGCAAAAGTCCTTAAGGTCGGTCTCAAGCCTTCACAATTTCAAATTTATCATCATAATTGGTAATGCAATGCAAAGTCTAACATTTTCTGTTTTTTGGAAGGATGTCAAGTTCCCTCTCATGCTGGATGTCTATGAGCTGTGCACTGCTGAGGTCCAGGAAAAAATGCTGCCTATCAGGTCAAAGTTCAAGGAGGTTGAGGACAAGAAGCTAGAGGAACAGCAGAAAAAGGTAAGGCCTAGCTAGCTTGATAGCAGAAAAGCTCCCACTTTATCTAATACCCCTTCCCACCACTAACATTTGGCTTTTGTCTGAAGTGGGAAAGGTTACAATAGGCATTTACTCCCAGAACATTAGACTCAGCAGTAGGCACGGTTATTTATTGGCTCCAGCTCCAATCGGCAGTGATAGAACTAAGACACCCAAGGGGACACGCTAATTTTTTGCCCTTTCCGGCATGATGCTGTGACGCACATTGCTTCTGTGTGTAACTTCTGTAATCTCAGCCACATATCCAAACATCAAAATTAGTTGGCACCAAGTTTGAAAAAGAGACTGAATAAGTTACATTCATAAAAAAAGATGTAACCATCTTAACATTTTCACTGGTACAATGCTGCTTTCTACTGTTTACAAACCTCATGTAGTAGTAGTAGTAGTAGTAGTAGTAGTAGTAGTATTTAGTAGTGTGTCTCTTTTGGAGAATAGCAGAGCTAACCTGTTTCCAGGCGCGTTTGACACACCAGAGACAGGCATGCTTCTCCACTGGCAGTGGTAATGGAGTCCATCGGCTATTTTTAGCAGGATTGCCGTATAAAAACAAAAAGCATATACAGGCTAATTTTGGTGGAAAAGGGGTTATACAGTGTCATTAGCAGTTCTGTACAGTGTCTCACACTTTTTTCTTTTTGCATAAGGTGGTGAAGACGCCAAGTGCAGCAAAAGTGAAATATGAGCCTTTCTCATTCCCTGATGGTATGTTGAGACATGACATCCTCTGTACACTTTCAAGTTCAGTTTACTATGACAGTAAACTGAATGTCTTTGAGTGAAAATAGGACATTTGAGGATGTCCTATTTTTGGAAAACACTGAGACATTCCCACCATTTTGACATTTTATAGACCAAACAGCTAATCAAAACAATAATCGACAATGAAATTGTTAGTTGTAGCCCTACACAAAACACACAATTCCAAATACATCTTACCATTTTCCTTGTAATGTATTTATCACAATACATATTTGGGGACAACTGTATAAGAGGAAGACTATTCCTTTATCCTTGAATAAATGTGATTATCTATTCTGAAAAAACACAACTGTCTAAAACATCAGGTATTGTCACAAGAATCTGAGAAAAGGCTTTCAAGTTTCCCAAAAAATTCATCAATGAATCTATTGTTGACGAGGCAGATAGTGGTTTTCTCACATTCTACTAATACTAGTGCTGATGTACTTACAAAAGTAAAAATTAAATGTAAAATGTCTAAATGTTGCAAAGTACCTGCAAAATGTCATTGTTCCACAATGATTGGCACCACATTTGTGTATCTAGCATTGTAGTGACACTTGAGTAGATTTCCTATTTTTAAGGTCTGCTATTTCAGTCTATTTTTAGTCAAAATTGAAGGAATTGTGACATAGGTCTACTGCTTTCCTCCCCGCAGACCTCGGTTCCAACAACAGCGGCTACTACGACCTGCAGGCTGTGCTGACACACCAAGGCCGCTCCAGCTCATCTGGCCACTATGTGGGGTGGGTCAAGAGGAAAGAAGGTAAGCACAGTTGTTTCACTCAGGGGCTAAAGTGGTCTGGAATGATCTGGAAAGTTGTTTAGGTACCTTTTTTTTTTTTTTTAAATGAGTTGTTAATCTAATTGGCAGTTTAATACAATGCCAAATATCCATTCCAGTGTCCCCCATCTGCCAGATCCCACTTTACCCCCAGGGTTTGATCAGTCCCAAATCAGAAGTATAGTAGAACCTAATCCCAAATGTACACAGATGTTCAGGAACTTAAATGTTTCCTCTGGTCTCTGCCTCAGATGAGTGGGTCAAGTTTGATGATGACAAGGTGAGTCTGGTGTCTCCAGAGGATATCCTGCGACTGTCTGGTGGCGGCGACTGGCATATAGCATACGTTCTACTGTACGGCCCCCGGCGGCTGGAAATACTTGAAGAGGAACAGTAGCTGTGGAAGATTTCCTAGGAGACAGACAACATCCGACACACATACAAATGCCATTTCCAAGCACTGTCTGCATAGATGTGCAATAAAACTGGTGTCTTTAAAGATTTGATGACCTTAATTTTGTTTTGTTTATTTTGTAACCAACACAGATGCTTGTTTAACAAATTCTGTCAAATGGTGTTAAATATTCAACTATGATGGGCTTTGAAAACGGAGATCTTTGGACTGGATTCTTAAGAGGATCTTAAGTCTAGCTCTGCAGTTTAAATGTTTTATACACATTGTATATTTTTTAAAGCCTTTAAGGTGCTCATATCATAAAAGCAAAATATTTCTCTTTAGTCATTTAATCAACTTGTACAAAAATGCCTAGCCAAGCTGTTGTCCTTGACATTCTGGCTTGTGTCTTCTCATAACACTGTCAGACTTGCCCTCGTTGGCTCGCTGGGAAACTTGGGTTCAATCTCAGTGCTTGGCTCGCATCATCTCCTGGGATTGTTTTCCAATGTATTGACAGATGAGGTTTCTTATGCCAAATCTTCACTAATGTGTTTTTGGGGGAAGTGTATGTGGGAAATTGGTTTAGAACAGGTTGCCCTTGGGATGAACCGTGTGGTTAAATACAGACTTGAGATTCAACCTTGGTTACTCAACAAGCCTTGAACATAGTTCTCGCAGACTGATTTCAGACTCTGACGTCTACTCTTTAAAGGCTATGCTTCACTGGTTTTCTTGCAGGTCTCCTAAACACTCTGCCACAATGTGTTAAGACTTCACCATCAACACTCTGTAATAAGTTATTGACTGATTGCTTTTCATAGGTGGTGAAAATAAACTGTTATATCAAAATGTGATTCTTTAATGTGAGCATGGGTTCATTATGAGTGGTCTAACAAGTGTTATTAGAAAAAACATTTATTGGATTTTTTTTACAGTGAAAAAAAAAATTTCAACCAATACTACATACAAAGGAAAAAGTCCAGTTTTTGGTATAAAAAGGACGTTGCAACAATGTAACTGTACTTATTTACGTAACAAATTATCTACCTTAAGCCTCATTGAGGTTGTCTGCAATCTGGGAAAATCCTGCAGCATTAAGAGCTGTGACCAGGCTTTCCACAGTGGCTTGTGATCCCTCTCTATCCTGCCAGGCTACAAGCAGCAGTTTGGCCTGCATGTCGACATCTTCACTATCTGTTTCAATCTCTCGCAACTCTGCTGCCTTCATCTCCAAATGAGATGCCAGCATCTTCCACTGCGCGCCCAGTTTGGCTGCTATGTCATCCATCTGCTGGTTAGTCACCATCTTGTTCTGTATGCTCGGACCTGGAAGAAAGACAATATACTTTTATTAAAAAAAAAAGTTTGGAAATTTATGAATCATGGAGGATGAGGTGATTTAATCAAAACTAGGACCTAAAAATACAGATCAATCTGGGGGAAGAATAAACGGTATGTTACATTTTAGTTGAATTTGATCCGTTAGGATGTAAAAACGCTCCATATGTTCCTTAAGAAAAGCTTAAATTTGAGACCAATTCTCTCCTAAGTGAATTAAACTTTGTTAAAAACAGGTGGATATTACCCAAAACAAAGCAACTATTCAAACTTACTGTCATTGCTGTCTTTGAGAAGATTGTCTCCATTATCGTCGTCATCGTCTTCTCCTGTCTTGATCTCTTCGGAGGGAATATCCTTCTGCATGTATGCAATGAAAATCGTATCAGTGTATAGTAGGGTTGGCTACTGATAACTAATTATTTTTTTTGTGCAACTTTCCCTTTGTAATGACACAAAGTTTCAGTTTATACACATTTAACACTCCACATAAAATATTGATGAAAAGAATATTTTTATATTGGTGAATACTGTTTTAAGTAAAACAAAATCCTCACCGGCAATTCTTTGGCCAGTTTGCTGACCATGCTGTCTAGGTAGTCTGCCAGGCTCTTGAACTTCTGGTTAGTTGGTTGAAAGAAGTGTGGACTTCTCCTGGACAGCAGCCTTAGAGCACGCCAGCCGTAGTTTGGGTTCCGCACAACCTGCGTTACAGGAAGAAACAAAAAAGTCACACAAAGAGGAAAACTGGGGAAGAAGCCAGTAATGCTTTTTTGTTTGGGGGGGGGGGGGGGGGGGGGGGGGAAGCTTTATCACAATTTAAAAGGGATTTTGGCCTTGCAAATTACTTTGATAAAAGGGTTTAAGATATGTTACAGTGCAAACTTACTTGTACTCCTCCTCCACCATGTTAGCAGGGTCGGCCTGTTCAATGGCTTCCGCAAAGAATTCATCCAGCGATGGCATAAACTCCCTGAATGAAAGACATCAGATGTAATACATTTTCTAAAATATACAAAAAGGTGTGCGTGTGCGAGATTGTAGATGGTAACTGCTAGCTTGTTTTTCCGAACCACTGACCTGCTGTCTGACTTGCAGGCCTCCATGTTGTCCTGGTTCAGGTTCCACAGTCGAGTCAACTCATCACTAACAAAACACAGAAGAGTGGGAATTATGGAAGTGTTCATTCAACTTTAGCTTCGGTCATGGTCTACAAATCGATTATTCACGAAAAGATCTCTTTCTATTTGTTCCCACATATATTGCTGACAAACACATGACCCCCGGACAGAGTATTTTTGCAGGATGGACAATTACAAGTTTAAAAACCAGACTTAATATTCTACTCTCCCATCCTTAATAGATCACATACTTTCCCATGAATATCTTGCGGTCCGGCCCTTTTCCAAGGAAGTCTTCTGGGGCTTGTCTTTTCCTGGTGGGTCTTTTGGGTTTGTCATCTACTGGCCTGTTAGGAACAAATGAGACCAACTTATTTTGGCATGCTAGCCCAAGTGTACACACTACATTCTTTTGCTTTAATAATGTACTAATCATCGTATAACTCAAATCAAATAAAAATAAATGATCTGCCCTGCTTATGTAGATAATTCTTATAGATTAGGCTGCAGTACCTTTCTTTCACAAAGCTCGAGCAGCCCTCATTTTTCCAGCTATTCCAGCTCTCCTCTGTGTTGAGAATATGCTGTCAACAGGGACATTTCTAGTGTCAGTGTACAAGAAGTCAAACATACTTAACCAAATGTGTATGGACAAGCCTTAGTTACCATTTAATAACCGTATTCCCAATGCCCGGCTTACCTCAACCATGGTGGCAAACTGGTCTCCATCAGGAGGGATCTCTCTCAGCAGCTACAAGAGAGCAGTCACAGATTAATACAGGTTTACTCCTCTCTGGATTCTATGCCAGTAAAAAAAAAAGAAAAAATGAAAGACCGCCTAAATGACAGATAATTCAGAATCTTACCAATTCAAACCTAAGTTATTAGCATGGCTAGTTATTGCTGGTAGTAAATGGAAAAATTGTACTCCTGAATTTGGAAGGTTGACCCTTCTAAGTGCCTTCTGTATGTCTATCTAGGTAAATCTTAACTTCCAAACTGGGAAGACAGTGAGGCACATTTATTTATAGTGTTCTATGTCAGCGTGGTCTAGGCCTGACCTGATAAACCAGTTTAGTCGTCTCTTCAATCCATGTAGTCTGGTCATCGTTCAGAACACAGTTGGAGCTGTACGAGGACAAAGACATAACAAAATATGAAGCCCCAACAAATGATGACGATGTTTTGTCACGCAATGTTTTTTTTTGTTTGACGTTCTGCAAGGACAGAGAGACAGGCTTCACCTTTTGAACTTGACCTGACCCTTCAGGTACTGGAAGAGGATGAGGTACTGCAGTAAAATGTGCCGCCGGAAGTTGCTGTCGCTGAGCTGCAAGTCCATGAGCTGGAGATGGAGAACAAAGAAAAACAAGAGCAAAAATACAAATGTAAATTTTTTAATACAGATGCAATCAGTGATACATACTGTACAAAAAAAATAAACTTAACATATCTTATTTTAACATAGTATGGAAATACTGCAAGTATTGACAAAGTCATACCAAAATAAAGTATCTACAGTATGTTGTTGTTTACCAAGTGTAATGTAATATCTCAGCCAGCCTGTCAAGCTGCAGTTGGTGACTAAAAAAAAAAGAGTTTTTGTCATATTTGCTGAAACTGTCACTATATCATGACAATAGTCCACAAGAGAGATACTCTGTGGAAAAAGTCATGTTCCTCTGCCTCCCTCCCATCCTCCTAGTGGTATTTGCAAGTTTCCACCATACCCAAAGGAAAACAACCAATCAGAGCCCTATCAATGACTTGGGAACAGTGATCAAATATGAATCAAGATTCTGTTACTGCATTGCTCATTTCTTGCTTCAAACATTTTCAGCGATACACGTGCAGGGTACTGTATGACGCGTATGTCACGTATGCATACGCCCTTGTTTGTCTGGGGGGAGGGGCTTAGGACTGAGGGTAGAATTGCAGGAGGAGGGCTGTAATTTCATTAACTGACACAGGGCTGGGCAATTTATTGATATTATAGTGATATGGAGACATGAGACTAGATATTGTCTTAGATTTTATTTATCGCAATATGACATAAGTTTATTCTTTTCCTGCTTTTAAAGGCTGCATTACAGTCAAGTCATGTCCTTTTCGGAACTTACCAGACTGTTCTAGCTGTTCTATTATTTGCCTTTACTCACTTACAGTAGGCATTGTATCCACATTACAGATGATTATTCATCTAAAAGCAAAGTGTGAAGATTTTTTTTTTAAAGCACGAATTGTTAACCCTAGAATATCGCGCAATATCGATATTGAGGTATTTGGTCAAGAATATTGTGAAATCTGATTTTCTCCCTATTGCCCGGCTCTATTCTGACATTTTTTTTTGCCTTTTCAGAAAACTGCAACCCCGCTTTAGACAAAAACAAAATATGTGAACTGTCAATTATTCTCAGGCTAAAAAGATTTTTCTCACCTTCTCACTTGTTAGAAACTTGGCAAAGTAGACGTGCTCTCCTCCAGATGCTCTCATCTCTTCCAGCTTTCTCTTAGAGGCCTGCATGTCATCCAGTTTATAGCTCTTGAACACTGCCAAAGTCTCATCTGAGAACTGTGCAGGACAAAAACAAATTGACGCCAGCAGTGAGCCATTGCTTTATAGAATTTACTTTGGTATTTGGTATGATCTGACAAAATGGAGAGCAAGGGTGCAAAAGGTTCTCTGCTTTCGTGGTGAAGTACTTTACCTTTAGGAATGTCATCCAACTGAATTTATCGTAACACTGCACAGGGTTCCTGAAGTAGTCCTGCAGTGTCCAGAACTTTCTGTACAAGTTGTAGTCAATCGGAATGGAACTGAAAGTAGTAATTGACTCAGTTTAAAAAAAATTAAAACCAGTGACCAGCAAAAGTGTCATTTATAAAAGACATTTAATTTCCCTCCTTGCTGCGTGTTTTAGAGCATGACTTACCACGGTGCAGGAGCGTCATCCTCTCCCATTTCTCCTTCTTCCACCTCCATACCATCTTCCTTTTCTTCTGTGTGCTATGAACATGGAACCATGACATACGATTAAAATCTTCAGATTCAAATTTAAAATTCTCACAGTCATTATCAGGTGTCAACACATTACCTTCTGGCCCAGAGTGCTTTCTTGTTCATTTTTGTTGAACACTGTTATATTCTCCAGATTAAATTGGCTCTGCAGATTGAGACCTGGAATAAACACAAGTGACAGTGCATTAAAAAAAGGAAGATGGTGGCCGTACATTATAAACTATCAGACAAAACATCCATGAGAAGAGGATGTTGTCTTATTTATTCAAAAGACAACATACCCAAATGCTGCGTTTACCTGATTTTTCAGACAGAGGGAAGAGACGTGCCAGGAAAAGCTGGATTCGCCCACAGAATACAGTATTCTGGGATTTGGACAGTCTTCTTAAAAGATCTACACAGATTTAGAAGTGTGTTACAATCAGCTATACATTTTAAACATAAAAAGTCTTGTTCATCGACAAAAATGAAAAGCTATTCTTACCATTACACATCCTCAACAAGTAGTTCTTCCCAGCAGTGTAAAAAGAGTTCTAGGAAAGGGAGAATGCAGACAGTGAGTCAATTATCTACATTATGTTCTAGGAATTCTTTAACTGCATTTATTGAGAGGCTGTGGCCTATTTACCGATTTCCAAGTGGAGACATTCTCCTCGACAAAAGAGAATATTTTGTCACATTGGTCAAGAGGAAGACAGTCCAGTACATCTCCAAGCAGAAGGAAAGGAGTTGTAGCAGAACAGATACCTACATGAAGAGAGTTGAAAAAAAAGACAGCAAAAGCTTGATCGCAAGTCTTAAACGTTGTGCGAAGTAAGAAAACTTGCTCCAAAGACTAAAGGCCCAGTACAATTGAGTTTGTGTGTAGTCAGAAGAACACAGTCTGTACTCATGCACGTCATGACAACAACATTAGTGGCAAGACATTATTTGCGGCAGTAGCAATTACAGATACAAGGCCCAATTGATACATGGGATTAGAAATACAATTTAAACTCAACCTCGTGTCAGAACAACAGTACTATAATAAAATGAAGATGGCATCTAGGCAGATAAGAGCACTTTGATGAAGATACCATGAACAGAAGTAAAAATGTGTTAAAACAGAGCAGACCTTATTTTTACTTAGGTTTTAGGACTGAGAAAACACATTTGCAAATATAAGGACTCAAAAGGTCAAAAAACAAGACGGAAGCAAGTCGGGTACAGTTCTAAGGCTTTAATCTTTCAAATATTATGCAGCTTTTAAGTCTCAATTCTGTTTTTACCTTCTTTTCTGTTGCATAGTATGTGGAGTCCTTCTATAAAGGTCAACTCTAAAAGGTCTAGTATAATCAGGGCAATACAGATTTTACATAGTATTACTGAGTGTCATGTAACCCCATGTGGGGTGGGAAATCTGAAAGGAATGAGACAAAAACAAGTGTTCTTTCTTTCATGCATCCCGTCCCAGAAATTCCTGTTACTAACCTAGTTCTGGGGAGTTTACTCCCTGGGAGTTCTTGTGTTTTTTTGAAACCCATCATAATTACTTGGATTAGGATGCCACCAAGATCTTGGTTACAGCTGTCGCAGTGGTCCTGCTGCACTACACCCTGCTACGTCCAGCTATGCCCGTCTGTGCCACCCAACATACTGTAATACTGCAGTACTAACATACTGCCCTGCAGCACCCTGCTATGACATGAACTACAACAACTACCATTGTTTCATTATCTTTATTGTGACGGTTATTGCCACTGTGCATAATATCCCAACCGGCACCGTCAGACACCGCCTACCAAGAGCCTGGGTCTGGCCAAGGTTTCTTACTAAAAGAGAGTTTTTCCTCGCCATTGTCGCACTATGCTTCATCTTGGAGGAAATAGTGGAATTGTTGGGACTTTATAAATTATAGTATGGTCTCGACCTACTCTATCTGTGAAGTGTCTCGAGATATCTCGTTATGATTTTGATACAACAAACAATTGAATGTCCTATAAGTCAAACGGTACGGAGGCAACATACCTTCTGTAACTGCAGAAATACTCAGGTAGATGAGAGACAAGTATTCATCGCAGCTCGCCTTCTGCTCAACCTGCAGACACAAACGCGACAATGTCAGGCGTTCATATGCAGCCTGGGTTGTTTGATGAGGTGTATTGAAATATAATAAGAGTAGATGGCCGCTTATTCACTCACAATCTGATCACCGAGAACACACCTCAGCGCCTGGTCAAGTGTGGTCTTCTTTTCTGCCTCACTGTAACACACGAGACAGTTAGGTCAAAAGACGTTTCGCGATTGTATTCATAACTTGTGACGCAACGGAGGCTGAATTAACGTAACTTACTTTCCAGGGAACTGGTTGAAAGCATGTATCAAAGGTTTGCTGGTTTTACCAACTAGGGCATGTCTGGCAGACGCCTGAGGAAAAGAGAAAACCTTATCGTCATTATATCGCATCACAGATAGCGTTTTTGTTAGCTTAGCTACCCTTTGCTACCTTCTATAAGACCTCTAGCTAACAGAACAATAGCATGCAGCAACAAGCCAGCTATCTGGCTATAATGCCAATCACTAGATACAGTATATAATAACTTTTGTTTTAATAACGAAAGGCAATTTTGCGATTTCTCACCGTAAATTTGTCTTTAGCGTCGACAAAATTGAATAAGGGCGGCGACATCTTTACACTTTTTCAACCGGAAGTGTCGCTAAATGAATTCCGGTGTTCGTCGGCTGAGTCAACTGCAAACGGTCCATGGTCGAGGTATACCCATAGACAGTTAAGGGTATGCCGGTTCTCTTGTATAATGTGTGTTTTGTAAAAATAATAATAATAATCTCTTTTGTTTAATTCCTAATATTAATTTATATAAGAAGTAGTACATTCCTTCATCATAAACAAATGTAATTTGCTGCAGAAATAACAAATACACAGTTCCAGTAGGTTGTGTGGTAAAACCACAAAACTTTCCAAATAAACTGAATATTAAGTAGGTTAGGCCTAACATACTTAAAAGAAATGTGTTTTTATTTTTTTGGGTGAAACTATCATGTCTTAGTGTGCAGGCAATACATAATACTACTAAGTATGAATCAGCTAAGTGATATTATGTTTACTGTTTATGAATATCATTGAGACATAAGTGTAAATGGATGATTTTGGGAGTTCATTTGGCTCTTTCTGAGTGAAATGGAAGAGGACATAGCTTTTGAAGGTTAATAGCCATTCTCATAATAGGATGGTTGTCTAACGTTTGTCAGCATGCAGCAGGACTAAATTCCACTTAAACCAGAGGGTGGCAGTGTTGCACACCAATTTTTTCCACTATAGTGTGTGTGGTGTGTGTGTGTGTGTGTGTGTGCGTGTGCGTGTGCGTGTGCGTGTGTGCGTGTGCGTGTGTGCGTGTGCGTGGTGTGGTGGTGCGCGCGCGCGCGTGCGTGCGTGGGAGCGGGTGCGGGTGCGGGGGGGGGGGGGGGCACGTTCTGTGTCCATGGCAGGAAAAAAACCTGAAATCCACCCTTTCCTGACGATAATCCCTATAGCATTTTACATAACATGGACATGCAGCCACTGACATAACATCTCTGTCTGTTTAATTTTGCTCATTTTATAGATTTCATTTTTAAAACTTCACTCAGAAGGAAAGGCTCACTGTTTTTCTTATTTATTGTTGGTCAGATGATGTTACATTGTATGTGTCCTTATAGGGTTTTGGTTAGTGACATGGCTAAAGTCATTCTCAGAGGTCACAGCTGTCATAGTGTTTTTTATGCATGTGTGTCTGTGTTTGTGCCTGTACCCTTCTGCGGGCATACAATTTAAATTAAAACTTCTAAGCTGCAGGGCCTGTAATGTCACACAGCATATTAGGACCAGCACAGCATTACACTGTGATGTTAATCATTAAAGCCAACATCCGTCATTTTAAAAATACGTACATTTACCGTGTATACCCATACATTAAATCACATGAATTAAATCAACTGATTTCATCATAATCCTGTGTATTTAGTTAAATTTATCTCCTTTAATTTTTTTCCAGAACCAGTCTTTTTTCACCAAGTACATGAGTAGGCTATAATGAATTTGTATGCTGTTAACATTACACATTATTGAGGTAAACAACACGATGAAACATTAATAATCTGGATTTAGCTGTCACTTTAAAACACCTGTTAACCAATTTGAGTGTGACAGCAGGTTTTAATCTCTTGCTTTGAATGTTGGTGGTGGGGTGCCTCTTTAGTTAGCCTATCAATCACAGACTCCCTCTTTATTTTTGACAGAACCAATGTGAACATTGGCTTGTTTAATTAGTGTTTACCCAGCAGTGTTGCAGGTCAGGTCGAGGACCATTCACCTTTTGCACTCTCTGACAAGTGTTTATAGTCTTATCGTTACGAAGGCTGTTAATTGATGAGAAATTGTCTTTTGGGGTCTATATTGAGAGCCTTTTAAACAAATGTTTTTTCATTTTAGATTAGAAAAAGAAGAAGAAGAAGCAGAAGTGCTTTCCCTATTCCACAAGGAAAAGGTTGGTGCAGAGCACATTCTTATCAGTGCTGGATTATGGGGACATAATTTATATGCACTCTATATGCTTCATCTTTATTAAAAAAACTAGATGTCCTATACCACTCAGCCTTGCGGTGCAGGTGCAGCAGCTGGGACTCACTACTGCATTCTGTATGAAACTGTACAATGGTCCTCCCTCTCCCTCAGAATGACATTCCATTTATTGATTTTCACTGCTAAAGCACTAATGAGTAAATTACCCCTCTAAATTTTAAATATGCTCACTTACCATAATAGTGTTTACAGGACAAGGTTGTCAACAATGTTACTATTAACTATTCCATTAACAAGAATAGAACTTGGTAAAACTGTATTCTCATCATGTGCACCAAATGTCTGGAACAAACTTCAAAGCACCTTAAATCGAGAATCACTTCCACCTTTCAATACTTTTAAAAATCTTTTAAAGTCAACTAACTGCACAGTGTAATTGCTTTTAACTTGGTGCCCTTTAAGTTGTTTGTCTGTATCAGGTTAAGTTAAGTGTAATGTATTGTTTGTGTTCTAGTATGTATAGAGATTTGTGGTGTAGAATGTAACCTTTGTCCTGTCTTTTATGTATCTTGAAACCTTTTTTCCGCCAGTCTTGGCCAGGACTCCCTGGGAGAAGAATTACTGTAACTCAATGTGACTTTTTCCTGATTAAATAGGCTAACTAAAAAAAATAAAATATAAAATTGTATGCTTATATTTGGAGAAAAACACTAAAGCATTGTCTAATGCAGACCAGTAGTGAGATCTAGAAAGAGGTGAGGGATCACAGTGGTTATAAAAGGGGCAAGTGAGAGCTGTTTTAGTTTTGAGTGGCAACTTGTTTCTCCTACGCAGAGTTCTGCACACAGTTCACCAGATATGTGTGCCCCACAACCCCCTTTCTAACACATAGTTTATTGAACCGTTGCCAAAAACTGATGAAAAGCAGACAGGGAGTGAGCATGGCAAGTAGCTCGCAGATAAGGGCCCGGCATTAGTCAGTATGTTGAAATGGAGTGAAGTTTCGGGGGGTGTTCAGAGATGTTCCTCTATATGTTCTGCTGAGGTCTAAGGAAACCAGTGTATATCACTTTGAAATCAAGTGCTACTCTGTATTTATTCTTTTTTTTGCCAAATAATTTCTATAGAAAGACCAAAGTCAACAATGTGTTGGTCGGTCTCTCATTTATTTCTGACTTCCCTACTCTGTCAATGGGACACTGCCCCCTATATTTCTTCCAAAGATTTAACTCTTTAAGACGGGTCACAGATATACCGTATAGTTTTGTTTTTAAAAAGGCTCAGTAATTCCCCAAATGGCTGTGCACTGTAGCTTTCACCAAATATTGCTCAAACCAAAGTAAATAGAGCATTACTAGAGCATTTGTTTGGGACTATTTCCAGTCAGGGATTAATAAACATTTGCAGAGCTATTTAGTACTTACTGCACAATGTTCATTGTAATGAATAGGCAGTGGTACACCAAATAAATTACATAAAACCAAAGATATTGCACATGATATGTGTAAAAGTATATCTGGCACAGAGAATGTTTTATTGTGCTAGCAGGATCAATTAATTGATGGATTTGGTCTTTTCTTAGGATTTGTGAACAGTAAAAATATACAGAATATTGCCATAGTTGTCCTTTACTGTATACTAGCAATGTGTAAAGTAAAATTAAAGAGCACTGGTTTTCTATCACAGAAACCGTTAGGAATATTTCAGATGTGTGTTAGATAGGCCATGTTGTTTGGTTGAATATTGTTTACTAGTCCCAGTGAAATCAGTTTAAATCAGGTTAAGCGTCAATTCCCAATTGTTTATTTTGTATAGATAAATAGGAGAAGACCGGAACTCTCTCCCATGCCAAGTTATGGAATAATCAAGCACAACATGAGAGCCAAATAATTTGATGAAGGACAGTCTCAGAGAAGGGGCAACACAAAAGCATTGTCCATGTTGTTGAGGACAAATTTCAAAACAAGAGGCCAAACACAATACTCTGACCTCCGAGGTTAAGCACACAATGAAAGGAGATTGTAGATTGTCCGCCATCACCAACCAGCCTCTGAAATTCCACCATAAAAAAAGGATGTGAAGAAGTGTCATGTCACATAAGCGAGATAAACCCATCAGCACAGTCCCACTTCACTGATGAATTTTAATACACAGCACACGTTAGTAGCTTTTTGTGAAGACCCAAACTGACAGAGTTGTAAAAAACATTCACCAGTGCAGAGAAATATTCCTGTTAGAAGGGAAGAAGGCCATAAAGAATGATGTATATACTGAATGTAGATCTTTATTCTGATTATTCAAGCCATTGCAATTAAATAGCCTAATGGAATATGTTAATTTATGCAGGCTTTTCAGGTCCTTCCCCTTGTGTGGCTTTCTGCTGCATGTATGCTTAATGTTGCATTAAAGTTTGTGTTATACTGTTTATCAGAGTGATTTTCCATCAGGGAGTGTGGCAATAAGTTGAATGACAATATAACAAAATGTACATCTTTGTACCCTCACAAAGCGTTATAAAATGTTTTGGGACGCAGACATTTTGTTAACGATCATCTCACACAGAGTAGAATATGAAAGCTCAAGGGAATGTGCATCCAACAAACAAACGGGATGTGAGAGGAGCCATGTGCGTAGGGAAAGGAAATTCTTGTAACACAGCCAAAACAGGAAATTTCCATGATGGCTACATCTTGTCTAATCATGCTTGTTCTTATTAAGGATCTAACGTGCAATTACCTGATCCACATCCTCATGTTGTTTCATTACAGAGAGATTTTTGGGACTGTTGCCAAACACATTAAATAGAATAATGGAGTATGTGTGAAATTCTGAAGAAACTAACGTCAAAGTCAAGCAGGTCTAAATATACATTGCGGTATTGTTGTAACTTCATTATGTAAATAAAGATATGTTGACCTTTCTTTGAAGAAAATCCAAAAAATAGTTTAGTGAGAAACTGGAAGAAAAATAATCTTTATTATGTTATATTTATCGGTTATGAACACACACATGATATATGATATATTAAAAGCTACAAAACATTGCAAAAATAAGAATATAGCATTATTTAAAGCATATCGGTAAATCATATGTTGTCTATAGAGGTGCTGACAGACAGAAAAGCTAATTGTTGTTCATTGTTTTTTGCTACTGACTCAGTCTTGGGCTGTGGTTGACTTCTCCAGTTATTTCAACTGCATCGTTTTCACCTTCTGGACCATAATCTACGATGTTCCTGCACGCAATGAAGTTTTGTGTGTACACCTGGAATGAAAGAAGAGATCAGCTATGTCTGTCTCTGATTAAATAAAATGGGACTTTAGAGGGAAAGGGTCTGCTGAAATTTCCCAGAGGTTTACCATTTCACTGCGTATCAGCGCTGGTCCAAAGGAGCGAAGAATGAAACTTATCTTAACACATTATGTTAATGGAATTAAATAAATTATGTCAGTAGTTTGGGAATATGCAGCTTGGATAAATGAATTGTGCAGGCCTTTTTCTTACAATCACAAGGTATTACTGTACAATCAAATACAGTAAATCTTTTATAATCTGCTGAGATTTTTACATGTTTTGATTGACCAAAATAAACCTTGTTTATGTTTTATCTTAGTGAGGGCCTTATTGTGACCACTGTTCCTCTTTGTAATGCACTTTTCCGCAAAAGGAGACGACAAAGTGCGTGTTATGTAACAATAACAACGACAAAGGCACCTGACCAAGCGGCCGTATTTTACGAGATGGGAGCTACTGCTGGCGAACGGTGGTGTCACTACCCGATGTGAGTCCAGTGCAGATTTGAGTTGCGCATGCTCAGATGTAAACGGTTTACGACGTAATGCGTCATACCCGATGACGGTCGAGTCAGACCGGCTCTGGTCGCGTGCAGATGTGAGTTGCACATGTTCATATTTAAATGGTTTATGGCATAATGTGTCATATTGAAATTTGTGGAATCCATCAAACAATAAACTTTTCTCATTACAAATAATAACAGAAGATGGAAATCATTTCAAAAACGTTTTAGCTATCTATGATTGATTGCTAAAGGTTAGCTCAAATGAAATTCAAGTGACAGGCTTTCTTGTGTTTGATTGCTAACTTGTAGCTAGCAACAAACCAACTTTGTTAAGTAGGCCATTTTTCCTGTATTAACATTACAGACGTCACTCTCGTTAGCATCGGCCGTGATTCTGGAAGACTTGAGTTAAGCACAGAAGTCATTCTTAATAAAGGAAGATATGTTTTGAGTTTTG
Source organism: Etheostoma spectabile (assembly GCF_008692095.1). Taxonomy (NCBI): domain Eukaryota; kingdom Metazoa; phylum Chordata; class Actinopteri; order Perciformes; family Percidae; genus Etheostoma; species Etheostoma spectabile. The sequence continues at coordinate 10,737,705 of NC_045744.1, read as the reverse complement.
CCGCCGGATACGGCAAAAGTTTAATTTATCATCTAGCGTTGCTCTGGATGCTTGTAGCTCTATCCTATTGCGTGCAGAGGGAATTTGAAAGACAACCGTTTATCCCGGCCCTTTGATTAAGCCCTGCCAATGGTGATTTCCTGTGCAAGCATCTGTGAAAGGATGTAGCAAACATATGAGGAAACTGATCTGGCAACTGACCAGCAGGCCCAAAGTTAATGCAGGGTTCAAGTGGGCTCTACTCGTTTTCCCTAAGCTCGGAGCCAGTGTAGTGACATCTGTAGCTCCTGAGCAACCTTTAACCCCCTGGAACACAAGTCCCATCTTTTCCAATAATAGGAGACACACCAAGGATAAAAAACAGTAAAATGCCAACAAATCGTAATTTTGTATCGAAAAGGAGACGATAAGAGATAAAAAAAGGAGGAAAAAAGTGCACTCCACAAAACTTTCAGTCACATTCAGGTGATCTGAGCGTTAGAGAGAAGATGAAACTCATTATTTTGAAAAAAAAAATCTTTTGACGCAAATTAGCAGTATGCAAAAGTTGCATCTGAATGAATTTCCACTCAGATGCACTTCTTTGACCATTCACTCACAACTTGTATTTTCCTGTGTTGAGCACAGCAGAAAAAAACTCTTGTTTTTTCAATGACTAGCTCTTCTCTGGATGCCAGCAGATAATTATACATAATACCTGGCACCACACTAGCACTCATTTGTTCTGCCAAGTAGACCTGAAAAAGGGAAGAACAGCACAGACACATCCTTGTTTCAACAGGAATGACTCATTATTCCAACACTTGCAAAATACATACACTTGCGATACATACCCCAATGATCATCAAAAAGACTCTTGTATGACTGCAGGCTCAAAGGATTGAGCTGCTGCATCCTGTGAAGTTGATCTGTAAACCAGAGGAAAAAACCACTTGGCCACAGCAAGATTGAGAAACCTCTACCAATTTGATGGAGGGTAGAAATAGTTTGATACTCAGCCCAGCAAGGTGGCCCAGCCGTACAACAACAATCCTATTGCCAAAGGTACAAATCCGAAAGCAAATCTTCTGTCTGTGACAGCAAGCTCACACAGGACCAACTGGAGGGTGAGAAGGAATTTTACACCGAAACCTTGCAGTGCGCCGATTCCATTTAGCGGCAATGGAGGAGAAAACAGTTTGGCTCTTTTGTTAATTATCATTAGGGGATTCTTTTGCCTCCACTTCTGCAACTCTTGTATCATGAAAAAAGCTTGAATGTAGCCTGAAGGCCTGCCTTTGTTGCATAACAGGAAGTGATGATTCAAATATGTCACCTAAATTTAACACATTTTCACCAGCAGTTAGCAACTGTTTAGGTCTAGACATTATAACACAAAATATTTTACACAATGAGTTGTAACAAAAATTAGGTTAGGTTGGAACAGTACATATCATTCATTAAGGGGAGCACTGCTCTGGAAAAATGGAAACACTACCTTGTTATCACCAAGTACATCTATGTTTTTTGGCCTGATACCATACACAATGGCACTGCCAGCCAATGTTTCTGAAATCTGAGCTATCATGTAGAAAAAGGCTCTGAGCATACTCATCTTGCAGCTGGCCAGGAGTCCCAGGGTGGTGGCAGAATTTTGGTGGGCACCGCTTGTGTGACCTGTACACTGAGTTAATTTGGCAATGGACAAGCCAAAGGCAAATGCTTCTTTTATCTCTTGGTCAGGGTAAGAATTATTTTGGTCCCCTATTATAGCTGAGAGGCTGATAAAGACAAAGAGGATAATTCCAAGACACTCAGCCAGAACTGCACATGCTTTAATTTCTGACATGGCTACTCAGATAACATCCACTTCATGCTATCAAAAACATTTTGGGCAGTGTTTGAGAGATACACCAAGATTGTGGCACAGGCAGATATTTTGTAATCAGCTACCCCAGTGAAAACATAATAAGTGACGTTCACCAGCATCCGTCAAGTGTGTGACTTTAAAAATCAGGCCTATGAGAGGCCGCCTAGGAAATAAATCATACTTCTGTCTTACACACACTATCATGATCTTGCATATTCACCATTATACTCATACACAAACACTATTATAATCCTTTTACATGTTTTTATGTATGTATGTGTGAGAGGCTATAGTCGTGTATGTGAGCCCTGTTTCCATCCAGGGGGTCAGTGTGGACATTGTGGAGGACTACAAATACCTGGGAGTGCACTTAGACAATAAACTGGACTGGGCCAAGAACACTCAAGCCCTCTACAGGAAGGGCCAAAGCCGTCTCTACTTTCTGAGGAGGCTGAGGTCCTTCAACATCTGCAGGAAGATGCTGAGGATGTTTTATGAGTCTGTGCTGACCAGTGCTATCCTCTTTGCTGTTGCATGCTGGGGCAGCAGGCTGAGGGTAGCGGACGCCAACATACTCAATAAACTGATTCGCAAGGCCAGTGACGTCGTGGGGGTGGATCTGGATCTATCTGTCAGATAGGAGGACGCTGTCCAAACTACATGCCATCTTGGACAATGTCTCACACCCACTCCATGGCTTGCTGCTCAATCACAGGAGCACTTTCAGTGATAGACTCATTCTCCCAAAATGCACCACAGAGCGCCACAGGAAGTCATTCCTGCCTGTGGCCATCAAACTTTATAACTCCTCCCTCTGAGTGTCTGACACACAGACACTTAGAGGGGTTGAAACTGGCCAATATTATCTGTTTTGTGCAATAACACTGGCTTGTAATGTGTGCAATACTCAACTGCTACTATTATTATTATTGTTATTATTACTTTTCACCATTGCAACACCTTAATTATGTTATTTATGTAAATACTGTATCATAATATACCTTTAACTATGTAAATATCCAGACTCCTTAGATTTCTTTATTTCTTTATTTATATTTCTTATATTTCTAATATCTGAGCATCTGTAACACAGAGTTTCCCTTCGGGGATCAATAACGTATTTCTGATTCTGATTCTGATTCTGAGACAGTAGTGTATATGAGAGAGTATAGCATTGAATGTGAGAGAGTATAGTAGTGTATGTGTGAGAGTATAGTATGTGTGAGAGTATAACATTGTAGTGAGAGAGTATAGTAGTGTGTGTGTATACTGGTTAACCCCGGTGTTCTTCATGCCACGATCACAGCGTATTCTCAAGGAATGGCCAACATTCTCTACACCTACACGAAACATGAAAACTTGATGCTCTATTGTGGTTTAGGCACTGCAACTGCTACTAAAGCTGTCAACATATCCATTCTCTAGACCAGGGGTCTCAAACTCATCTTACTTGGGGGCCGCTGGAAGTAGAGTCTGGGTTTGGCTGGGCCGCATCAAGTATTCCAAAAAAAACCTATTTCCTCCAAAAAGGGCGTGGAACTGCCGGTGCTTTAAGCCCCTAGATCTGATATGGTTGGTGCATTTCACAACAACAGACATCACATTGTCAAACCTCAGGCATTTGCCGCAAAGGGTACTTAGCTAGCTTGACAACCGTTACGCTGCTGTCAGGAGACTACTACGGTAGCCCATAAGTGACAAGCGCAATGAGAAAAAGTTTCAGAACGCGCGGGCCGCACTAACGCTTAACTTTGATGTCAAGTAGGGGGCCACAAAATATCATCCCGCGGGCCGCAATTGGCCCCCGGGCCGCGAGTTTGAGACCCATGCTCTAGACCATTCGCCACCTGACCAGTTTATGGTTTCCATCTATATGCCTGTTGAAAGGTAATTTGATAATTAATGTTTTACTATGTGATGAAGAGATCCTAACAGTTTGTTTAGTGTAGTATTTTTTAAATAAAGAAAAAAGTAAAAAGACAGCAATGTTTTCCTCATTACCATTTACTTCCACAAACAAAAATTGACTTTGAAAAAGAAAGTAAATAAGAAGAAACACACCTGACATTTTTTATCCAACAAGGTTGTTTTTGTCCTTAGTTTCTGCTGCTTGATTAAATGTTACTTGTTCCACTGAGTTAGTGTTAGCTGTACTTTCAAAGCAGCAAGCCCACCGGATTATGATTACTCAAAATAGTCCCTTTAGCCAATGAGGAAGGGAGAATTTAAACTGTCTTCCTGATTGATCAAACAAACTTCCTTTTCAACTATACTCTCTCATACACACTTCTATACTCTCTCAAACACAACTATACAATCACTCACACACAACTATATTTTCTCTCTCACACACACTGCTATACTTTCTCACATACAGTCCCTGACAAAAGTCTTGTCGCTTGTGTACAAATTGACCTGAAGTGCTGCTGAAATATATTTACTGATCAAGATTATTTAAAAGAAATGGCTCATTTTAATCCCAACAGCTTTGTAATAATGTTTCAGTGCAAAAAGAAACTGTCAAAAAGTATTCTAATATTCACAGCTTGGTAAGCCCATTGAGCCCAATTTTTGCAAAGACATAAGTGTTGTCGCCTTGTCATATGAGCTTCCCCGTGGACTAACAATGGATCAATTAGGTCTCAGGTGTGTATAAAAAACAACCCCAGTACACTAGACCTTCACATCAACTGCAACTAGACATCTGCAAACATGCTAAGATTCAACCCTGAGACTAAAGTTTTGATATCAAGAGGGTGAAGACCAGATCCACTGTGATGTGGAAAACACCTTCAATGTGTTCAGCGTCAAATACAGAGGATTAAAAAAACATTTGAAGACATGGAGATGTTTTTGACAAGCCAGGTCAGGCAGACCCCGCAAGACAACTGCTCGAGAGGACCCTTTGTTTTGGGTCGAAAATCCAAGGCCCGCCCATTTTCCACTGCAGCGGAGCTCCATCAGACGGGGCCCCTGAAGTCCCTGTGTCAAAACCCGAATGTTTGTTGGATTCTGTCTCAAATGGCCTCCATGGTCGAATCAGTGCCCAGAAGCCAGCACTAAACAAAAGACAATTGAAAAAACCGTTTTGGCATTTTCCAAGGCCCCCAGCCTGCCCAAAAGGATGGACGCTGGGAAGTGGAAAAAAAAGTGGATTTTTCAGATGAATTTCTGTTGAATTACACCACAGTTGCCGCAAATATTGCAGGAGACCTACTGGAGCCCGCATGGATCCAAGATTCACCCAGAAAACAGTGAAGTTTGGTGGCGGGGAAAAAACTGGTCTGGGGTTACATCAAGTATGGGGGTGTGCGAGAGATCTGCAGGGTGGAAGGCAACATCAAAAGTCTCAAATACCAGAAATCTTAGCTACCTCTTATATTCCCCAAACCATAAAAGAGGCCAAATTCTCCAGCAGGATGGTGCTCCATCGCATACTTCCATCTCCACTTCAAAGTTCCTCAAGGCGAAGAAGATCAAGATGCTCCAGGATTGGCCAGCCCAGTCACCAGACATGAACATCTTTGAGCAAAATGTGGGGTTGGATGAAAGAGGAAGCGTGGAAGACCAAACCAAAGAATATTGATGAACTCTGGAGGCATGCAAGACTGCTTTCCTAGCTATTCCTGATGACTTCATCAATACATTGTATGAACCCTTTTTCCAAACCCATGGATGAAACCCTTCAAGCTCAGGGAAAGTCATACAGATTTTAAAATTTGAATCTCACAGCACCACTATTTATTTGCTGACATATTTTAGTATTTGTAGTAAATTTGTTCAATTTAGTAAGGCGACAAACGTTTGTCTTGCCAAATTTAAACCTTTCTGTCTTGTTTAAATAATAAATCTTTTTTAGTGAAACTAATTTTTTTCAGTGCATTGAACATCATTTGGGAGGTTTTGGGCTTTTCATATGAGCTATTTCTACCCCAAATTTTATTAATTAAAAGTCAGGTTAATGGCAGGTTTTTCTACAAAATAGATAAGCGACAAGATTTTTTGTCAGGGAGGTACACTACTATACAGCTCCTGCTCCTGCCACCCCCCCATTAAAAAAATGCTGTCTCACCCCCAAACCCCCACTACTTCCCCCTCCCCCCTCACTGTCCCTTGGTCCCCCTTTCCAGGAGAGCCCTACCCCCCCCTCCTCTAGCCTCCGGTTAACACTCTCTCCGCCTGACTCCCTCCCCCTCCCCCACCTGTGACCTCTGTGTCCCTCACTGCTGACCAGGTGAGAAGCCCAGCTGACCAGACCCCCACTCTAATAAGGCTGCAGGCCTGAGTATCCATCCTGGGGTGCTCAAGCCTGTGCCTCTCGCTATGTGGAGTCTTTCACCATGTCTTCAACCTGAGCCTTAGTCTCAAAGGGTCCCCATGCTGTGGAAGACATCTGCCCGTTCCTGTGCCAAAGACCCACGTCCCAGTGGAGCCCAAAGGGCTACAGACCCGTGGCAAGACCTCCCAATTTTGAAGACCCTGGAAGACTGGTTCTGGAACAGCGGGGGCCCATGGTGAGACCTCTCCTGGACCCCCTCCAGTTCGCCTACCAGCCCCGTTGGGAGTTGAGGACGCCATAAACTTCCCGCTCAACCGCCATACGCCCACCTGGACAGGCCGGGAAACAAAGGTGAGGGTCATGTTTTTTGACTTCTCCAGTGCTTTCAAAAACCTCCGCCGGCCCTGCTGGTGAGAAGCTGACAGCGATGAAGGTGGATCCCCCCCTCGTGTCCCGGATTGTTGACTACCTGACTGGCAGACCACAGTATGTGCGCCTGCAACACCCGTGTATCAGACAGAGTGGTCAGCAACACCGGGGCCCCGCAGGGGACTGTCCTCTTCTCCCTTCCTCTTCACCATCTACACCACAGACTTCAACCCACACAGAGTCCTGCCATCTTCAGAATTTCTGATGACTCTGCTGTGTTGGATGTATCACGAGGGGGATGAGGCTGAGTACAGAGCGTGGTGGGGACTTTGTACATGGAGGTGAGCAGAACCACTCCAGCTCAATTTACAAAGACAGGAGCTGGTGGTGGATCTAGGGGAGCCAAGGCAGCAGTGAAACCCTGTTTCCCTCCAGGGGGTCAGTGTGGACATCGTGGAGGACTACAAAATACCTGGGAGTGCACTTGGGCAATAACTGGACTGGGCCAAGAAAACTCAAGCCCTCTACAGGAAGGGCCAAAGCCGTCTCTATTTTCTGAGGAGGCTGAGGTCTTCAACCCCCTTTCAGGACGTGCTGAAGTTTTATGAGTCTTGGTGGCCAGTGCTATCCTCTTTGCTGTTGCATGCTGGGGCAGCAGGCTGGGGTTAGCGGACGCCAACAGACCCCCAACAAACTGATTCGCAAGGCCAGTGACGTCGTGGGGGTGGATCTGGACTCTCTGTCGGGGGTATCAGATAGGAGGATGCTGTCCAAACTACATGCCATCTTGGACAATGTCTCGCACCACTCCACGGCTTGTTGCTCAATCACAGGAGCACTTTCAGTGACAGACTCATTCTCCCAAAATGCACTACAGAGCGCCACAGGAAGTCATTCCTGCCTGTGGCCATCAAACTTTTAACTCCTCCCTCTAAGTGTCTGACCACCACACACACACACACACACACACACACACACACACACACACACACACACACACACACACACACACACCACACACACACTTAGAGAGGTTGAAACTGGACAATATTATCTGTATTATCTGTTTTGTGCAATAACACTGGCCTGACATGTGTGCAATCTCAAATACCACAATTATTATATTATTATTATTATTATTATTATAACTTTTCACCATTCCAAATCCTTAATTATGTGAATTATGTAAATAATGTAATAATAACATTCCTTTATGTAAATACCGTACGTATCCAATTCCTTATATTTCTTTATTCTGTATTTCTACTCTATTTATAATATTGTGCAACTACACAACAGAGTTTCCCTTCGGGGATCAATAAAGTATTTCTGATTCTGATTCTGATTCTGATATACTCTCACATACACTACTATATTCTCACATACACAACTATAACTCAGTCACACTACACTACCATACTCTCTCACATAACTACTGTACTGTACTCTCACATACATGCTATACTCTCTCTCTCTCACACACACACACACAACACACCACACACACACACACACACACACACACACACCACACACACACACACAACACACACACACACACACACACACACTACTATACTCTCTCACATGCACTACTCTACCTCACATACACCACTATACCCTCTCAAACATACATGTGAAAGGATGATAATAGTGTGTGTATGACTGTAGTGGTGAATGTGCAAGATCATTATAGTGTGTGTAAGACAATATGAATTATTTCCTAGGTGGCCTCTCATAGTCCTGTTCAGTACTTAAAGTGATTAAAGACCGCACCAAAGATATGTTAACTGAATGATGATAAGCTAAATCATCGAAATGTTTTTTTTTAATAATGCATAGTAGTACAAATTTTAACACATGCTACAGTCAGCAGTTTTCAGGCATAATTCAATCCCTGCTTAAACCAATTGATAATTTTCCTTTTTACTACTATTACTGTAACATAAAATTTAAAAAAGGCTATCCTTTCATATGATCCAGGAATCCAGACATCTTATTATTTGGCTTAAATCCAGGTAAATGAGATATCAAATGTGTGAAGGATATTCATCAGATGTGTGAAGGACACTCACTGCCCTTTACTTTTTTCACGTTTTTGTAAATATTTTCCCCCTCTCTTTCAATGTACTTATTCTATTCTGGGCATGTGTCATGCAGGCCTGGCTCCATTGAAGTTAAAATCAGGCATATGCCGCTGTTAAGGAATTGGGACCTTTTCATTTCACAACAAGGAAACCACCCTCCAATTCTGCTTTTTTTGTGGAAACAGATAGACCTAAAAAGGGTCACACTGCTTCTTGTCTTCTTGTCAGTAGAATGAAAGAAAAACCTGTCAAAGCATGACCTTTGACTTGGGCAACACTGAGAAAAAGAGAGTTCATCTACATTTTTTTTTACAAAAGAAACGTAGCTTTACTTGCAATTTTCTTGATTTTCATTATTCTGTTAAATTCTTTCTATTTTCAAATTGAACCATCATTTCCATCTTCATTTTTAAACATACTACAGATATGTTACAGTTGTGATATGGGATATGCAGCCAAGATACCTGAGATGAGTGATGATAACATCATTGAGATGATGATAGATGTATTACTTCAGAAGAGCAGGATGGAAGAGGTGTTTAGTAATATACTGCAGATAATAAAGTAAATGTGGCAGGAGAGTGGGGAGATAATCGTGGCGATCTGACAGGCAGGATGAAGGTTATGCTTTTTAACCCTATGAGCAGGAGCAGCTGTATGGGCCTGCCAACTCTCCTGTCAACCAACATTTCATTTGCTGAAATATTTTTTTTCTTTTTGGTTTGTGCATATCTGTTACTTTATTACGCTACAGTTTCCTACCGGGGAGGGAAGAGGTCAGAGCCTAGACGCAAAACATCAACTCGTATTGTACATATTCCATATTCACATGACAATCTAGTCCATAAGAGTTGGCTGACTGAACTTAAGCTAACTTAAGTTCATTTGTCGCATCAGCCACCGAATCAAGTCAAAGTAGCCGTTGCCCCTTTCTCACCAGTAACTACAACAGCCTCAGCAACACATCCTTTTTTGCCATGCAATGTCAAAATAACATAATTTTAAACAATATCACTGAAGCTGACAAAATAATTTAAGTAACATTCAGGCTACCGATTCAACTAAAGTAGCAAAAGATATTAAGGCTATTGACAAAAGCCAAATGTTCACTTGTTTAGGGCTAAGATGTGATACAAATACATAATGATCTCATGCAGATAACATTTGGGCATTTGACCAGTTTGTCAATAATCCTGACCACCCACTTCAGATAGTCAGTTAAGAATGTGCTTAAAATGAAATTGCATAAAGTAGAATTATCATCACAATGGCTGAAACAGGCGGTGGTATTCATTTATTAATTAAAACCAACTTCATTCTGACCAGTTGGTTAGTCAGAGAGGACGTCTTTCAATTGACCAATGTCTTCTCTAGATGAAGACATAATTAGAGCCCCAAAACCTGTTTTGGTCTTGTGTCAGTGGGAACACCTCATCACGTGTAACTTCTACTCATCCATGACGTTCACACTCCTGGCTTTCAGATGTAAAAAAAACACAAATATCCCCCATCCCCCCAAATCTAGTCTTCCAGATGCATAAGTACAGTAATATAATCAGATGCAGGTGTTCCTGACAAACACTGAGAGGAATTATTATTGTGGTCTGTCATGAGAGTTGGACCTCACCCTAAATCAGAGATTATAGAATGGACACATAAGATTTAATCATGCAGAAATGGAAGCAAGTCAAGTATATAATCAATATGCATGCTGGTCTGTTAAGCAGAGTAAATGGTACTAACAACTTCAAAGGTTTTCCCTGCCAGTTGCTAAAGATAAGTGGAAACGCGAAAGTATAATCATAGTGAATATAAAAAATAAAAAAAAAAGTCTTCATTTTGATAGGACAACAGATGTAAGGGGAGAGAGAGGGGGAATGACACACAGCAAAGGGCCGCAGGTCAGTGTCAAACCCTGACCCACTGCGTCGAGGAGTAGATCTCTATATATGGGCGCCCACTGTAGCCTACCAACTGAGCTATCCGGGCGCCTCAATATGAATTGTTTTTCTCAAAAAACTGTGTGGTGTGTGTTGTTAACTGTTCAGTGAGTCCAGTTTCAAAACTTAAATTGAGATCCCAGTCCCAGGTGCAGTTGTACATCAAGTCTGTTGGGAAAAAGACTCCTACTGAGCCCTGGAGGTTTTGTTTAAATAAGGGTTTTATTTACATACTATTTCTTCTCTATCACACATCACCCACTCGCCGTAAAGTCATTTGGTTAATTTTGCACACCATGGTGCTCTTTTGCATCTGCATCTCAAGCCTTCTTCTTGCCCAAAAGAAGGAGGTTTTGGCTTAATATCTGTAAGCAAGGCCCATCTCTAAAAATTCTCAATGGCCTTTACGTCTTAGATGGACCTGAGACCTTATGACGTGCCCTTCCAGTAGAGAAAACGTGATAAAATGCCATCTAGGCACTCTGCCCTGCCGGTAAAGAAAACATGCTGCAGTGCCATAAAGGTGGTCCAACAATTTAATATACCTTCTGCGTGCTGGTGCCCTTTTTTATTTTTTTCCGCCGTGCCCCTAAGAGTCCGCCACTGACCACGTATTTGATGATCCACCTTGCCGGTGACGTCTTGTTGCAGTCCACCAGGTTCAACTTTTTAAGAGAAATGGAAACTCAGAGAATTCTACTGTATGTGGTGTTTCTTGGCTGCTGAGCAGAAGCTCTCACCACCCTGGCAACCTGCCATCAGATCTATTGAAAACATGAGTGAGAGAAGCTATCCAGCAATCAGCAACAACTCACTTGTCTGACTTTCCTGTGAGGAAGTCTGCTCTCTCACTTTTCTCTCTTTTGCAAAGCTTTAGGTCAACTGTCCTTGGGTTTCTATTTTTCTCCTCTATCATTTAATGCATCATGTATCCTATGATTAGCAAATATCTTTCATAGGATCCACCAAATATCAGACCCATTTATTGATTACAACTTTCATTCCATTATTTTGTTGAAGTGTCCTGGTACTGACAAATACAAAAGCTGAAATATGTCGGCCAATGAATAAGAAATTAGATGATATGGCTTAAATTCCTATAAAATAAATCAAAGACTGGATTATCAACTGGGCATACCTCAGGGGCCTCAGACCTCTAGGAGGTCCAACAACCCCAGATTCACAGGAAGAGGACCAACAGCAAATGTCTGCCCTGGGGCCCCTAAAAGGTTACTCTAATCTGGCTATGGATGAATGGTTTTCATCTGGAAATATTTTGGTAAAAAAACACTAACAAGTATCTGAATTCCAATGTATTGTACTCTGATTACATTTATGATGTAATTAGATTTTTCTCTTTTTAACAAGATAATACTTATACAATACATAAGAATGATTTTTTTGTTCACTGTGTTCAATCATTTTAAGGGTTCATATGCCTGATGGGTTAGGGCTGCAGAGAGAAAGAAAAATGTAATCTTTAACATCACATACCAATTTTATTCATAAATGGTATCTTTATAACATATATGGTATCTGTATAACATCTTTATAACAAGAATACGTGTTTTATTTAATTAAAAAAGTGAGATACATTTCAAGAGTGTACAGGCAATACATTATCCATCAGAAATAAAAAGTAATACAGGCACATAGAGTTAAAAAAATGGCTCATCGTAGAACACTGATATGGGAAAACATTTCAGCACACTGCTCTGTCAAGATTGTCACACCCTCGACTTGTATGTTTTTATGTGGGGTCAAACAAAGGAGTGAATTCGAAAGAGACTAAGTGACCCGTTACCACAACGTTCCTCATTGGTTTTGCAAAAATAGCACATAAACACTGACATCCTATACTAAATTCAATTTTTTACAGGAGCATAAACATGTACAATGAAACTAAGTGGCTGTGATTGTGTGGAACTATTTTGACGTCATCTCCACAGTTGCAGCGTCGTTGCCTCCGTTTATGTCATAGTCCCCGACGGGGCCGCTGACCAGGACCTTCATGCGGTCAGGAAAGTCATCAAATTTGGGGGACAGCAGAAAATCGTACATGAGAGCTGCTGCTACTCCACCGCACATTGGCCCCACCCAGTACACCTGCAATGGATAACTCTGATCAATCTCTGGAATCGACATTGGTTAACACCTGTCATGTGTAATGCCACTATTATCACAGAAAGATATAACACAAACATTCCAGTCAAGTTCAAAGATTTACTTCTGTCGATATCTCAGCCGGAAAATTGTAAAAACAATAGGAACGCTGTAACTGATTAACTCGTGTAACAATGTGGAGGATGTACGTAGTCATCTGTCTGTTCTGGAGTTATTGAATTATTTACGCTTGATATGTACTATGCATGCAGAAAAACTCGAGGCACTTTGGAAGAGCACGTGTGCTTCCGTCTCTGACATACCCAGTGGTTCGTGAAATCGTTTAGGATCAAAGCCGGACCAAAGGAGCGAGCAGGATTGATGCCACAGCCTGTGTAGCTGATCTGTAAACAATAACAAAGAAACAGTATAATAGGATATCTTCAGCTACACGGTCTGGTGGAATGATCGATTAAGGGGTGACTGGTATTAAATAAACAATAAGAATACATGAATTATTTCACTCCTTCAATCATATTCGTTGCTTGTTTACGTTCCTCAAATGCACTGTGCCAAATCCTAAATAAACATTTTACAGCTTTGGAGATAGTCGAAGGGTACCACCAACTTACAGCTGCCAAGTGTCCCAGGCAGACTGAGAGGCCAATGGCCAGTGGTGCAGAGCCGGTGACATCACGCCGTCTTTTATCAGTGACTGCAATGACACACAGCACCAGCTGGAAGGTTGCCAGGAGCTCTATGCCTACGCCTTGGCTGGGAGTGACACCGTTGAGCTGCGAGAGTTAGAGAGAAATCCAAAACAACAACAGTTTGTCGGTCTATGTAGTTTTTTATCAAGACCACTTCCCATTTTGCAGCCGCTGGCATCGCCCCTGCTTATCAGACAGAAATTTGGCAGCGGTTCCAAAGTGCCACATTGCACATTTATTTCTCAAAAACCTGAGCATGGTTATTCCGTGTAATTTAGCTGTGGTACATCAAGAATAAGGGCATTACAGTTTCTCCACAGTGAGCAGATATCATGCTTTGACTCCAACACACTTTTTGGTAAGAAGGCAGCTGATGTTACACTTTACAGATAGGTCAAAGAGAAGTGTAGCATTTAATTATTTTAATTATTTTGCAAAACCCCACATTTACCAAACATGCTGGGGAGAAATGTCAAAGTGTTGACATTGCATATTTTCATTTGCAGATTATTTCAGCTGTTGCAGTGGGGTGTGCTTTAATCATGTGTCATCACTCTTCAATAATAAGCAATGACAGAATGTTCAAAGAACAACACAAACAGTCCCAAATGAAGGGCCTACATCCTTACTATTGTCTCAGTTTTCATTGGGAGGTCAACTTTAGACTACAAAGGCACTTTAAATGCACACTGTTACATCAGTGCATCCCACTTGTCATTGGTGTGTGGGATGTTTTAAAGCTCCCAATCTGAAATCACATTTTATCACAAGTTCTGTCAACAGAAGTAATATGAAATTTACTTACAGAGTTAAGGCCCAGTGCATCATTGGTACTTGGCCGTGCTCCATATACAATGCCACTGGCCAGGGCTGAACCCAGCATCTGGGCCACAATGTACATGACCGCCTTGAACACGCTGATCTGGCAGCTGGCAAGCATCCCGAGAGTAACTGCAGGATTGAGGTGGGCTCCACTGATGTGGCCTAAACTCTGGGCCAGCGTGGCGATGGCCAGGCCGAAGGCTAGCGACACCTTCACCTCCTGGTCTGGGTTGCCATTGTTTTTGTTTCCAATAGCTGTGGAGATGCTGAGGAAAATAAAAAGGGTCATGCCAACCAGTTCGGCCAGAACAGCCCTCCAGAAGTCCTTGCTCTTGAACTCTCTCATGGTGGGGGCAGTGTGGCTGTCCGGCTGTGGGTTTGAGCTCTGTAAAGCGTATGTACTCACAAACAACAGCACCAGGCTGCATATATAAGGCCTGATAATGGTCAGTGGGCGGGCTTAAAAAAACTGAAAGAGAGGGCCACACTGAATTAATGAGAAATCCAAAAGACTGGTCATTCCCTTCCCTCCCTCTGCTCCCCCACCCTCCCTCCTATTCTCCCTGTCCTCCAGCCCCTGTCCCAGTTCCTCTCTGTGCACCACTTTCTGGTCTTTGGACTTCTGTGAGTAATATAACTGGGTATCCAAAAGGAAAACATTTAAGTCAAAGTTGTCCCATTTATGTTTGTGCTTCATCTGTAAAAAGTTGAAACTTTACATAATTGTGTCATAGAATACTGACAGCACATTAGGGAGAGCCAGAGAAAAGTCAGATAACTCACAAATAGTCATTTCAAGTTAAACCCTTCCCTCCACAGATCGGGTTTTCAGCCTTTTACAAGACCATCCAAAGGACATCTCACATGAAAGCTCCCAGACACACTTTGAGACAAAGAAAGAGAATCAAAAGAAAAGTTTAGAAAAAGAAACAATAAAAAAACAAATAAAATGAATGCCTCTGCTGTTGTTGTTGTTGTTGTTGTTTTTAGCTCAAATTGGAATACATTAGCATTTGTAACTCTTTAAAAGAGGTGAAGTGAAGGAGACAGATTTTTTTTAGCAACCTAAGCAAAAAAAATTAAAACATGAAGTATGTCACTAAAAGCTTGTTTACTAAATATATAATACAAATTATGAGATCCATTTAGAGGGGAGAAGTGCGAGCAGGGTAAAACAATGACTTTGAGAAAAGACCTGCCAGTAGCACCTGGCCACAAGGGAAGGGGGGGGGGGGCAGGCACTACACTGACAGGCACTACACTGTGAAATCTGTCATGGAATTCTCTTTGCTACTACTCTGGGTGTTTGCTTTCTTCTGTCAGATGAGCAGAGCAATGTTCATGACTTGTGTAACTTGTGTGTGTCAGGGGTGTAATCCTTACCCTCGTCAGCGCCGCAGATTCCTTCAACCCTTTTAATCCAAAATCATATTTTTGGAATATTATTTATCATGGATAAAACTTTAACAAGCATTTTAATGCATCTGGACAAGGTGAAGCTGATTTATCTTATTTTATACACTTTTCCTATACCTTTCATGAGCTAATGTTAAAAAAGAGATAAAGAAGCAGAAATGAATACAGTAGTTGAGTGCTGCCCTAATGTTTTAAGCAGTTTTTAAGATTTAGTTTATCAGGCTGTACTTTGGAATAGTGTCAATATTATATTAATGCAAGAAATGTTTGTGCTAACAGTAGCATGCTAATGATGGCACTGAGCCAACACAGCGACAGGGTTGACTAGACTGCTTATGCAGTTTTCTGTGGTTCCCTAGTGACCGGAGTTGTCCTACCTTTATGGTTTCATAATTGAGGTACTGTCCGGAAGATTGTGTGGTAGCCAACAGGAAGTATTTTATTACTGCAACCAAATAGAAAGAGGAAAATGGAACTTTATTTTTGGCATTCCTTCATTGCCAAACCATTATGCAAAAATGTAGTAAATATCAAACAAACTGACTGTTGTTTGACCTTACTGGAGAGTGCCCAGAATTAAAAGAACGTTAGAAATTAGATCAAGGTACACAATCATTTGAAATATTGACAAATAATCCAGATGTTTGGTTATGGTGACCCTGTTTTTGACTAACTAGACTCATTTATGAGTGAGGGCTGAGGACCAACTGCCTCTTATCTGTTATGTGCACACAAAATGAAGACACCGGCATTAATCTTAAAGTGAAATCTTGAACTAAAGAGATTGATGTGGTTGGATAGAGGGACATTTCTCAGACCACTTCTCAATCTAGATTTGTTCTGTGTGCATTTAGTTCCAGGTCTGCCTTTACATACCTGATGCAATTAAGTTCTACTCTTGCACTGGAGCAAAAAACAAAAGTGTGGCCTGAGGACTATGTTGAGAGATTATTGTTATGATGTTATGATAGGTACGGTGGTGAAAATTTTTTGTATGTTGATGAGAGGGGTGTAGTGCACAAGCAGCACAGTCAAAATGAGATGGGATTGGGAGCCCTATCACATGTTGTCAGGATGCACCAATTTAACATCTGCATTGACTGCCATTGACCTATCTTACCTACTAAGATGGCATTCCTCGATGGCAATGACCCATGTTCATGTGTTGTTTTTTGCAGTCGGACTCTTACAGCAGTCCGCTATACGGTTTGATGCTACTGCAGCTGCTGATTTGGAGAAGAAGCGAGGACGCTGGCGTGTCATGTGATGTAAGAGGTCAAATGGTGCTGTGCCCATGTATGGTTTGGTTACAGTAAAAGAAAATGTCGGCAGTGTGGGAGCATTACACTGTGTGGGAAAAAGATCAGTGACATAAATCACCAGCAAAACTTAGTCCTTGATAACCACAACATTTGAGAAAGGGAGAATGTTACCCACTGACAGCACCCTATCTGAGGGGATTACTAACAAGGAATGGAGTTCATCATATTAGTTGACCACATGTTCATGAGCTACTGGCTCGGGTGAGTATGCTTAGCCTCACAGTACAGTGGATTGACAAAGTATTTTAAATTGATTAAAGCTGTCTTTTACACTCCAAGGATAATATTTTCATATTTCATTGCTTTTGTTAGGTAAAACAGCTGGGTTATTTTTATAAAGACGATATCTTGATATCTTGTTATCTTTTTCTAGATATTCTTGGTTTCAATGTACTCTGCTTCTGTAGCAATGAGTGACAGCGGCAGGTAAATAAACTTGATTGACATGTGAACCGGCTTTCTCGGTTGCCTAGGTGATATCACTCCGCTGCTGCTGTAGCCTGTGCTACCAACTACAGGGAATAAAGTATAACTATTGCAATACAATGCAAGAGTGGTTTTATTTCTAACATTATTCTATCAACAGACATTTACACCGACAGTCTGGCATCATAATTTCTTTACCTTTGGTGTACTGCGGAGTGGGTAAGACTGTTTTTAATGGCAGGCTAGCATACTGTTGACTTGCGCTAGCCTAGCAACAGCAAACTCTGCAACTGGAAGGACTTGATGAAAAGTGTTCATACTGTCTCAACTGATAAAAAACACATTGGCTTGAACTTGAAAATAAGGTCTTGTGTACAAAATTCTGAACCACCCCTTTAAGGAAGTGCCAAACTTCCCTAAACCCCCTAGATATCTCTGTATCTTATCAGACTTTTGGAGCACTCAGCTTTGCCTGTGCTTACATCTTCTCTAAACCTCCGCTGGAGCTTGTGGAGGGAGGGGATTGTGATATGCTAACACCACGAGTATAGGAATGTGGAGAATGCTTAAAGCACACATATTGTAAACACAGTGATAAGCTCTGTGTGAGAAATTTATGTAAGAAGTGAAAGCACATGATGGATAAATTGTGGTTTGGGAAATGCTATTCCAAATATTAGATTTGCTTTACGCCATTTTTCAAGGGTTGCAATTGTCAGGCCACAATGAATACCAATTTAGTAAATGCTCGACAGGAAAGAGTCATCATGGTTTGGCTCACTTTATCACTTTCAGACGTCAATCTCCCTTTCCTGCCTCACTGTTTTTCCCAAAGCAGTACAAAGTGTTTCAATGCACTTAAAGGGTGGAAGATGAAATCAAACCATACCCAAGCTCCGAGTGTGTCTCAGGGTTAGTAGTTTAACAAACAGACCGATAGATTAAAGGTTGAGGAGAATGGACAACACAGAAATCCACTGACCCCAAAAACTAATTTTGCTCATTTTTTTTTTTTTATTGTTTATTAGAATGATCAGAAAAGGATACGTAAACATACATTTTCTGCAGATTCTCAGGCATGTTGCATTCATGGACTAGTTTTAAGATCTTAAGCATGTTTACTTTATGACTGATCAGTTTTGCCCAATAACACCAATGCCGTGATGTAAGCTTTCGTCCAGCTATTATCAGATGATATATGACATCCCAGTAATTTCCTGCTTTTTATTTGTTTGTAAAATATCCAAGGTGTAATGTTTGGTGTGGTTGCTCAGGATAGGAAGCATTAGCAAGTCTAATGTCGCTTTAATGGTTTTTGGCTTATCTGACTTCCACAGTGGGACTGTAATTAGCAAGTTTTAAGGTGACTGTTTATTTTTGCAACAACCATCATAGGATATCCTCTTATTCTCCATGTGTCTGTGACAGAAGAACAGCAGTACATTAGCATGCCCCTCCACACCATTGATCAGCGATTTTGGAAGGACGTCAGCATGTGAATTCATCTGGGCAAACTGTGGAGATCTGCTGCTTTTTCATGATATGGGTTTTGTTGTACTAGCTGTGTAAATAAAAACACATCAACCACTTTATCTCTGTAAAAGTTGTTTTATCCTCTTCAGTGCAATGCATTCTTTTTGCAAGACTGATTTACAATAGTTGCAACAGCATCAAAGTGTCTAATCCATGGTGGGTTCATCAACTTAAAAAAAATTAACCGCTAAGTCTTAGAAGGGATTTTGTACTTGCTAGATGAAATTGAGCTTCCACGGGTCTTTACATGAGGCAACTGTGGTGAGTTGTCAAGATTTATTTCAGTTGTAATCAAACTCTTTTTGTTTGGTTACAAGTTTCTTTAAGATCTTTAAGTGCTCCAAGCAGCCTCTGAATTTTGGTCCGATGCTTGTGTCTATCTCCGAAGAGATTTATATTTCCATCCTGTTTGTTCTCTTGAGACCGGCAGACTCACAAACACATAGGGGGCCTTTTATTAGGGGGATCAGTTCTGCTCAAGTGTTGCGTGTGGCTCCTGGCTCTTTGCCTATTTATAACCATTGTAAAAGGCCCTTGCCTTTGTCTTCCCCCATCTCTACAGAACCCATACAAAAACATTTTTGTAAGGCTTAGTCAGGGGTCTGTGATGCCATGACAACAGCTCCAACATTATAGACTTCTTCCCGCTTCTGGGACCATATCATGTTTTACACATCTCTATGGCAAGATCACCAAGGAGACCTTTATGACAAATCACATTAGGGTTTCAATATTGATCGCTGTGAACAGTAAAACAGTTTTAGAGTTTTAGAGTTTTACAGATTTGTAAATTGAAAACTGTCATAATTAATAAGTTAATGGTACAAATGACACAGTATTTGCTCTCACTTATGGATATAACACAAGATTATTTTACAATTGCTTTACACATATGTCCTGTCTAGTGTAGCTGTTTCCCAATAAAACCTTAGACTTTATTAGGACTTCATGGCGAGCAGCCATCCTGGATGCTCTGGGATAACATTAACTTCTCTTTCATGTAAACTAGTTTGTAAAATAGTAAAATGTAGGCATGCCAACTGACAAGGCTGGACTTTAAACTGTTGGTGAGCTCATCTCTGCCTTTAATTTAATAGGCATAAAGGTAAAGTATTACCACTAAACTCCCTCAGGAGGTGAATTTGAATTGATGTGCTTTTAAATTCCTTGTTGAGTAAAAGCTGGAACAGTTCTCAAAGAAAGAAGAAACTGTTTTCATTTCTTTATGAGGCACGGCATATCTGTCTGCACATCTCTGCAGTCCAGAGATACACAGTACATAAGCAAATTTCATTTAAATCAGTATTGATCACATTTTTCATAAAACTCATTTCCAAATTGTGTTGATAAAATAAATAACAAAAGCAATTTCAATTATTAATCTGCCTGTTGACTGTTTTTGTGCGTGGCGCCTAATGATTTGATGATGGATTTTCCTTTTGCATGCAATGCAAAGTTTTGAATGCAATGTATATAATTGATTGGTAAATTGTGTGATTTCTTTTTTTGGACCCTCAAAGGCTAGCTGACAGCATGGCTTTAGATAAGAGGGGTCCTTGTAGACAAAACTATAATTATTTATGACAACCTGCATATACATATGTGTACTGTACATAGATAAATTGTGGAAAATCCTCCCTCTGGTAAATGTGGGATTCTCCATATACCATGTGCTGTAAGTCTTAGTGATATATCATTACATAACACATTCTTTCTTTATTTAAGTCATCTCGACAACTCTAAAGTGATTGAGATAAGACACAGGAGTAGAACCAGTGGTACCAATGTCTCGGCAGAGTTATTTAACACTATTAAGGCAGAACTAATCAAATAAAAATCATCTTTTACACATCAGCATGAATTTTACAGGCACACCCACTAAGATTAAAATGTCCTGTAACAACTGAATATCCTGGCTGTGAGCTTTCTTATAAAAACTAAATGGAAATACACACTGAAAGACCAAATCTCAGGAAAATACAACATGATTTAATCTATCTATCTATCTATCTATCTATCTATCTATCTATCTATCTATCTATCTATCTATCTATCTATCTATCTATCTATCTATCTATCTATCTATCTATCTATCCATCTATCAACAAATTGGAAACACATTTCACCAAATGTCTAAGCAAGAAGTAAAATAACACTGTTACGCTAAACAAAGCAACCAATGATGTAACAGAGGCACATCTGATACCAGAAACATTATCAGTATTATCTTATCTCTTATGCAAAGGAAAGGTGTCCAATCTTCAGTGCAATAAATTATTTTTGAGCACCCTCAACTTGTTTAACAATTGTTGCAACAGCATTGAATTGTCTTATCTGTGGTGGGTTTATATAACTTTAAACATTAACTGATCGGTCTAGCTTGCCTGGGTTGGTGCACAGACATCCCCCCCTTCAGTAGAGGAATGTGAAAACACCTCTCTAGGGACCGACTTTGCACAGACACAAGTCAGTATAGTCAAGGTCAGACATTTTAGGGGACACAAACATAAGAAAAACACAATTTTAGTGGAGAGGATCGTTAGTTACTTTGGTAACTCCAGATTCTATTAGTATAGGCGTAGCCCTCTAAGGGCTACGCTATTGGGTTTATCCCTTCGCGCATGCGCAGTCGTGAAGATTTTCTTTCCCGCCCTAGCGTCCAGCGCAGGCCTCAACTACGTCCGCATTTACTGCATATATACAGAGCGGACCCGTTGTTCGACTCCCAAAACATCAGCTTTTTCTTCAACTAATGTTCTAGGAGCAGGTGGCCCGGACCTTAGAGGGCTACGCCTATACTAATAGAATCTGGAGTTACCAAAGTAACTAACGTTCTATTTCGTATAGGCTTCGCCCTCTAAGGGCTACGCTATTGGGTTAGGGCGAAGCTGATGTAGTCAATGCCACCTGCGGCACAAGGTCCACAAGCCGAACATACACCACATTGCCCCAGCAACAATGTACCGAGGCTAGTCAGAGTCATTCTTCTGACAAAGCCTGCCCTGCCAATGGCGTGGCCGGAAAGGTTCATGTGGCCCGCAATATGATGCAGTAGTACAATGATTAATGGGGGTTAAGCGTGATTGATCCTGTCGCGCATGCAACGAAGAGACATGATTACCTCCGTGCATGCAACATGATTATGACAATGTATGAGATAAAAACTGTGTCTCAAAAGAAATACCCCAGGTACAGGAGAGGGGAGACAGCAGAGCAGGGTCATTCAGCACTAGGTGTGAAGGAAATTGGCAACAATCAAGGCATTGTTATTTTTTTTTTTTGCACTTTCAGCGGGGGCATTACGGTCACTGACTGTGGACAAAAAACCGCATGGGGACATGGAAGTTTTCAGACATATCTCGCAGATAAAAGGGATGAAGGGGCACGGGGAAGCCGGGAGGCTGCCGCGCAAATGTCGGCTATGCCATGCCTTTAAATAGAGCCGCAGACGCCGACAGAGCCCTCGTAGAGGGGACCCGAATGTCTTGGGGGGGCTCTTTCCCTTCCGAGCTATAAACCTGGGTAATAGCCTCGCACAGCCAGTGAGACAGACGCTTTTTTAGAGGGCTGATCCTTGGGAGTGTTCTCTATAATGCACAAACAGGGGCTGAGTTTTCGAATTTGCCGTGCTTTAAAATGTTTTGGGGACAGAGCGCGCACCGGACACAAACCGGTGGGAAGCCTCCTCCGCACCGTTAGCGTGAGGGGGGGGGGAAAAAACCCTCGAGGGAAAAACCCCCTTGACCGAAAAGAACTAGTTAAGTCTTGGGTGTAAAGGGAGGGTTTTGGCTGAAGGTGGCTGCGCTCCCGTCCCCTCTAATGGAGAGGCGGGAAACGGAGAAACTGACAGTGCACATAAATCACTCACTCTTTTGGCCGACGTTAGGGCAAGGAGAAGTGCTGTCTTAGCGACAGCATTCTGAGCGAAGCCGTGCCAAGGGCTCAAAGGGGGCTTCCCCAGAGCCCGGGCACCAGAGCTAGGTCCCATTGGGGGGCGAGGGGGCGAACAGCCGGTTTTTGACGCCTAACCCCCTTCAGGAAACGCTTCACCAGGGGATGCGCAAAAACTGTCCTCTCACTGAAACCTTGTGACAGGATGAGATGGCTGCTGCGTATGCTTTGGCGGTAGACGGAGCCAAATCATTATCCACCAGAGTTTGTAGGTACGTCAGCACGAGAGGTAGGGGACACGATGGGGGATCTGCGTCCCTCTCTGTGCACCACGCTGGAAGGCAGACCAGCGCCCTGCGTACCCTGCTATGGTAGAGGGGGCTTGGAGCCCTGGATAGTGCGTACCACGGCGGGGGGCAAGCTGATCTCTGTAAGCGTTCCCGTCAGCAACCAGCCCCACAGCCTTGATTTATCACTGTGGGATGACAGATCCCCACCGTTCAGCTGCGATAGGCGGCTCTCCCCCAAACGGAATCTGCCAGGGGGGAGCCACCGCAGCTGAACGAGGGTTGGGAACCAGGACGCGCTCGTGCGCTCCGGTGCCCCCAGAGCAATTAACAGATCCTCCTCCTGGATGCCTCCAGGAGGCGAGGGATCAGGGGCCCGGGGGAAAAAGCATATAGGAGGGTTTTGGGCCAGGGTTTGTGGGAGAAGGCTCTCACGCCGAGGGGAGGGTTGTCCCGCGCGTCAAGGAAAACCACAGTGTGCATTGGGGTTTTCTCTCGTGAAGCGAACAGATCCACCCCCGCTTCCCCGAAACCTGCTCCATAACGTTGAACGATAGTGGGATTCAATCTCCACTCGATGTGGGAGGGCCCCCCCTCGACATCAAGTGGGGCTGCCCGGTTCAAAATCCCGGGGATATATACTGCTTTGAGAGACAGCAGGTGGCTGTGCGCCCACGCAGGAGACGCGTCTGGCGATTTTTTAACAGCCGGGCGAGCGTATGCCGCCTGGCGGTTTAGAATGCCGCCGCCGTGATGTTGTCCGTCCTTACTACAACATGCCTCCCCGTCACCACTGGTGTAAAGTGTTTCAACACCTTCAACCCCGGGACAGCTCCAGGCAGTTTATGTGAGGGAGAGGGGGAGGGGGCCCAGGCCCCTCCCACACCTGTGACTCGCACTTTCCCCCCCCAGCAGTGAGGGACGCGTCTGTGTACACCGTCACATATGACGTCACTCTGCCCAGGGGAACCCCGGAAGACAGGGTTTGGGGCCCCCCCCCAAATTATGCCAGGTCTGATTGGAGGGAATGAGGGATGGACAGCATTCGCCTTTTTGTGGCGAAGGGGATCGAGCCGCTGGCGGTGAAACCACCTCTGGACTTTCCTCATGTGGAGGGAGACCCAGGGGGACCACCGTGTGTGCCGCGGACATCATGTCCAAGACCCGCATAATGACAGCGGGGACACTGTCGCGCGCGGCCTAAAGCGGGACAACAGAAAGTCAGGGCTTCCTGCCTCGGTGCGGGACAGCCTGGCTCTCATAATGATCGAGTTCATGTCTACGCCCAGATAAACTATTGATTGTGCGGGGACAAGGGCGCTCTTCTTCCAATTTATGGCAAAACCCAGCGTTTGGAGGTGCTGCAGAACCTCCATAGTGTGCAGCGCCGCCCGCTCCCGAGAGGGGGCTAGAATGAGCAGATCGTCCAAGTAAAAAGGACTTGATGCCCCTCTCCCGTAGAGGCTGGAGCGCCGTTTCCATGCACTGGAAAAGGTGCGGGGGGGCTAGTGAGTATCCAAACCCGGCAGCCGGTTGAACTGGACATGGCAAGCGGGGAGCGCAGGGGCCCACCCCGCCGCTGGGCGAGAACGAGTGATCGCGTCGCCCAGCCCATGGTAGGGCTTTTTCGAAAGGGCAGTGGCCGGTCGCCGCCGTGTGGGAGGGAGCCCGGGCATGGGTTAACCCGACCCCCGCCCGCCGGCTCGCCGTGGGGAGGTGGGTGGACAAGCGTCGTCGTCCACCGTGGGAGGACGTCATTTCCGCTGCCTGTGCAGCGGGGACGCAATGGCGCCCGCTCGCGGCGACGGCCTGGTGTGTGCTTGTGTGGGGAACAACTGTCATAACAGTGCCCTGTTTAGAGCAAAAAAGGGACTGTTCGGCTGAGGGGAAACAGCTCTTTAGATGTGAGGGAGTGGCCCTTAAAAAGTGCCGTTGTGTTTTCCCAAATCTCAGCTGAAGAGGGACAGTCGATCCCCACGTCCCGTCATTGCCACCGCCGCTGCTGCTTTCTGGTGGCTCGGGAGGCGGGTTGGAACCAGGTGGGGGCCGCTCTCATGGTCCCCGGCCTCGTGCAGGTTGACGGGCGTGTGGCATCGTTGTCGCTGCGGAGGGGGACCGGGTGGGGGGGGCCCCCACGTCGAAGCTTGGGAAGACGCAGCCGCAGCCGATGCTGCGGGGCGCTTCCCCTTGTGACGGTTGTCATGGCGACGGTGGTGCTGTTGAGGAGGAGCCTTCCACGAGCCGAGCCTCCGAAAACCGTCGGCATCCTCCGCCGCTTGATGGGAGATGAGACGTGGCAGTCGTAGGGGCGGCCCAAATAGTCCCTCGGGGGCTATGGGACCGTACAGAAGCTGCGTCTAATTCCCCTGGCAGCTGAGACATGTGGAGCCAGATGTTTCGCTGGGCCACAGTCTGCCAAGCCATCACCCTGGACAGCGCCACGTGGACGCCGTGGTCAGGGTAAGGATGGCGGTCATAGCCTTACCAATCTCCGTGGCAAGTCCAGGGGGGGAGGGCGCCGGGAGTAGTGCCATCGCGGGAGACGGCGGAGGCCAGTAAGGCGATGTTGTTTGTGACGCCAGCCCTGGGCGGCACATTGGGGGCCCGGTCAGTGACTTGAGCGCACACTTGATCCTGGGAGAGGGAGGCGTGGGCTTCCGGTGGCAGAAGAAAGTAGCTTCGGAAGCAAAATGGAAAGCCAGGTCCCCCCCAGGGGAGGGACTGAAGGAAAAAACCCGCATCCGTATCGCCCTGAACCCGAGTAAACGGGGCATAGCGAGAGACGGGAGCCTTCAGTTTCCCCCGGGTGGGAGGAAAGCCTCCTCCACAAATGGGCCCAAGCTCGCGAAGCGCGGCAGAGTGGGGCCCGTGAAGAGGCGGCGTCCTGGGCATAAACATCACCCCTCAAAAGCCCGCGGCGGGTGGCTGGCAGCTCCGCCGGGAGCGCTATGCCTCTCAGTCCGCCGCCTTCCTTATGATCTCCGGCAGGTCGGCGAAGAGAGCCTTAGCGGTGGAGGCTGGAGCCAGGGGGGGCAAAGGGGAAGGCCGCTCGGGCGGTGCCCCAGGCCGTTTGGGAGACGGAGGGGAGCCCCACGGGAAGCATCAATCGCCGTCTCGAGGCCCAATCCCCCCAAAGGGGAGGAGGGGGGACCCTCCCAAGAGGGGAGGAGGGGAAACCGGTGATGGGGCGCTGTCAGAGAGAGCGGAGTCGCGGACTCAGCTCGTCGAAAACGCCGTCCGCCAGCGGCCCAAGGTGCCGCCGGATTCCTGTCTGTCTGCCCAGCTGCCGTCTCCGTCCCGCTAGCCTGGCAAACCAGAAAAGCTTCCGCCACGTCGAGTTAGCTCTTTAGACGACAGGCGGGCGCAAAACTGGCAAGAGGCGTGGGGGTAAGAGCCTGGCCGGCGTGAACGGCACCCAGGCAGCGCCCCCGCAACCCGGGGGTGGAGGTCCGGCGGAAGGATGGGAGCCGGTCCGGCAGGAGGGGCAGACCCCGGGCACCGGCGGAAGGTCTTTAGCTTTACTTCATACTGCGAAGTTGAAGAAAAAGTGGGAGTCGAACAAGGGTCCGTCTGTATATGTGCAGTAAATGCGGACGTAGTTGAGGCCTGCGCTGGACCCCTAGGGCGGGAAAGAAAAACTTCACGACTGCGCATGCGCGAAGGGATAAAACCAATAGCGTAGCCTTATAGGGCGAAGCCTTACAAATAGAACGTAAGTATCCCACTGCCCGCAGTGTTACCCATTAAAACATCATCACTCATCATGAGGTCAATTTAAGGTTACTGACAACACATACAGTAATTTCCCTATTGGGGATTGATAATGTATCTTAAACAAATCTTTAACATCTGTGGTGCTGCATGGGTAATTTTTTCCATCTTTTTCTAGATGTAACCCATCTTACTGGTGTCCTTCTCAAAGGTTTCTTCTCCAGGTGTTTGCGGGTCTTCTCTCGCTTTTTCTCTTTTCTCTCTGAGCTCAATATTATGGCCCGTCTGGTGATGTCGGTGGCTGGTATTTCTTAATTCTTTGTCCTTCTCTATCTAAACTCCCATTCAGATTCCACTAAATTCCTTCAAAAGGTCAACATCTCTAATGATGTCTGGCAGATGGATATGTAAAATAATTTAAAGAAGACTTTTACAAAGTTTTAATTTTCTTAAAGGCTGGTATCTCCAAGTCTCAGCCTTGTATGCTCTGTCTGTTTGTGCATGCACACGTATGTTTTATCAGTTTGCTTCTTGTTGATTTTACTAATTTATATACATCAGTTAAACAAGGGTGGTTGGACTGTATGATCCTCATACACAGTATATGACTGCCCCAATGTAGTAAGCCAGGTATATCTTTGTTTGCAGCCTGATCTTATTGGACTTTCTAATGTTTTGATGTTTTACCTCATGTCTGAATCATCTTGATTTGTTATCACAAATTCAAATCTGATAAATGTGTATCGTCTCTAACATGACCGGTTCCATACAGGCGGTATTGACAGATTATCTGCATCTGTTGGTGTCTGTGAGAAACTACAGACAAGTCATTATCATCTACACATAAATGCAGGTCATTGAACTGCATTCACAAGGTTGTCTGAATTCCTCTTCTCTTTTCTTTTGGTTAATGTCTACGTTAGCCTAACTAGCCTGACCAAGAGTCAACAATATTAATATAGAGAAGAATTGTACTCCAGTGATTGTTAAATGATAATGTGTAGATGAAGAATATAGTCTATTCAGGAGTGTCCTTACAAAACCATGCCTGTTAGTATCTCCTCTTCTGGAATACTAATGTCTTATCCTTCCAAAAAAATCCTGTGAATGACCTTACCTCGGACCGACAGTGGTAAGTCACCTTTAACTGATACCTTGATAAGACATATTGTTATCCAATCCTCTGGAGTCTATTATTTCTCCACTACGCACACACATATAGAGGCAAGGGAAAAGTACAGCTTTGTACTGAAAGATAAATATTTCACAACACACAGAAACCTGGGTTGACTCCACAACAGTGGAACACGTGGGATGCTGGTGAGGGATCATGTACTGCCAGCATGTACAGCTCTCTGTGTTGTTCTTTCCACCATTGATAATGGGTGAATGTTTGATTAGTAAAATTTAACGGCAAGAAAGGTTACTCGTAAAAGGTACTAATGAGAAGCTTTTGAGTGGTACCTTTTTCTCTATACACTAAGAGGGAACAGGGTGTAAGTCAAAGGCCCAATGGCTGCTGCATTCTAAACTAATAAGAGGAAAATGTGGAAAATGTGGAAGCAAAATACATATTCTACTGTTCAGTCCAGGATTCTTGGACAAGCTCATGTATAGTGTATATGAGCCTTCCCCATGTGTACATACTGAAATATACAGATGGGGAACCAGAATTCAGTAATGATTCAAAAAGATCATTGGATACCATGAGCATTTAAAAAGAAGAACAAGAACAAGGCCTGAACTCGATCATTGAAATGTGCACTTTTCCAGGTTTCCCGGATCAGTTCACAAAGAACCAGATTGAGTATTTTTGAATGTCCAAGATTTAAGACTCATTAGGATGTGCAGATAAAGACAGGGATGGATGCTGAAACAGATCACAATCTACTAACTGCAAGACGATGCATTAAACAGTGAGAAAACCTCCCAATAAAGTATTACAAAAGGCAGAAGTGTAATGTATAGCTCCTGAAAGACCCAGAGATCCAAACAGATTACAGGTTGGCACTCAGCCTCATGTTCCAACTACATCAAGAGCTATATGACAAGGAGAACCACCCTGATACCCTCTGGCAGGATGTAAAGCAGGTTTCACCTATCAACAAGTGCTGGGTACAAGGAAACAACAACAGAAGGAATGGCTATCAGCAGTGACCACACAGAAGATCGAGATACGACAAAAGAAAAAGGAAACAGTGAACAAACGGCTGCGCAAGATCAGTGACAGAGTCAGCACAAGCAGTATTTGAAAGCCCACGGGGAGGCAGAATTCTGAAAACATGTCACTGAGAGTTTGGAACTAATAGCAGAGGAAGCTACAGTCTGTGGAAACATGAAAGAGAAATAAAACATGACCAGAGCGCTTGCAGGAAATAATTGTAAACCAGGGAGACTGGTCAAAGATTGATACACCTAGATCATTACACTGATAGAGCAGCAACTAGCCAGATAGTGGTATACAATAAACTACTGAATTTAATTATTAATACATCTTTATGACAATACCATCAACATGCCTCAGTAAATGACCTAGTTGAATTCCCCTCTCCAAATCGATGGCTTTCTCTATGTGATAAAAAGGTTGTAGAACTACAGTATATACATTTTTTTACATTCTTATTGGTGTAAGTGTTCTGGTGGGACACATGCATCTACTGTACCATGATCTAAAGTGATATTCCACCCAAAATCGTTTTAGAATCAAAACACGGATTCCCTGAACTTGAGACAACCTGGTTTGGATCAGGGATGTACTTCAAGTATACAATGCTTAAGTGTTGTCCCTGAGTTTGTACATATTGGGCGGAAAAAAGCACCAACTCAATGGTTTCCAACTGCTCCTGCAAGTCAATCCATTTTTCACTGGCAATCTGCACATGTTGATTCAAACTACTAATCTTTTACTGTAAGCTTCCATTCAAGCCGGTGGACCAGGGAGTGAATGTTTCATATTCAAACGTTGGAGAGCATCCTTATATAGCAGGAGTGTCCACATTTTTTTTTAAAAGTGCCAGATTTGATCATGTGAAGATGCCCAGGGGGGGGTAATGGTCCCTTCTGACATTTTTTTAACAATAAAAGTGACATACAAATGCAGTGATCCATAACCAAATTAAACACCACTCAAGCATGGACAAATTCAAACTAAAAAAAATTCTGCTTTACTTTTGCATCTGTGGTCAGATAACCAAACATACTGTATGGAATAGCTTAAAGTTAAGTAAACTTAAGGTTGATAAAAATCTTAACCTCATGTTATTTTAAACAAGACTCATTATGCGTAATGCAAAGTTTGTCAACATATAAGCTTACAACACATGACTCTTGCTCATCTTTCACAACCTTTGGTGTGTATGAAAACTGACCGCGGGCCGTGATTGGCCCCTGAGCCAGACTTTAGACATGCTTGTTATACAATATATTTGTATAAGTCTTTCAGGAAAAATGTATCTGACATAAACCACCAGGCACTGGTCTTGCAGTAACAATAGCTGCTACTCAGCGATGCTTTCTTGCTTGTTTTCATTTTGTTCATTGTTTGATGTCCTTGTTTAGATGGTGTTTATTTGTTATGTAGTAATAAAAAAAAAACTGATGCATTTGTCATTTTTCTCATAAACGCAACATGCCATATGTCTGCTTTTATGGACAAAGTACTCAGGGACACATGCGTGTCTGAATCCTAATGCTTTTTTGCGCTAGAAGAGGAATTTGAAACAGGCAGCTTTAAGTTCTCTTACCCTTATTGACTTGAGCCTTCGGACTAAAAGACAATACAAGGAATTGGGATGCAGATGTTCACAATCTGCCACAAGATCTTTGTAGCAGCGAGAGATCAGATAATACAATAGAAAGTTACGTCAGAAGTTTATCCCATGATCGGTTTCTCTTTTTCCTATGAGTGGAAATGAATCCGAATTTTCCTCTTTTGTTAAAGGAAAGAGTTGGAAGAGACTATTTGTCTTGGGTGAGGCTGAACAAGACAAAAGAATGCTATTTGGAGGAAAGAGGAATTGAAAAGTCAGCCAGGATGCAGATTAAATTTAGCTGACTGCTGATGTTTGGACAGGGCTGCGGTTTCCCTTTGGACTTACAAATGTGTCAGTCACTTCTAGAAAATGTTCAATGACTACGATGATTTATGGTAATGTCTGAGGAGTAATGACAATAAAAAACTGAGGCTGACCACAGGTTGACACTTGTGGCTGCTGGTTTCACAACATTAAGAAAAAAAAATTTATTTTGTGCATTAGGAGAGAGAATGAGTGGTTTTAGAATATACACTTTTGTATGATTTAAATAAGGTTGTACCTTTTTTACATCCACGCTAAATGACATACAATCCTTTGTCTGCATACCTCTACTCAGTTCTTCCTACACAGAGACAATTCTGCCTGCTGGGAAGTGAGAAAGCACCCCTCTTTCCCTTCCCATGTCTACCAGCTCCTCCAAGAAATCCTGTCTCTGTGAGAGTCGTTGGTGATGCACGTCAAGGTCTTTGATGTGGTAAAAACCCGTGGTCAGAACAATGTGGGGGGATGCTAGGCGACTGGTGTCTTGGACACTGTTCCATCCTGTGTGCCAGTTTTGTGGTAATGATCCACGACAGTATTGTGAGTTTAAGCTCCTGGGAGAGGAAGAGCGTCACGTTAGGGATTCAGGTTCCTCTCACTGGCCTTGAGGTCAGAGAAGCTGTCCTTGAACTACATGGGGAAAGTGGCGGGAGCATGTCTGTTAATAAGCTCAAGTGGCTTTAAACAAGGCACCACATCCCTGCCAGCTGCTGGCCTGACGTAAGTGCAAACAAAAGTTCCCTAAAGGGATTGAAAAATATAACTGGCTATTATGTACAGTGACTCTATTGTATTTTATGATTGTAAAAACACTAGCACGTGTTGAGCCGTACTCCTCCCTGCTGCGCTTATGATCCGGCGGAAGAAGCATATTTAGCCTTTTTTTGTGTGGAAGCGCATGCAACAACAGAAGTGGTTTGAGAAGATTGTATGGACCTCTGCAATGAGAAAATGTTTTAGATTTTGGGTGCAGTATCTCTTTAGATTCATACTGAGTAATTTTTGCAGTATCTTTGAGGATGGATGGATTCCCGGCTTTGAAAATCATAAAATGTATGGACCAATGTTTCTTTAAAAAAGTGTGACGAGGTAAACAAGTGTTGTTTATTTATTTTTTTATTATGAAACCTGGGTGCGCACCAAATGACGCTTCTTGTTGGGGTAAAAAAAAAAAAAAAAAAGCTATTATGTTCTATGTGCACTCATACCAAAACCAGACAGACAGTTATTTACATCGCAAGCATTTCCTAGATGCCTGAGTGTCCGCAGTAAATCTTAGATGGAAACACTGTGTGGAAGTGAGCTGATTGTGTGTTGATAATCTGTGGGAGGTCAACTGGGAATTGAAGCATGGGTGGCAACAGGACAGGTGTTGGCTCCAAAGGCACAGGATCTTCTCACACAGTGCTAGTCCCTAGGGGGCAAAATTGACTCTCCTGTCTCCTGTAGTAGCCACTGCCTTGTTAAGGGAAGGAAATAATCTGGGAGCTGCTTCCCTGCATTGTATGTCATTGTTTCCCCTAGTGAGAGAAAGCTGCATTAGTCAGCAGGAGGAAGATGATGTTTAGGGTGGCTCAAGGTAAGTTTGTTTGTGCTTTCGAGGAATATTATTGTTTTTACTGATGGGAAACAAACAGAGGAACCTAAGAGATCATAATGTAGCTTATATGGAAGTATAAACCATAGGTGAAAACAGTAATTGTGAATACACAAGACAGCATTATTAGGAAAGGCATAAGAATCTCAGTCCTGTTGTCTCCCTTTCAATTTAATTCATTTCATTTGTGTTTAAAGTAGATCGTAACAAGAGTTATCTCAAGACATTTTACAGACACACAAATCTTCTGACACATTCATCAAAACAATGTTGCCACATATATTGCTCTTAGAAATCCCTGGGTGAATGTTTATCCTCTCACCACAAGTGACGGTCCCTCCACCTGAAATCCATTTAACAGCTGAGGTGTGCAGCTGCATAGTAAGAGGCCTGTCCATTCACTTCCACTGGCAAACAACCCTGCCAAAAAGCACACGTTGCCAACTCGGCAGAAAAACAGAGGATGTCCTTTTTTCATTTCTTGGACGCATAGATGCAACCATACGCATCCACAGCATCACAACACTGACACTTTTAACCTAACACTTTTCTCTCAAGATATCCACCAAGCTCTACCTTGCTGCTCTGTCACCCAATTAATTTCTAAAAGCAAGAGTGAGAACAGATTAGTGACTCAGTTTCCAATCATGCGGAGCAATACATGGAGCTTAGCTAAGATGTTAGGAGGGCAATTGACGGGATGAACAGTAAAAGCATTATTAATGTTCTCTGCTTAAGGGCTTTAGGGACTCCTCTCTTGGGTGAACCTTCTGTTGAAAGACTCCAAACCTTCCTCATACCTCTAGGTTGTTAAATTAGTAGTGCTTGTTTAAAACCATTCCTTCATTTTCTTCAGCTAGTGGCATGTGTTCTTCAGGTGGAAGGTACCTTCTCGTCCCATCGCAATCATCCCACGCGCCTGTGACTGTCGACGTTAAAACAGCACACAACCACTACCTCTCATATTACATCAGTCTGACCCTGCCCACTACCAAGACCAATATAAATATTAATATCATAACGCAACATATTAAAACGATGTGCATGGGACAGTAGTAAGAGAAATATTTTGTACACAGCTACAGAGTTCGGTGGGTGGTTAATTAGCTCAAAATTAGAAGCCTGATTTTGTTTAGTCAAAGTGTAATTTAAGACCCATCTTTTCAAATTCCATTATTTTTGTTAGCTGCCCTACCAAATAATTGGCAAACATGTCAGCAAAACCACCTCATGCATACAGAGACACAAAATACAACCACATCTTTGTCTCTGCCCACCTGCTTAATGGGATTAGAGGTATGCAGTTTTTAAGCCATTACTTCGGGTGTCACATCATTAGATGCAGATCAATCCCCTCAGATGTAAAGCCTCTCATGTAATCACAACACTACTCATTTGGTAAATGATATTTGGTAATTTTAAGATGCAAAGAACGAGGTTACAAAACTGCAATTTGCATGGACCTGAAGAATACTTTGCTTCAGCACAACCTTTGCGCCTTACCTCTTAGGATGAGTGCAGGTCAGAATATTAATTTCTCAAGTGTAATTACAAAATCCCTGGTATTTAAAAAGGTCACCCCTATTGTTTTATTGAACTCACTGATGGGATGCTGTTTCTTTCTCTTGAGCTACACAACATTGAACGGATCTGCTTTTTTAAATGCTGTCCCCTCCACCCCCCCACCCCTCCCACCCCCATAGTGAGGAATAAAAAGCTATTGAGGCGAGTCGGGTGTTAAAAAGGGATCAAAATGTGTGAGCAGCAGGCTGTTTCAGACCTATATGTTAATGAGAGAGCACTGCCAAGAGGCTGTTCTTAAAGCCGCTCCAACTCAGGATGAGAACCCAACTGAAGACTAAACCAAGCACATAAACATTTATCTCTAAGCTCAGAGAAAAAGACAGTTGTTTGTTGGCAGTTGTTTTGTCCATTCCTGGATTGCAGCTTCACACGGCACAGGAATGGGCACAGCAGTATTGCTGAAAGAAATGATGATTAGCTGTTGAGTTGAAGTCCTATTAGTCACCAGACATGAAAAGCTCGGAAAAGACCCTGGGCAGTTTAATTATTTTGTAATTTCCTTGTCATGTTTCAATGATGAGCTTCTCTGCCAAAATGAAAAGTCACCAAGAAGAAAACGTTTAGCGTTTACCCTATGTACACAGAATAAATTAAACAGCTTTGATTAGAACAACCTCCTAGTCAATCAGTTCACTAAAGGGTGGCTGGCTTACTTCCTGTTATACAAAAGGCCAGTAGACCACAAAGTAGGTTCTTAGAATTTTGCCAAATGGCAAAACTTGACTCCACAAATCTCTTGATAAATTATACATAAGTTTTGAAGGTGTGTACTTGCATGTGCAGTGGTATTCTTAAACATGTTATTTTCCATGGAGCATTTTGGGCAATGGAATAAGGCAGCAACAGAGCAGCTGTTGTCTATAAATCCTGGCCTATCAGGCATAGGGCCAGTCATTGTGACAGACCTTTGCCAAGCTGAAAACATGCCTTCTAAGCTGGACTGGTTGGATTTTCTTTTGTAAAGTTTGATATGTTTGATGCATCCTGTCTCAGTGGGTAGCTGATGAGCTCCATCCGCCAGCACCCATGTTTGTTTGTAACTTGCATATTTTACAAAAAAAGCTTTCATTTCATTGCAGAATCCACAAATTGCATTTAGCTATTTCTGCCAGAAAAAAAATCTGCTAATGTGGTCTCACTAAATCTATCAAAAATTTGGTGAGAGTTTGAATGCTGAACACATTATGGTCTGTAATACAAATGCCATATGCTATCCAAACTTTTCTCACAAACTATAGGACTAATGGAACCGATTTCATTCTTTAGTATCCAGGCAATAGATAAAACATTATCATGTTTTCTTAGACAACATTTTTGCACCGTGCCAACCATAACAAACTCAAAACAATCCCTTCACATCAGATGATACCAGCATTTTCACAGAGACACAGAATTGCTGGCTACCCATAGTGCCTGGTCCTGAGTACTCAGGGTAGTCAGGGTCCTGAGGGTTCATTTTAGGCCGCAAAAAACATTTTTGTTGTCTTTTATCAAGTGCTTTAAATTGCTGGTCAATGAATCCACACCCTTCCTTGTCTCATATGTTGTCCTGTCCCTCTTAACTAGTTTTCCCTCCTCCTTCCCTAATTAAAATGCTTCCCTCAGAGTGGCTCTGAATGGAACAGTGTGGTTCAGATTTGGATACAAATTTCTCATGATGAAGATTATTTGGGGAAAGTAAAATGGGAGGATAGAAACATCACTATTTATAAAGCACTCGTACAAATATTAGGTTAACACTCTGTTGAACTCAAAATAAGGACGGTATGGGCTGCATGTTATTTCAACTCAGTATCCGGCCATTGTGAGACAGGAAAGGATGGTAAATAATCTTGATTCAAACACTCTCTGATTCAATAATACTTTATTACTGGATTTCTCTCTTTTAGATCAGAAAAACTGGGGTTTTGCAAACTTTGATAAACCTGTGTTCATTTGTGGGGGAAAAAAATCCTTGGGATGATTGAGAGCTTCATACAGATCTGGGCTTTAGCCCCCAGTATCAGCTGTAATGATCTCTATAGTCATTATGTGTAAATGTATACCATTACACATCAACTATGACATTCTGCAGAGCCTTTACAGGTTGCCTCAAAGGTCAGGAGAACCATATAGATATTACTTTATCTTGGCTGGTATCAGGGCATACCTTGCATTCACCTGAGGCCCATCAGGCCACCCATGAAGTTTAACATGAATGGAATTTTTTGGTTTGTCAATGCGCAAGATGTTGTATCGCATGAATGATGTTTTCTATTTACCATCTGCATAAGGTGAAATGGGAATGATCAATCATCACTTTCTTGTTATTTTCCATCCATGATAAGCTTGGATGTTGCATCTATGAGGAGAGAACAGGTTCAGTGTTTAAAAAAAACAAAAAAACAAAGAGGATGTCCTTTTAGGTATCCACTTCTGTTTGTTAAATGACAAGGCTCTTAACTTGTTTTCAGTCAGATGGAATATAACGTGTCAGCTGAAAACAGCTGAAAACTAGCAACACATTTTATCATCCCAAGTGCAGATAAAATTTAGACCTCACTGAAAAAGGTTGTGAAATAAAAAATCACAGATAATTAAATAGAAAAGGATTATGCAAGAAAATTTGAAATTGAAAGCTTGCACAACACATTCTGACTTATTGTAACACGTCATTGAATGAATGAGGTTTTAAGAATTTACAATGTTGTTAAAACTTAATAGACCTTCTAAATTCCACACATTGCTGGGCATGGTCCATCAAACACGGCTTGATAGGTCTATTGGTAGTTAGCCACTAGTCAATCACACACTAATGAAACAAGTCTATGTTGGTAATGTATGTCCCCATGTAGTCAGACATGAAATTTGTTTTCCCAACTCTGAATAGCCCATCTCTCTATGGTCGTCAGACCAACCTGACAAAATGGTCTGGTTTCTGAATACAGCTTGGGGAATGTTAAATTTATATCTGGTGGTATGAATTGCTTAAGCTGACATGTTGGTACAAAAGACCTTTCTCATGCTTTGAGTTGGCAGTGTCGTCATCATCATCTGCCAATGCAAAAGAAAAAGACGCGACAAAGACTCACTCTATGCTGTACTGTAATTTTGTGGGATCCACTGTGGGCTGTATATTCCATCCTGACTTTCATCTCCCTCTGCCCACATATCTGTCTTTGGTTTTAGTAAAAACAAAAAAGCAAACTGCGTCAAATTATTAGGGAGTGATGCTTAAAATACTTTAATTTGTTTCTTTTCTTAGCCAAAGGGAAACGTACAGTTCCTTCACATACTGAAATGCTACGTTGGGGAATAAGCGGTTACCCCCACACCAGATGGTGTAGCCATTGATGTGCATGAAAGCATTTGTAGCAACAAGGTGCGGTTCAACATGCAACCGAGGCGGTAGAGGGTTCAGATACAATACTCAAGTCACATACTTTCTCCACGTGACACAGGTCGGACTTACTCCCATCACTACTGAAATCAACAATATGCCCCAAACTATTTCCTCTGAATAGATCTCATTGTTTACTGTGGTGTAAATACTTTAAATAGCAGAGTGCTTGAACTTCCTCTGCATTATGTTTTGTGATTACAGCCGACTTCAAAACACGTCCGTGGATAATTCCCAATAGGCTTTTCTTCAATGTAGAGGACATAGCAATCCAAAGACTCCTCGATTTCCATCTGAATTCCACTCATTTCAAATACAGTCCGACATGCAAAATATGCACGCTGTTCCTGCAACATGAGATAAAGGATCAGCACTTGAACTTGACCTTCTAACCTCACCATTGTGAGGTGTGATTCCCTTTAGTGAACAAAATTGTGAGGTATTTAGTTTTCTTGTTTTGTTCTTATTTAATTTAAAATAGACTAAATCCATCAGGAAACAAGCAAAACACTTCAGCTGGTTAAATTGATAATTAATAAAAAATCTAGAACAGCCAGTGTTGCTGTGTAAATCACAATTCCAACATTTCAAATAACCGATGTATTCCCCTTTTTGGTTTCTTAGCATCAATGCTTAATTATGTGACGACCATAGTTGTGCCTTCAACTTAAAGCTGCAATCCCAGTAAAATCCTGATATAACTTTTGATAGAAAAAAGAAGACACATAGGTCTACTTCTTCTTACAAATGGAAAGCTAAATTTATAAGCAATAAAAACACACACACCACACACACACACACACACACACACACACACACACACACACACACACACACTTCTTTAATTTGGTGTTCTTAGCGGTTTTGCTGCCTTATTTTGACTGGTATGACCATTAGTTTATGGTAGCAAAAGTTAGCAAATGCTAGCCAAATTTATGAGATTCATACAAATTATAGCAGTTGGTATAATGAACAGTAGCAATTATAGCACCAATTAAGATTATAGAACTATGACAAGAAATAATAGAAGAATCAGTGCAGGGTGTAAGGGCGTCAAGTAAGACCATGGTAGCAGGTGCAAAAGAAATTTAGGTGCCACTCCAATCCAAAGAAAACTGTGAGGTGAGAAAACATAAGGACTCCGGGGAATATGCTCCTTGGAGCTAAGTTAGAAACAAGCATTACTGGAACAAGAACAGTCTAAGACTATAGCACTTACAAATAAAGTAAGAGTGCTGCTGGATGTGGCTTAATTGTCAGCTGTTGCAGTGCTGTACTGAGCTGATGTGGCAATACATCAACCACAAATATCACCCATTGAGCTTGTGTGGCTAATGTTGGCTAATAATGTACGACACAAATGGTTTGTCCAACGAATAATGACAACTCATCTGTAAACAAGCATGCTTCCAATGACTTCCCTACTAACATGCCCTGCACTTGAATCCCTTGTCTGTGCACTTCCTCTCCTATAAAGCACTTTGCACCACTTCTACTTGTGACGCTGGCGATGGTTGGACACATTAAGTTGAATGCAACTGCTGTTATGTTTTAGGCATGTACTGTACATTTAATGTATTCAACATTGTTCTCAAAAATACCATAAATAACCAGAGCAGCAGGGGAACATTGATAATCTAATTACTTATCTCTTCACAGCACTCTTTTTGAGTTTATTTCACTGCCTCAAGTTGAGCCAAATCATCAACATCATTGTTTTGTATTGGCTCATTGTGAAATTGATTTTGCTTGACTTCAGGCCATTTGCATAGATTCTTGGGACAGGGCTTTCAAGTCACTGAGAGTTGTAATGAGACAGAAGTTTGTTTAAAAATTCAAAACAGAGGAAAGAACATCCTCTGATTGTGATTACATTCTTTTTTACATGCATAGTATATCAAACTCACTAACTATTCAGTCACTTCCAACCATTTTAAAAATGTTTATGCAATATAGTAGGGCTGGGCAATATATCGATATTGTATCGATATTGTGATATGAGACTAGATATTGTCTTAGATTGTAGATATCGTAATATTGTAATATGGCATAAGTGTATTCGTTTCCTGGTTTTAAGGCTGCATTACAGTAAAGTTGTTTCATTTTCTGAACTCACTAGATTGTTGTAACTGTTCTATTACTTGTCTTCACCCACTTAGTCATTATATAACATTTTTGTCTGTTTTATTATTAATGTTGCGTCATATTTTTAATTCATAAAGTACTGCATTCTTTAGCATTTTCCATACACTATTCCACAAAATTTTCTAGGACACAATATATTTTAGGGCCAATGCATGACATGATACAGCACAAGGATACAGCATACGACAAGTCACAAAACAAGAGTTTGAGATGTTACTATTTGACTGCAATTTCTGCCTCGCAAAGACAAGCAACAAGGCTGAATTCTCACATTAAAGAGTATATTTAATCAAAGGGTTCAATGCAATATTAATAGTAGGCTACATTACAAAGTA
Organism: Etheostoma spectabile; assembly: GCF_008692095.1. NCBI lineage: Eukaryota > Metazoa > Chordata > Actinopteri > Perciformes > Percidae > Etheostoma > Etheostoma spectabile. The sequence goes on along the minus strand of NC_045744.1, from coordinate 10,697,844 downwards.
ACATTGAGTACATGGGGAATAATGAAGAATGTAAAATATATACAGTATAAATCAATATATCAAAGGAATGAAGTCATACATACAAAAAAAAGAAAACACTCAACTAGGATTCAAATATGGCAACAAGGTCAGATTGTTTGATTGAAAAAAATCGGTTCATTTTCAGGGAAAGACCAGTGGCCAGCAGAGGGCAATAAGGGATCAACATTTTCCTTTTAAGATTTTTCTCTACATTTAAAATGTTGCTTATGCCCTTTGCATGGTCTTTAAACAAATGTGTTTGAATATTTTTTAACTTTTTTGTTATTACTCTAAGTCTAAGTTTATTGCCATACTTTTGTACATATTGTCTATTTTTTTTTATTTAAAGTACTGTGGACCTTTCACTGTGTCCTGAATAAAGTCATTACTATTATTATAAGTCCTGTGATTTGTACATTGTTTGTTTCACTATGTCTCCTACTTTATTATCTGTCTTCTTTGCTGATTTTATTTTTGGTTGCCTCCTGCTAGCTCCAAACATGCTTGTCTTATCCGTATGCTTTCATAATAATTATAAATAATACATTTAACAAGTTGGTGATGCTTCAACTTTTGCTATGGGCCTAAACTATTTCAAATAAAAATAATGTTTATTCCACAAACTGTCTGACATCAGAGTTGGGTAAACTCACTTACAGCAACACAGTGTGTGCTGAAAACTAAAACCAATATAATATTAATATTGTGAAAATGAAGGACTTATCACCTGTTACCTAAAACCTTTAAGTGTCTGTGAGTGTGAATTACGATATAATAGCCAAAAGAACAAACAACCATCCATTCATCTTTTTGTTGATATCCAGCAAACTCCAGCAATCCAAGTAAAAAAGTGTCATAACTCCTGCAACGGTATACAGTATGTGTTGTTGTAATTAAGACGTTTCTAGAGTTATAATATACTTATATGTATAAAATGTCATGTCTGCATCAGGTTAATTACAAAATGTTTGGTGTGTGCAGTGTCTGAATTAGAGTATCACAGATCCAAACCCTGTTTGACACAGGCATACATCATGAAACACGTCTATTGCGATGACAAGATAATCTCCAGAATTTGGTAATCCTACCTCTTATACACTCTCAGTTTCCCTAGATCTTAGCTAAGCTTTAAAATTCAATCTCACAATGAGCATGCAGTTTATTGCAGTTCAGCTCTGGTTTGTTGCACTTCTAATCAGTTTGAAATATGTCTGACTCCATCAAAACCCCAGCTCAGACTATTTTCACGCCAATCTGCCTTTAGTGATGACTGGATAATCTGCATCATGTGCTATTCCAATTAGCTGCCATAAGAGAATTGTACAGGACAGCCAGATTCATTTCTTCCACGCTTCTACAATTAGGCACCCACATGAACAAAATACACACACAAAACTCCCAATTCCTTTGATGAGCAGAAGGGATGTACTCTATAGTGTCTGCAGGATGTGGAGGAGAAATACAGCAATTTCTTTGATGAAATTACAGGGGATCATTCACATTTATTTGGAATGATCCCACTGAGGACCCTGATTCACCATCCAGCAATTTGCTAAGAGCACAAATTAAAAACAAATCAGATACTTATACAAACCAAAACATCACAGTCTTTTTCAGCAGGTCTGGCTGGATACTTTACTTTTTGATCCAGTATATGGTGTTGGCACAGAACATGTAAAATAATGGTTTCTGCTTACACAAAAAACACAATGTAATGTAATGTGTTTACCTGGCAACATTTCTAAAATAGTGCTAAGGCAAAGGTTTCTGCCCTTGTGAAGAGGTCTTATTAACTACTAAATATATATAGATATTAGGGGTTTCACAATTCTCAAAATCCATGACTTTGAATAAATCAATGTGATTTATTTCACATTTTTTCAGCAGTTTACGGAGTACACCTGAATGCATCATGAGTTTATGAGGTGCACATACATGCATCACGAAGTTTTGTTGAGCCAAGCTGAAACATCTGGTGCTGAAAAATAAAACCAAAGTGGAAGTGCCAAAAACTGCAGTTCATCAAGTATCCACTTTAGGTTGGCTCCAAAAGAGTGTTAATCCCCGTAGAAACCCATGTTAAAATGGCCAACTTTACGTGACAGCTAGAGCTAACAGGAGCTGCCTATTTTAAGCTTTGGATGAAGTTTACATGACTCACAGGGAAGGTAAAATGTTGCCAGAGAACTGGGAGGATTTTAAAGTCTGTTGTTTCTCTGTCATCTCCAGCAGTAGCCATGATCTCCTGAAATGTAAAGCAGCAGGCTACAGGTAACATAACGTTATGTTGTGTCTTAAGCTGCATGCTACTGGACCTATTTTGGATTCACGCAAGTAGGCAGGGATGAAAAGAGAAAAAAAAAACTGGGGTAATCGTCAATCGGTTTTATGATCGATATCAAAAGCTCGATTTGATCTATTTAGAATCAAAATCATCACACCCCTAATAGATAGCCTATCTTTTATGAGGCTGAAAATCCAGAATACCGTGCTGTTAGTATGTCTTTATTAGTCTGCAGTTATACTAACACTGTGTGTCCTTACATAGGCACAGTCAGGCTTTGAATTAATTACAAACATCATCTTGCTAACCACTTGCTTCATGTGACATCATACTACAGGGTTTTATAATTGCCATCTCTTTTTGGACGTTATAATACAAGGGCTCTAAAAGGTACTTCACAGACACAGAGGACGGATCCAGCGGCGTTAAACAGATGCATGAGAGGTTCTTAACTTACAACATCAGGGAAATGGCATCAAAAAACACAAGTGGCAAGCATGAAAATGGAAATGCCACACATTTAATAATGACTCAATGTTTGTTTACAATGTGGTTGGAAAGATAATGTTATTGTTCGGTAAAAGTACAGCTGTTGAGTCACGTCAGGACCTTGGTTCGGTAATTGGGCTTGTTTATAATACTTAAAAAAGATCAAATGACATGCATGGAAATGACTTGGAGTGTTATTTGATCACATTGATTTTCTTTTATGTCTGTGCAGTTCATCTTTACAGCTGAAATTAGGTAGTATTGACATTTGGTAGTATTGACATATGTATATGTATGTATTGGATGTAACTACAATTCCACCTGAACTCAAGTGGCTCTGCTAAAGTAGTTATCTATTCCAAAGAAGGCCTAACATCAACATCAACAACTATCAGGGCTAACACACAGGAGAGCTAATACATCTCAAATACAAATACAAATCAAAATATAGAGTTTAAATGAAAGGAGGCTGATCCTGTTCATATGGTTGTTCCAGAGCCTACAAGGGGCCTTCACTTAAAGGTGCTCTAAGTGATGTTGGGTGACGTTACTTCTTGTTGACGTTCAAAGTATTTTCGAAAAAAACAAGACTAGCTCGCCCCTCCCTCCTCCTCATCCCGTCCCCTCCCCCTCTCTTACATGCTTCAGCGCACTAACCCTCACCCCCAAACCTTTCTTGTCGGTTATTGGCTTGAACGCTGGAACACTGTTTGTGTTTGCTTTGTGGTGCAGGTGGGCACAGGTTAATTCTGTTGCAGTTTGTAGGCCATGGGCTGTCTACAGAGACCGCGTTTTTTGCAATGTTTTCTAAGGACAGGAAGCTCGCAGAAAATGAAGAGCTGTTTGCTGTATGTGACAATAAATGTTCTAGCTTAACACTTTAATTTTTAACCGTCGAACAGCACACAGACCAAATATGATATAATACTGCTTTAACATAACTGGTTTCACAGTATTCACTTCTGGACTGGATTGATCTGCAGAGCACTGTCCAATGTTTTTATAAGGCAACTTGCTCATTTAAGCATTGAACTGCAGTGATATAGCAGGATACGGGTTTAAAGTGTGTAACAAAAGTCTACAGCCCTGCTAGCAGCTCTGTGAGGCTGCTTTGAGGTACACGGAGACTGTCTTTCCCCAAAAAAGCCTTTTCTTTTGTGGATACAGTCAGAATATTGACTACAGGTACTCAAGTAGAAGCTGACCTGCAGGTGGTGCATTTGCTATTAAACATTGCTATGTAATAAACAAGGCAGCAGTACATGAAAGATGAAACACATTAACAGGGACGTTTGAGAGTTAGAGGCTCGGCCGTATCAGAAGACCTCAGCCATGATGGGTAGGGTAAACAGTAAGCAGTCTTCAGCTGATTGGTTGAATAGTTTATTGCTCGAGTTCTGAATATCACAGAATGGAAACATGCAAAATGATTATATGTGGTCACAGGTGATTGCTCCCCCGGTGATCTCATTTAAAAAGGAAGATAACAAAATGGATCGTAAACCGGCCTCTAATAAAAGACGCATTCTCTCCATGGATTATGATGGCAAAGGACAATGCTTGACACCAGCCAATCTTTCATTTGTGAATCCACCAATGTCCTTTCAGCAACTGCACATTTTAAACAGAACAAAAAGGTTATCACTATCAATATATATATACGTGGATTAATTGCAAGGACAGAAACAGGTAAAAGAATGAAAATAAATTGAAAACTGCATTTATTGCAGACATGACCAATTTGGTGTATCTCTCAAACTGGGATACTCAGCTTTATTCTTTATCCGACTCCAGGGATTTTGAAGAGCAGCTACTATGAAGGATTAGAGCATTATGCATACATTTGTCACCAACCGTGATGACAAATTTGTAAACAAATTAGGTGTAGCAGTCCTAAAGTGTTTGTCCGCCCTAATCCCAAAATCAAATCTCAGGTTTATCACTACAAACCACCCCTTTCACTTTGTCACAATGTTATTATAAAATAAATACTAACTTGAGTTGTGTTTAGGTAAATTATCTTTTCCATCCATCCATCCATCCATCCATCCATCCATCCATCCATCCATCCATCCATCCATCCATCCATCCATCCATCCATCCATCTTCATCCGCTTATCCGGTATTGGATTGCAGGGGCAGCAGCTACAGCAGGGGAGCCCAAGCTTCCCTTTCCCGAGCCACATCAACCAGCTCCGACTGGGGGATCCCGAGGTGTTACCAGGCCAGGTTGGAGATGTAATCCCTCCACCTTGTCCTGGGTCTTCCCCGAGGCCTCCACCCAGCTGGACGTGCTGGAACACCTCCCTAAGCAGGTGCCCAGGAGGCATCCTGACCAGATGTCCGAACCACTTCAACTGGGTCCTTTCAACGGGAAGGAGCAGCTGCTCTACTCCAAGCTCCTCACGGATGACTGAGCTTCTCACCCTATCGCTAAGGGAGATGCCAACCAACGCTCCTGAGGAAACCCATTTCGGCCGCTTGTACTCTTCTTTTATGTACGTTAATTAAGATGACAAGATATTAAGATTATAAGGATATGCTTGTTTGTTTTGTGTATGGTAAATTTGTGTTTTTTGTTGTTGTTTTTTTTGTTGGTCATTGGTAGGGTTCTTCATTTTTGTTGTCTTGATATTTAAGGTGTATATGATGATGACAAGTACATGTTGGGAAATTAGAAATAATGTCTATCAGAAGTATTTTTAGTCATGCATAGTAAGTAGGATAGTGACAAACACATCGTCCTCCAGTGTCCTCGTACTGGCCTAATCCGGAGCTTTCCACCTTATTTGTCTTCATGAGTGGATGGATAGATTAGACGACTACATGGGTTTTGTTTTTTTATATTCCTAGTAGTTCTCTTGCACTTGGGTTACAAAGTGGATATCGGAGACTACTTATCATCCCATTATTGCTGCCCCTGTGGAGCCGTGCATTGTTAGAGCTTAAATTATCTTAAATGTCCTTATTCTGGATCATTTCCTTATCACTGCAACCCATAAAGTGATCATATAGTCTTACAACTCGTATCAAGGCTTGTTAGCATATTAATTAGAGATGAAGCTGACGGTGCGAGGGAAAGTTTTTGAAATATTTCCTCCAGGGTTTGAATGCACTTGTGTAACTTTCCCTGTAGATAACACATCTAACTATCTCTGTAGATGTCTACTATCTCTCCTCTGTTTTTTCCTCAGTCGAGTGGTAGGACCAAATACCTTCCCCAAGATGTTTGAAAATGTGAGTCTGTGAGTCTGTTAGTCCTCACACTCCTGAAGTGTTTTTGACTGGGATACAATGAGAAAGATTTGCCACTGATCTCTCAAACCTGCCAAAATGACAAGTTACCATGGTCAAGTAGATCTACCTGTAAGTCCATGTGGTTACTGCTAGGCTTGAAACTGTGAATGTGAACTTAAACCTAATGCAAATAAGAAGTAGGAACTTTAATTTACATTTTATTTTCTGTGATTCAGATCAAAGAAAAAGAGCTGCAGATGTAATCACATCCACTTTCCGACAGTATGAAGCAGATTTTAAGAAAATATATTCATATGTTCCATATGTAAAAAGAACAGTCAGCTTCTGAAAGTTTTTACTTGGCTTTAATTTTGTTTACCGTATATTACAGATTAATAAAACAAATTTTGGCAGATACTCAATGTATACTGCACAAAATGAGTGCTAAACTTATCTCTTGTGTTAGCCTCAGGTTCACACCAAACAACTAACCTCTGTATGATTTGATTCAGAAAAAGAACCTGATTGACAGGTTTTCTCTTGAAGGCATAAAAGATGATTAGCAAGTCACTAGTGACTGCTGTATGCCGCAATTATAGATTAAGCATATACAATATGCTCGTAATTGAATTGCCGATGTAAGGTGCATCTCTGCATACAAAATATGGTCTGGAGATTTCAAGGGCAATGCTCAGAAATGCACAAATTGAATACAAATTATCTATATTCTTGCACACATGACAAAATATAAATCTATTCTAAAATGTCAAATGAGGCACATGGGCCAAACAATGATACTGTTAAAGCTGCGCAGTGCAAAATGTCATAGAAGATGTCTTTACAGTAACACAGCCAATCAGTCCTTCATGCAGGCAATGGACACAATCATTACAACATCAGATGGGCTTGTTGGTTCCTGCCTCCCGCTCAACAGGGTACACATTGCAGCTGTGTCTACAGTGGAACCCTGAACAAAAGGCTGCTTTCCAAGCTGAATGATAAGTATGGCCTATGCAAATCAAGCAGCATGTCTATTATATAAAGAAGTCACACACAAAGCACTCTCCATTCACCAACAGAAAAAGCAGTCAATTTTTTCAGAATAATTCATTAAGGTGGACCCAATATGTTTTGCTTGGTACGTTAGAGTTCATGGACATACTGTACTCTCACTATGCAACTAAGAATACTTTAAGTAATGGTATGGTTTGATTAAAGGTTCCAGGACGCCGCTTTTCCCATTAAGCTGATTAATGGGATCCTGGATAATGTTCAGAAGGATGTACAGTGACCCAAAGAAAACATTATAGAATTTTAGGTCACAAAAATAATACACAACATATTGTTTTTGTGTTGGTTATCTTTTGTTTTGTTTAAAATTAAATGATTGCAGAATTATTTTTCTTTTCGGATTAGTAGGAGCAGACAGTAGGTGACCACATTGCTCCTGCAGTGTGATCTCCTGCTTGTTTTTCCCCCACTTGTCTCCTGTCAGGAAATCACTGAAAAGATAAAGTAAATGAAAGAGGGAGACAGATTTAAACAGAACTGGGACAGTTGTTCACTTACATCTTGATAAAAGTCCCCATCCATTGCAGATGAAATGTTTCTACTACAAACTTAACTCAAATAGAAAATGTTGCTCAAATTGGCTCCTTTGCTGCTAGAAATGTGCAAATTTAGACTGTAAAGTACGGTGGCCTGACCAGGGCAAGCACTCCCTACACTTCATCAGGAGAAGCATGCTGCAAATACAGAAACAACAGTGATGGTATACAGTATATATAAATAAAAATGTATGTATGGGCGGTCCTCTTCCTTCAAGCTTGGGTCCTCTACCAGAGCTCCTGGAGTTCTGCGCAGTATGTTAGCTGTTTCTAGAACTGAGGTCTTCTGGACAGAGATCTCAGATGTTGCTCCTGTAATTTGCTTAAGGCATTGTCCCAGTTTGAGGGTTAGAGCCCCTGGTGCTCTAGCCCCTAGTTGCCTTCACTTTCCACATATTCTCTAGGTCCTCAATAAGTGCTTCGTATTTTTCAAGCTTCTCCTGTTCACTTCTTCTTGATGTTGCTGTCCCTTGGCGTTCATGGAGTGCAGACAGCTTCTTTAGCCAGTAGGTGTGGATCATATCTGGCCCTGGTACCGTCCAGCTTTTCTTGTTCTTGGACGTCTGCCAATGTGATAATTACTGGGTCTTGTTGTGGGAGGTTGATGTGGTCTTCTTTTAGATCATCTGTTGCCTTCTTCTCACATATGTTGTTCCAGTATTGTTCAGTCTCAGTATTTCTCAGAATTGCTGTGGTATTGCCACCCTGCCACTGAGAGTACACTTAAGATGGTTCAGTGGAGTACATCCTGTTTATTCTACTGGCTTCTACTTCTGTAGTACACCTCTTCAGGTGTGTCGCCAGAGCTATCGGTCTTTGTTTATCAGTCTCTAGTGCCTCTGGTCTGGTTGGTGTACCTCTTAGGTATCGCTTTCCTCATCAACCTCTCTGTATCTCTGATAGTTGGCTGACTTCCCACCGTGTTGCCTTGATCTTAGCTTTTAGCCGCAATCTCAAAGGAGGGTACTGCTCCTTATGGTCTATGTTCATCTTGTAGCAAAGCATCTCTAGGATTATCATTGCTGTAGTTTGCATCAGCTTGTTGGTTTCAGTGATGGTTTCCCCAATTCTGTAGCATCTTTATTGTACATCATCAGGTTTACCTGGTTCCCTAACGACTGACGCGACCTTGTTGACCCGGGCAACATCTGAGCTGGTATAACGCTACCGTTTGGTTCCACAGTGGATTCGATGCTATGCCCTGACCACGCCCCAGCCAGGATTCAAACCGCACTTCAAGAGTTCTACTGACCCACTGGTAGCCCAACCCTGATTGGGATTCATACATAGTTATAAAGTGGCCTCTTTTCTTCCATATGTTGCTGTGGATACTGTACCATCTATTATCAGGGCGTCCATTATTCTGCCCACAGAAACAAAGGAACATAGATGTATGTGATACAAATAACAAAATGCAATATTTAAGATGCAATATGTAGGACGAGGGGAACTGATTGGACGAAAGAACAAAAGAGAATCAGAATGAACAATCTCCCCCATTGTGTGTGTGTATGTGTGTGTGTGTGTGTGTGTATATATGTGTGTTATGTGTGTTGCACGTTGTGTGTGTTTGTATAGTGAGTTGCAAGGGCTAGGATTTTTAGTGAGACAAATGGTAATATCCACATTAACGTCAGCACCTCTGAGGCATCTGTTGCCAAAGCTTCATGCCAGGGATTTATTCTGGCTATTGGCAGAGGAGGACTGGTAATGCTGAAAACAGTCTGTGAAAAATGACGAATGAATGTGGCAGTTTTACGGGACGAATAACATAAATTAGGGATTTAGAATAAAGCAGATCAGTGGGCTGCAGACAAAAAGGAATAAGAAAGCCTGCACGATAAAATTCTAATTAAAACTTTCCTAGTGGAGATTTCATTTTTCTCTGGAGGAAAGCTGCAGAAGTCATTGTAAGGAAAAGTCCTGCTAAAGCACAAAACTATTGCCGATCCCTCAAAGTGTTTTCATGAATAATCAGACTGCTGTTGGACTGTTAAATTGGTAAGTGACATTCAATTGTTTGATTGACCCTTTTGCATTTCTTCTTCAAGTTTACTCAAAGTAGCATCTGAAACAAGAGCGATGATGGGTCAGTGTTAATGGACCGGGGCTCTGTCTTATGTCAAACAAGGAAGGGGAGAAGACCAGAAAATTGACAGTTTTAGAAATGAGAGTGACTTCCATAGATGACAAAGCCATGTTGTGGTGTTGCAACAGGAGATGGGAGACATTGAGTGGTCATCCTCATTTAAGCCATGGTGTATACATCTAATATTTGCAGATAGGATAGTGGAGGTAAATAAAGAATTACTTGTTTATAGACTGCAGTAGGTGACCCCTATAAAGTGAACAACCATGAGAAAATACAGTGAAAAATAAGTTAGTTACCCTTTAAAATCATGTATAATTAATTTCAGCCTGAGAAGCCTTTAGAGTAATCTCTGTGTGACTCTAACTGAACTGGCAGGGGCCATTTAGTTTATATGGCATCTGGCATATGGCGGATTTACAGAGCACTTTGAGGTCCATGATATGATAGAGATTAATCTGTTGAAAAATGAGAATTAGAGCCCATTTGCCCAAATTAAACATGCCAATAATAATAACAACATAGTATTTATATGCACAGGCTTTCAAACTTCTTTATTGCCAAAAACCATTACACAAATTTGAATTTGCACAACAGCCATTGACAGTTTTTCGTGTTCACTGAATGTGAAGAGAGTCAGATAACAGATTAGGAGTCTAGATATTTTAATTCACAGTGGAAAAAGGTCTACAACTGCAGGTTAATGGAGGATTTGCTGCTAATAACCATTAAAATGTGACAGGTCATAGGTTTGGTGAAGGCCTGGGACATAACCCACTTACTGTATGCAGGAGGGAGAATGATTGTGAAATGATTTGTACATGCATCTTTTCAAACAGAATTATATTCTAATTAAACTAAACTGTATAGCCTTGATTATCAATGGCCCCGTCTATCTTTGATAACAATGATTTTAGGATTTTAGGATGTACTGTACACTACTACATATAAACACTAGCTTTTAGCTTTGAGTTTGATGGACTAGCTTCGTTATTTCATTACAACAGGAAATGAAAGCATACATTCATCCCGCTGATTCATATCTGAAAAACGGCTGAGATTGTAAAAACTTCTCATCTGCATTTATAAGAAATGACATCTACCATGTTACAACTCAAGAGATGCACTTATGACTGGAATCTCCTGAGTTCACTTGAAATGTGGCTGCCCAAAAATGCAACAAACCCTATTACCATTTGGCTGCACTGGCTACTTACAAGTGCAAAAACAAGTTGCTAAATTGATTAATTACAAATCAGAGCAGTGGGCCAAAGGTGTCTCTCCTGTCTTGGAGATAAATCAATAACCGCATTGCAGGGAGAGGTAGAGGGGGATGATGAATAGACGGAAGACAACGAGCATCCTGGGTTGTATCAATCATGCCAGGCAATATTGCCACTGCTCTTTAGCCGGAGAGAGCACTGCCTGTAATGTGGAAGAAAACAATCTAGCATAATCTTGATGTTGAAAAGAAATTGTGAAAAAGTGTAAGCCTCTTATCACATTTTTCTTTTAACAGATCAGCCTTTAAAACTGCTTATAAAGGTTTATTAATAGAATGTCATGTCCTGATTTAAACACGCTTTTAAGAGAGTACTGGTCTTTTGCATTTTGTCTGCATTGTCTTTGTTGTAAAGAAGTATAACTCAGATTAGTAAGCAGAGAAAAAATCACTCAAGCTAGTCTCTTTAAACTACCCTGTTCACATTTACGTAAATTCGACATAATGCTTATGTTGTTAGATATTGTCAATTTGTTTTTACATTGTAAAGTGTGCTTCCATCTGTTACAACAATCTATTTTTTTCTTTACTTTACTGATTAGGTGTTGTGGATTGGCAGGACAAATTAATAGACACAGCTTTCTGCTGTCAGTCAAATGGAAAGGTAAATTGATGGTTAGGCATTGGCAGGTAAACAACCTGGTTATGGTAAAGGTTGAAGGCAGACATACAGTATTGCGGCTAAATTTCCACCAGTGTGGCCAAGACATTACAGAACAGTCTTGAGATTTCTCTGAGGTGTTAGTGTTTGCAAAAATATATATTTTTGTCTTTACATCTTTTCTAATGTGTGTGGCAATTTAAAAATAGTCTAACGTAAAATATGTTAAAGGTTTGGCATTTGGGGAACTTGGCTCATTTACTTTTTTGTTGAGAGTTAGGTAAGAAGTTTGATAGCACTGTCAAATATGTCAGTAAAATATGAAGCCGGATCCAGAATGGTTAGTTTACCTTAGATTAGCATTACAACTGGAAACAGCCTGGCTCTGTCAGAAGCTAACAAAATCCCAGTTTCCAGTCATTTTGTTTGACTAAAGCTAAGTTCACACCAGTCAAATGACCACGGCAAACAGTTCAATGTCTATTTTACTCTCATTCTATGTCTGTAGTTTCACTAGAGTCTGGTGTACGGCCATCACCATGGACCACCTGCTTCTAGTCATCTGCGCATCGGAGTGTGAATGTGTGTGAGTGTTTATCTGATGAGCAGGTGGCACCTTGTACGGCAGCCCCGGCCACAGTGTGAATGAATGTGTATGAATGGTGAATGTTTCCTGTAGATGTGAAAGCGCTTTGAGCAATTGTTAAGACTGGAAAAGCGCTATATAAATACAGCACATTTACATTTACAAAGTGTTCATGCAGAACACTCTACTTTACCTGCAGAATAGACGCTCCCAGACGTCATTTGATCAAGCAGCAATATGCGACCTGTAATTACATTTAGAGTGGTGGTGCCCTCTAGTGGCCGTAGTAATTATGACTGGATCAAAGCAGAAAGCACGATGACGAAATATTTAAGATTACCAAATTTCCACATAAGGAGGTAGGTTAGGGTGGTGGATGGGTCAACAAACACAGGACTCTCATCTAGGGGAGTAGGGTTCAGTTCTATTTGAAACTAAAATTTAATGGAAAGTTATTTTTAAAAATTTAACGATCTTCACGTTCAGCGTCTCTGAAGGTTTAGCGTAACCTTCAGGAAGTGAAATAACGTCTGATTATAACCCAAACCACAAGCTTTTTCTAAACTTAACAAAGTTGTTTTGGTGCCTTAACACAACCAAGTACCGACATTCTCTGGTTTAGATAGGAGGTCATATTTCCGCCACTGCTAGGACATTTTATGATACATGGTTTGTATCAGAGGGATAGGAACAAACAATCCATATCGTCATATGGTTTGAAGGACTTGTTGTAGGCTATGTATTGTATTGTTGTGAAATCCCAACTGTACGGAAGTCCTGATGGCTTGTTCAAAGGCACCGTTTTTGAATATAGGCTGTCACATTTCTCTGTAGATTGAGCATTTTTATATTTTTACAGTTTTTATACAGCACCTTGACCTGTTTTATTATGTAAAAAAACATGGAAATCTCTTTTACAATTTTTAGCCCACAGAAGCTAACGTGAGCTTAATTATTTGGGATCCCGCTCTAAATTTGTACTGAACAATGAAATTAAACATTACATAAATCTTTAATCATAATTTTAGGTATGGTTTGTGAATGGATGAGTATGTGAACGTTTTTTGCAATAGATCTGGTTCCCTCCATCATCTATGCAGGGTCGCAGAAGTCTCTAATGTGCCTCTACTGGGCTTAAAGAAAATCCTGATAGAAATTCCTCATGCTTTTCTTTCCTACAGCAGAACATATTAGGGGTGTTGGTAGTTCACATGTATTACATAAAGCTATTTTTAAAACACCATCATCATCATCCTTTAACTATGGATGGACGTACAGTTCCTCTGTGACACCAATCTGACCATAGTCATGTGTTACTGTTATCTTCAAGGCACTATAATTGGATTGGAAATTGTCTTACACATTTTCTTATCAGATTTACAACTGAGACAGCTGTTTTAATAAATAGAAAATAAAGTCAAACAAATAAAAGCTACCTTTTAAATCTCTAAAGTTACTTGAGCACTATTGATTCAGACAGCTTCATTTTTTGATTTGATCATATTTATTCATTCCTTATGTAACCAAGAGATATCAAACGCACAGATGCAGAATTAACAGGAACCAGAGCCAGGTATACAAAAAATATAGGTTTTATTAACATACGTATGTGTGTGTGTGTGTGTGTGTGTGTGTAATGGTAAGGTCTGAGATTTGGATTGCATAGCTTTGTTGGGAAGGAGTGTGGGGACCGGGTTTGGGATGTGGGAATGATTTAGCCCATGATAATTTTATTATAATGCAACTTTGCACATTTATATTATTGTAAATTAGGTGCAAATGTGTATATTGGATGTTTTGTACTTTACTTGAATTGTATTGAAAATTTCTTCTACCGACCTGCGTAGGGACCACGGGCTGAGTAGCAATTGTGCAACAACCTGGTACAACGCTTCTCTCCTTCTAAATGTTAATTGTGCATTGTCCCTGTTTCAATAAAATTACATTACATTACATAAACCCTACACAGAACACAAACCAATGCAAGCAGTTTTACACGGTCAAATAGCCTTTTCACACACTAAGGTAGCCTAAGCCACACAGGAAACACAAACGCAGAATGGCTCCTCTACCAGTCGGTCCCCCCTCTAACACAGAAACTCAACATAAAAAAAAACAAAAAAAAATGGCCTGTTCAGTAGCTTAGTTAAAAGTTAAATCTTAAAAACAGGGAAAAACAATGAGTGGCTCATTCAGCAGTGTCATTGTTTAGACGTTCAGTGCTAGAATAGTCCCTTTTCTGGGGGTGCAGATGATTATAATCTACATTTATTAAACAGCAATGTCAAAATTATATAAAAGATTGCCTACTAAAAGCCCACTTAAAAAATTCAACAATCACATACATTATTTCATGTTTCCTTCCCACCCACCCTGCAGAATCACATATTTTATAAATATCTGAGGAGAAAGAAGAAGAGCCTGCTCCTTTGCTGCTGTATAAGTCACATCTTGTTATACTATTATGCATTCAAAGGACGGTGCAGTTCAGTGACACAACATGACATATGGAAGTGCATATGTAGAAGCCTTTAAATGTAAAAATCTTTGCATATCTACATCTTGGGAAATTGGAAAGACTGCTGTCTCTGGCTTGTGCCATTCACAAACTAATGATGCATACTAATACAAATTATGCTTTCACAGTTACATTTGAGTTTGATGCATTATTTCACTTGAAATGACACAAAAATATTAACTACTGCGTATGCAATTAGGAAATAATGATTATTTTTGCATTTTGTTGCTTGTCATGCATTAATTCAATTCAATTCAATTTTGTTTATAGTATCAATTCATGGGGGAGAGAAGGGGGCTGAACCTTGTGTTTGAGTTTTTTATAAGCAATTAATTAATCAGCCGTAGGTGTTACTAGTTTGCTAACAGACTGGCAACAAGCTTGTTAGCGCTGAGAGATTTGTTTTCCCTCCTCAAAGTGTTTTATTGGACAAAATGCTAGGGGACAGTAAACAGAACAGTAGAAATAGAGAAAATAAAGAGAAGCTCCATGAAGCTATTATGACTCACCCTACGTTTAGCTTGCCAGCAGCAGTAGTACATATGTTGGTCCGCTGCTGTGGTCATACAACATCTCAAAGTCAAACATCTCATCAACAATCAGATGAATTGCTATGAAATTTGGTTCACACATTGATGATGTTCAGAGAATAAATCCTACTTACTTTGGGGATTTGTCCTCGAGTGTCACCATGAGGTTGAAATTTATGGTTCACAGTGAAATATCTTGACAACCATTATATGAATTTATGTGAAGTTTGTCTCACGGGACCCTTGGTGATCCCATGACTTTTCCTATAGCGCCACCAGAAAGTCAAAATGTAGACGTATTCAACAAATTATTTTAACAACACTAGATGGATTGGTACAAAATTTTATACATACATTCACGGTGCCAAGAGGGTATATTCTAATGACATTGGTAAACTGCTGAGACATAATTGTTGTCTTCTGCATGTGACAACAGTGCACACACGAAAGGCATGTTGTTGATGCAATTGTTTTTTTCAAAATAAATCTAGCAAAAGACAGTTGAAATACTATTTAAATCTGGGGCGACAATTAAAGATCCTAACCCTACTCTCCCAAAAATAATAAACCACCCTTCCTTTAGCAAAAAGAAAAATGTATATAACCTACCCTGTTTTGTCAGACCCTGCTCCCACTAATAATTTTGTACAGTGCCTTAGTTTAGTCTCTTTTTCTTTTCCTTTGGTAACTACTTTTGAATACCTTATGATACCTTATTATGAAAAGCTGTTTTTTTTTGCATTTTGCCCTCAAACCACAAACTCACTTATTTACCATGACAGAATTCTATTAATAGTACATGTTTATGTCAAACAAATTTCAAACAAAGTTGGAAACCACATTGGAGACCCATGGTTAACTGTAGAAAATTGAGCATCCGACTGTACACTTCCTTAGGGAAGCAGTTCAGCAGGCCTACTATGTGTCCTTCGCTGCATTCTGTTCACATAGCTTTTTTTCCCAACATGAGCCTGACATCTCTGGGGAAGCGGAAGCCTGAAGGCAGTGAGTGTTTGTTCTTGTAGTAACTACAGCACATTCATAACAGCAAAGGGCACACGGCAAGGGATCACAATTTACAATACAGCATATCCGAGTTTAAATTGTATTTGGGCTTCTTTTCATGAGATGTTAAAACTGAACTGATGAGTAAAATGTTTTACAACTGTAGAATAGAGCCATACTATTTAGAACCTGAATGTATGCTTGTGGGTAAAAGTGTAAAAAACATTTTTGGGGCTTAAAATCGCAAAAAAAGTGAATCCACCCTCCAGAGTGGAAATCTTAAAAATGCTCCATTGTTGCATTCCCGTCTAAAGGGTAAAAACGCAAACGTCTGAAGACAGTGGTGAGGAGAGAGATGAGAAAAAGGTGTTTAGGTAGGCTGTTGTTACAAAGTAGCCTACAGAAATTATAGGCTCCTGTCATCTAAAAGATTTTCAATGTAATGGCTCATTATTTAAAGGAGTTCGACAATGTGGACAAGGTTGTCATAATTTGATGACCATATGCAGGCTAATCATTTGAGCCAGAGTAGGCTACAACGTTACCGATGAAGAGAAAGAGAGAGAGCGAGAGCTGCTTCTCCCTCTCTAGCAGCAGCTGAAGGGCTGCGAGGCTCAGTATATTGGTAGTGCTACTGCGGGGGCTGTGCTGTGGCTTATCACGGTCGTCATCAGCCAAACATGCAACGCCACCAAAAAAATTGTTAGCTTTTGTTATTCGCTTCGCCATGTTTTGGTTTTGCGCTACTAGGTAGAGAAGTAGAAGGAAAGTTCCACTCAGGCGCGAGAACTTGGTGGTGTTTTGTGGCATACTGCATCAAATTTCACATACCTTTGCGTCATCATATGCACACAGATTTACCCAAAACTCTTGTCTAATCACGGAATAAAAAGTGAGAATGCAACGCCACTTTTGTGTTTTCTTTTCAGATCGTTTCCATCTAAAATTACCTTAGTGACCCTCCGCCCACTTTCATGGCAGACTCAAACATTCTCACCTGACTTAATTCCTTTGCAATCATGATCCAAACTCACTTGACATCGCTCACTATTAATCATGGCCTACTCTATAAGTCCCATCCATTTCCTTTGTCCTGGGTGTCAGCCACATGAGGCAGCATGTGAGGGCCCTCTGTCCCTGTGTTTCTTCTGTCGTTGTGTGGGAAAAGTGAGTGCTTTCTGCTTTCTTCATATGTTGCGTTACTCTAATGGCTATTTGCAAGAGGATGTGATATAACGCTTGACCAGTATATGGTAAATGCTAAATTGTCGTCTTTCCTGTTTGCCTTGAGACTATAGGAGAATTTTGTGGAAGGGTGCAGTACACATGATTTATTAATTGTAGCCTTTAGGAAATGCCAGTATCCTTATAACCTGACTTAGTTACATTTCTTATGTAACTGTCAAATGAATGTTTTTCTGTCATGTAGTACCCTGCAATTTAAGCAGTGGTAGGCCTCCCCCTCACTACAGTGGGTTGGAGCACTATTTTTTGCTAGGTATCTAATTGTTAGTTTTGTTGTTATATGTTAACTGTAATATTTGTATATTTTTCTGTTAATCATTTATAGAAAAAAACATAAACGTCAAGCCTCACCATCGGCCTTTGCCCTGAATGTGTGCAGAGTAAATAAATGCCTTAAACGGAAACACCGGTTGTCCTTCATACATTCTTGCCGATAAACCATGGCGATGCTCAACTCCTAAAAACCAATCCAAGATAGAATCTAAAACAACCAAAGATGGAGAAATATCTACACATGTTCTGGGAGTGTTCTCTCTGTCAGTTTTGGAACAATACTACATCCAAAATGTCCGCCTTGATTAATGTTACTGTGCCTGTTATTCTCAAGTTGATTCTGAATGATCTTTCAGAAGGCGTGCTGTACATGCTGGACTTACAGCTGCAAAGAAAATGATTGCAATCCATTGGGAATCACCTCATGAACTTTCTAACCGGTTATCGACCCTTTCTTCCTTGGATGTAGTCGATATGGAACTCTCTACGGCACGCATCCATGGAGCACCAGGAAAGACCATGGACACTTGGCGCAATATCGTTGACTCCTTGACAAGGCTACAGCCAAGACATAAACCTGTGCATGTGATTGGTCCTTTGTCTTTTGTCTGTCTGTGTTTGTGTATGGAGCACCTTGGAGCCGCTGGCGGACGGCGTTTTCGACGAGCATGAGTCCGCTGACTCCGCTCTCTCTGACAGCGCCTCCATCACCGTTTTCCCCTCCCTCACCGTTTTCCCCTCCCTCCCCTCTGGGAGGGTCCCCCTCCTCCCCCTTGGGGGGATTGGGCCTCGAGACGGCGATTGACGCTTTCCCGCTGGAGCTCTCTCCGTCTCCCGAACGGCCTGGGGCACCGCCTGAGCGGCCTTCCCCTTTGCCCCACCCGGCTCCGGCCTCCAGCCCTAAGGCTCTCTTCGCCGACCTGCCGGAGATCATCAAGAAGGCGGCGGAGCTGGGAGGCATAGCGCTCCCGGCGGAGCTGCCAGCCCCCGCTCGCGGCCTTTTGAGCGGTGATGTTTATGCCCAGGAGCCGCCCTCTTCACAGGCCCCACTCTGGCCGCGCTTCGCGGAGCTTCGGCCATTTGTGGAGGAGGCTTTCTCCCAGCCGGGGAAACTGAAGGCTCCCGTCTCTCGCTATGCCAGTTTACTCGGGTTTAGGGCGATACGGACGCAGGTTTTACTTCAGTCCCCCCCCGGAGGGGAGCCTGGCGTCCATTTTGCTTCCGAAAGCTACTTTCTTCGGCCACCGGAAGCCCACGCCTCCCTCTCCCCAGGATCAAGTGTGCGCTCAAGTCACTGACCGGGCCCACCAGGGGCTGGCGGCACAAAACAACATCGCCTTACTGGCCTCCGCCGTCTCCGCGATGGCCACTACTCCCGGCGCCCTCCGCCCGGGATGGGCTCTGCGCTCCCTGCTTGCCATGTCGGTGAACAACACTCAAACATGTGCTCGCCCGTTGTCAGAGTGCAGCGCAGCATGGATTGGCTTGACACACATGGACTCGTGGATGTCAAAGCTGATAACATGGGCTTACACACTCCAGTTCGCCTCCCCCCCGCCCCCTTTCGCGGGTGTGTTGGAGACAACGGTGTCATCCCTGGCAGAGTCAGACGCAATGACGTCAGAGCTAGAAGGTTTGCTGAAAAGCGGAGCTATTTCCCGCGTCCCTCCAGGGGAGGAAAACAAATGTTTTTACTCTCGCTATTTTCTCACCCCGAAGAAGTCAGGAGGACTGCGCCCCCCCCTTCCCCTGTAAAAATTCCCCATATGTCATGGGGGCGCCCCTTCCACATGCTCACCCACCCAGGCCTTTTTGGGAATGTTGCGCCCCAAACAAGGGAAACATCCGGGGAAATTTTAAAGACGCTTATTTTACCCCCAAATCTTTCCCCGGGCCAAAAGGAAATTTCCCTGCGCTTTTTCCGCCCAAGGGGCCCTTTTTTCCCATTTCCCCCCGGGCGGGCCTTTCATACTCATTTTGGGCCCCCCCCCCCCACCTTTTCCAGTGCTGGAAATGGCCTCCAGCCTCTACGGGAGAGGGGCCCCCCAAAAGCCCCTCTTTTTTTCGACGATGTCCCTCAGTCTGCCCCCTCTGGGAAGCAGGCGGCGCTGCCCCCAGGGGAGGTTCTGCGGCCCTACCTCGCGGGGTTTTTTCCCAAAAAAAAGAGCGCCCTTTCCCCGCAAAAATCATATTTTATTTTGGCCGAAAAGAACTCGATCAAAATGAACCCTGCCCAGTACTGAGCGGGAACCCTGACTTTCTTTTTTCCCCTTTCCGGGGCCGGCACGCCCGGGGCCAGCGCGTCAGTTTTGGGGCCCTTTTGGGGCATGTGCCCCGCGGCACACCCTTTTGGCCCCCGGGGTCTCCTCCACAAAAAGTCCAATTTGGGTTTCCCCCAGGGGCCCCATCCCTTCGCCAAAAAGGGCAAGGGCCTGTCCCTCCCCTTTCCCTTCCAATCAGCCCCGGGCATACGGGGAACCCCCAAACCCTTTTTTCCCGGGGGTTTCCCCGGGCCCAGGGGGAGGGTCATATGTAAACGGTGTACCCAACCCGCCCTCACTGGCGGGGGGGGAAAGGGTGCAGTCACAGGTGGTGAGGGGGGCCCTTTGGCCTCCTCCCCCCTCTCCCCTCACAAAAACTGCCGGGCCCTGCCCCCGTTTTTGGGGGGGTTTGAAACACTTTAAAACCAGTGGTGAGGGGGAGGCAGGGTTTGTATTACGGAGGGAAAACCATCACGGCGGGGGCCTCTAACCGCCAGGGGGCAATCCTCAGCCCCGGTTAGAAATTCCGGGACCCTCCTGCTTGGGCGCCAGCCCCCCTTCGGCCCTCTAAAACCCGTATTTTCCCGGGGTTTTTTTAAACCCGGGGGGGGCCGACTTAGGTCAGGGGGGGCCCCCCACAACGGTGAGATTGACCCACATGTTCAAACTTTTATGGACAGGTTCGGGAAAAGGCGAGTGGATCGGGTTCCTTAAACGAGAGAACCCCCATTTCACCTGGGGTTTTTTCCTTGAGCGCACGGGAAAAAACCCTCCTCTGGGCCGTAGACCCTTTTCCCCCAAAAACCCCCGGGCCCAAAACCCTACTATATCCCCTTTTTTCCCCCGGCCCCTCTGCCCCCCTCGCCTCCTGGACGCGTCCAGGAAGGATCTTTAAATTTGTTCTTTTGGGGGAAAAAAACAAAAAAGGGTTAAAAAAAAAAAAAAGGGGGGGGTCCCTTGGTTTCCCCAAACCCCTTTCGTTAACTGTTTTGGGGGCCCCCCCCTGGCAGTTTCCCTGGCGGGAAAACCACTATCGCTCTGACTGGAAAATCTGTCACCCCCGGGATAAATTAAGGCTGTGGGGCGGGTTTTGCGAGGGGGGAAACCGCTTACAGAGATTGGGCTTGCCCCCCCCCCTTTGGTCCCCCATCCGGGCCCCGACCCCCCCCTCCCTAAGGAAACAAAGGGGCGCGGTCTGCCTTCCAGCGCGGGTGCACGAAGGACCAGATCCCAACTTTCCCCCCTCCCTCCGTTCTGCGTACCACAAACTCTGGGGGTAATTTTTTGGGCTCCACTACAGAAAAGCATACCCCACACCTCTGATTCTGTCACAAGGGTTTTTGGTTAAGGAAAATTTTTGCGCTTTCCCCTGGGGGGGAAGCCTTTCCTAAAGGGGGTTGGGCAAAAAAACCCGGGCTTTTTCGCCCCCCCCGCCTCCCAAGGGAACCTAGCCGGGTTCCCCGGGGGCCCTCGGGGAAACCCCCCCTTTGACCCTTTTGGGCCGGGTTTTTGCTCAAATTTCGGGCCCCTTTAAGACAGCACTTTCCCTTCCCCCAAAAACGTCGCCAAAGATTGAGTAAATTTATGTGCACGGGCAGTTTCCCCTTTCCTCCTCTCCTTAGAGGGAGGGGAGGCCCCCCCTTCACCCAAAAATCCCCCCTTCACACCGAAGATTTTCCCTATTTTTTTTCGGCGAGGGTTTTTCCCTCGGGGGTTTTTTTTTCCCCCCACCTCAGGGCAAACCCGGGGGGGGAGGGGGTTTTTCCCCCCGGGGGTTGTGTCCGGGGCCCCCAACATACATTTTACAGGGAAAAATATCAAAAAAACCAGCAGCTGTTTTGCATTTAGAGACCCCCCCAAGGATACCCTCTAAAAAAAAAAGCGTCTGTCTAAACTGGCGGGCGGGGCTATTACCCGGGGCTTATGGGCTCGAAGGGAAAGAGCCCCCCCAAGACATTTGGGGTCACTCTACGAGGGCTCTGTCGGCGTCTGCGGCTCTATTTAAAGGCATGGCAGTAGCCGACATTTGCGCGGCAGCCTCCTGGGCTTCTCCGTGCCCCTTCATCCGCTTTTATCTGCAGATATGTCTGAATCTTCTGAGTCTCATGCGGTTCTGTCCACAGTCAGTGACGCGTTATGCTGAATGTGCATAAAATAAAAAAAAAAGCGGATGCCTTGATTGTTGCCAATCTCCTTCACACCTAGTGCTGCAATGACCCTGCTCTGCTGTCTCACCTCTCCTGTATCTGGGGTATTTCTTGTGAGACACAGCTCTTATCTCATACATTGTCATAATCAAGTTGCATGCATGGAGGTAATCATGTCTCTCCGTTGCATCCGCAACAGGGTCAATCACGCTTAACCCCCATTAATCATTGTACTACTGCATCATATTGCGGGCCACATGAACCTTTCGGGCCACGCCATTGGCAGGGCAGGCTTTGTCAGAAGAATGACTCTGACTAGCCTCTGTACATTGTTGCTGGGGCAATGTGATCTATGTTCGGCTTGTGGACCTTGTGCCGCAGGTGGCATTGACTACATCAGCTTCGCCCTAACCCAATAGCGTAGCCCTTAGAGGGAAAAGCCTATACGAAATAGAACGTTAGTTACTTTAGTAACTCCAGATTCTATTAGTATAGGCGTAGCCCTCTAAGGTCCCGGCCACCTGCTCCTAGAACATTAGTTGAAGAAAAAGCTGATGTCTTGGGAGTCAAACAACGGGTCCGCTCTGTGTATATGCAGTAAATGCGGAAGTAGTTGAGGCCCGTGCTGGACGCTAGGGCGGGAAAGAAAATCTTCACGACTGCGCATGCGCGAAGGGATAAGGGCTACGCCTATACTAATAGAATCTGGAGTTACCAAAGTAACTAACATTTCTGCATGTGTTTTGTCTACCTCCCAGCTTTCCTCTTTTTGTTTATCATTGTCACAAAATGTGATCACAAAAAAACAGCCAACAATGGCGCCAGGTTAGATTGTGTCACTGTTTCATTGTCCTCTTGGATGCCAATTATTTTAGAACAAGGTGGAAGTGAGCAACATGAACTGCAGCACTCAAAACTTTTATGGATTAAAGACGTCAGACGTTCCATCCGCATCCTGCTAAGAACCACACCACAGATTAAAATTACATCTGTGATGTGAAACTTGCTTTGTTAACTTAAAGAAAATCTTTAAACTGGTTTCAGTCAAGACTTGAAGATTTGGGAGACTTTGAAGACTTGCGTACGTAGACTCATTTATTAACACTTAATCAAGTAGAATCAGGATTAAGCAGGACAAGTCAACCACTGTAGCGTTTTGTAATGCCACCCCAACTCCAAACTGGACTATTTAGTTAATGCGTAAGTTTAGGCATAACTAAATATGGTCCTGTATACATCCTCCATATGGATGTTACAATATTACTGGAGAAGAAACAAGTTATGGCTACCTAAATCCCACTGCAGATGTCCCAGGACACATTCAGCACATGCTAAGGTCAGAATGTCAGTCTGACCATTTGCTCAGGCAAAGTTTGCATTAGCTACTGCATGTGTGTGGATGTTTGTGTGTGGATACTGTATGATCCAGATAATTGCAATCATAGGGTGCCCTTAATTTTTTATTTATAACAGACACAAATTTTGGGATCTATTTAGAAAAATAGAACACATTTGTCAGGGACATTCTGATTAAATTTCTGGCAACAAAATAAAAACCAGCTTCATCATAGTGTTTACTAAAATATATAATAGAACATTTTGAACTGTGAACAAACAGTACAGGAAGGGATCAAGGGCAGTGCACACTGGTTATTGAGCTGACAGGTAAAGTCTCATATAGTCTCAGAATGGAAGAAATAAGTAATCAGTTCATTAAAGCTTCCTTCTGCTGTTGTACTGCACGTCAATCTAGAGAATGCTCTGTAAATTGAAGACTTAAAAAGGAAAACCCAAAGGTCTAACAGTGTCAACAGGAAGAAATTAGGAACAATTGCACAATGCGAATCACTTGCACGCAGATCAATTTGGATTTCATAGTTCAGGTGATGAAATAAATAGCTGGGGTATGTAGCATCTTAAACTCTGATCGGATAGCACTGCTTTGTATTTAACATTCCTTCCGCTTGTTCATTTTCTCATCACCCAGAAGAGCTTCTATCAGAAATCCATTTTAAGACTTCCTCTGCACTCTGGCCTGCATGTCTTCAATTCTGAGACAAGCAAAGGGAGAAATCTCCTGAATTATGACATCTGGTCAAAGGTATGCAGAAGACAGAATTGCTTTGCCCATCATGAAATGGCTCATGGCAAAAGAATCACCTCTATTATCGTGATTTAGATGGTGAGGCTCTCAGCTTCATGCAGGCAGTTCTACATTAACGTCCTGTATAAATCCAGATGATGCAGAAATATAATACTACTCATGGAGGACTGTGTGATTGGATCTCAGAACTTGTAGTTATTTATTTACTTGTGGGATACACTTAAACACTGTTTTAACCAAATACCCTCAAAAAGGACAAAACATTACTGTGGAAATCTCAAGTCATCCAGGGTAACACACTGTTTAGCAAACTGGAGAAAGCAGCTCAGCTTATGACATTTAGTTCATATTCTCAGATTTATCTCTGTCCCTATTATGCTGTTTGTGGAGAGTATCCGGTATGAACTCATGCTCACATTGCTTATGCGTTTGCAGTGCCTTCACTCACACCTGGGAACACCACATGGCCCGGGTCTCCAGGATACAGAGATGAACTTTAATGACATTTTTTACATTTGACATGATCACTTCAAACTAAGTAAATGTATTTACATAGGCTGTATTTATATAGCACTTTTCTAGTCTCAACGACTACATGGCACAGGAAAAATTCACACACTAAGGCCGAGGCTGCCGTACAAGGTGCCACCTGCTCATCAGATAAACACACACAGCATTGGGGCCACCTCGGTGTGCCCAAGGACACTGGACCATGGACCGAACCACCAACCTTCCAATTGGCAGGCAACCGCTCTCCCACTGAGCCACAGCCACCCCTGAGGGATGAGGAGCAGCAGATGTCTCAAGCCTCTAAAGGTTTGAAATAGAGCTCTTACAGCATTATGGCACAGCTTGAGCTTTTCAGCTTCTTGGACCAAGAGGCAGAATGTGGCATCATTACAGCTGAACTGAATCTTGTAATATATGGCTTTTCTATAACACTGCTGAAAACACCCAAGAAGTGTCTTTAACAGACATCTCATGCAACACCTCAGAACAATTTCTAAAATTTTTACCCAAGGTTAATTGGAGTCAGTTGGAGTGACATCCTGTCAGGCGATTTCACAAAGGCACCCAGGGTGCATCAGCCTAGCAAGCTATATTATGATAATGGACTCAAAAGGATTCAGCCTCTGGGCAATAAGGTGGCTGCTATCAACATATTTCTACATTTTCAGTGAGATGCAATGGCTGACATGCCAGCTCACTTAAGCAGCCGGAGTGGCATTTTTCTTATTATTGTATGAGCGTTTCTGCACACAACATCAACTCCAGCCTGGGAAGTTGTGTTTACTGAGTTACAGACCTTTAGATTATTAGAGTATATTTGTGACTTCCCTGGCAGCGCACTGCACCTCCTCTCCACTTTAAAAAGACAAATTGAGAAGTCTATGAAATAAAACCAAATTGGTGATCACAATGTAATTAGAAAGCAATGAGTAGCACTCTGTGAATCAAATAAAGCTTTATTGGTGCTGCCAGCAATGCTTTTAAACTGCTTGTGAACAATATTTTCATGCATAAAATGAAACTTGGTTTTTCCTCCAGGGAAGCGCAATCTCCAAAACATTGTTTTTATTTCAGTGTTCTGTTTTATTGGCTACTGCCTTGAAGTTGCAGAAAGCCTCAACAAAGCAGTGATCTCGACTCATTTAAACCACAAGGACCAGAGGGCAGCTGTACTTTTAAATTAAACAGTTAAATTAACCCTGAAACTAAGCAAGCTCATTTTAGCAACGTTGTGGTGAACTGTGGGAAGAATTTGTGAGCAGGTGAAGTCAGATAGGTCCTCGGAAAATAGGTCTCTTCACATTCTAAAGTGCTGTAAATCGTATTGCCAACTTGGATTCCACTCAATGGCAGAATACAGCAAAGCATGTAATAATGGTGCACAGATAACATTTAAAGGCCAGTGTTTATAGCACAAACGTTTCAAATACATGACATACAGTTTACCTCAGGGGGGTCAGATGTGTCAGATGTGTCAGATCAATTTGACCTACCTCCACCCCATTTACCGTTTTATTAGAACCAGCTTTCCATTGACTTCCACATAACAAACCACCCACATCTACAGCTAGCTTTGATCTTCACTCTTTCAACCCCATCCAGACTCCCAGGGCATATTCCTGTATGGCTTCCCTCGTAAAAACGACAACCTCACTATGGTGTTTAATTTCTAAGACTTCTCACATATCCATTCAACTTCTTTTATGTGCACACTATGTCAAGTACATTCATTAAAATCTATTTCATTCTTTCTTAGTCTTTCCTGAGTGTGAATGTTGGACTTCCTTTTCTCACCACTTACCAACCGAGCAGTTTTTTTTATGTGAGGAGTTGAAAGATCCTTCTGGGCTTCCTTTGATTCATTGCTAATATCAAAAACAATGCTTTTAAAAGAACCTAGAATATGAATAAGATTTCATGTCACAATGCCAAATTTTACTCTGCAAATCCTCCTTCAAACACGTTTGAAATATCTCGCTTCATGCTAATCTGCGTTCTCAGAACAGATGTAAAGTCGTGACAATATGCAGCATGTGCTTGCATACAACTGCTGTTGTCTGAGACAAGAGCATGTTCAAATAGCAATCTGTGTTGTCTGCACTTACACGTTTCATAGCAGTGGTGTTGGAGGATTTATTCCAAAAAAGAATAAAACAGACAAAATAGATTTATTCAGGTAGCACAGTTCTTGGAAGGTGTGTTTTGTAAGAGAAAACAAAAGTACACTCCGAGACAAAGGCTTAAGAAAAGCAAAGACTGCAGCTGACAAGTCCTTTCTCATTTTCACCATAATAACTCACACTTCAGAGCCCCAAGAGTCGCGGTAATAACACAAACTACTAAAAGTCATTCCAGATCATCCACTTGAGCTCCACATTGCAAAGAACAACCACTTGGATTAACCTCACAGCAGCAGAGAAAGACCTGCAAATACGTACACACAAACTCATATGGGTATGCATGCACACATGAATATAGCCTGGGGAAGCGGGCAAATATTCACTCTTCATCTGCAGTTGGAGGATGAAGTTGCTTCCTATACGCCAGACACTGTTTCCTTCTTAAATTCATTCTCTTGAGCATATGTCTTTCTTTTCTTTTTTATCTTCCTACTCCGTTTATATACTCAGGCTGGTTTCTTTTCAACACAATGGGAGAATTTCACAAGACCACAAGAGTATCTACAGTATAGAACAACTTGGTAAGACCCAATAAATTATGCAAAGACACATTTTTTCTTGTACATTCCAGGTGGTCAACATATACATATACAGTTGCGGGGCAGCGGCTCCAGTAGGGGACCCCAAACTTCCTTTTCCCAAGCCACATTAACCAACTCCAACTGGGGATCCTAAATTGTTCCCAGGCCAGGTTAGAGATATAAGATATAATCCCTCCACCTAGTCCTTATATATATATATATATATATATATATATATATATATATATATATATATATATATATATATATACATACATAGATATATACTGTGTATATAAATGTTATGTACTGTATGTACTATAACAAGATTCAAGATATAACAAGCATTTAAAGTTGTGTTGCTTCTCACAGCGTGGCCAGGGGGGAATTCAAAGTAATAAGCAAGACAGAAAGCCAGCATCAATAGTACAAAGCTGTATGTTTATCTGATGTGCAACAGCAGGGTTTTCAGCGTCTCTATTTGAGCTCAGCCCACTATAATGATCTGCTCTGGCAAACAATGATTAGAAGCTATGGGATTTCCGTTCACCCTTCTTAATACAGGGACAATGATAACACACTGCATCCGTCTTTGCTGAGCGTGGAAGCAGAGGTTGCACTGTGATGTGGGCAGATATTTGCAAAGATACCAGTGACAACAGTTCATTTAGTTTACCATATTAATTGCAGCCCCCAGAGGTCATTTACAGTCTTTTAACATGAAGGTGTTTCTAAAACGTGCAATGAACGGGAGGGTTTAACCACTGCTGTTTGTAGGCAGTGCCATTCAGTTCAGAGAGAGAAAGTGGTCAAAGGCTTTCCTCTATGAGGCATGTGTTCAAAATGTCATCCTAGCGTTTTCTCGCACAATGACTCAGAGGAGTAGATTACGTCTGGCAGCAGCAGGGCATAGACTGGACTCAACTGCTCACATCCACTGCCAAATGAACTAGGAGTCAAACGACATGCTTCAATGAGCAGGGCTTATCACTTGTGCCACCTGAGAAGGGTTCAGTCTGTGACTGCTGTGCCACACTCAAACAGCTCTTTCATTACGTCACCTTGAGGCCTGTACCATTGGGCAAGAGGATGTTTCTTCGGCAGCTGTCATTTCATTGAGTACATTAAGTAGCTTATACTAAACCCTTCAGTCATGCCAAGCTTCTTTGGCTGACTCATGAGATCATTTCGCCCTTCTTTACTGTGGGGAGTTAAAGCTTTTCAAAATCCTGACACTGTGCTGTATGATGTTCAACTGGTATTTCCTTTGTTTTCAATGTGACCTTTGGTTGTATTTAGCCAAAGGTAATGTAGTGTCTCACTTAGCCTTTTGTTCTGTAGATTTTTAAGAGGCTCATAGGTGGGTTTCTCCATGTCTTACCTTTGCACTCTCTCCTTCTTTGGAGCTTTGCTCTGCCTTTGCCACCCAAAAAAGAAAAAGTGCCTTTTTTATTGTGGAAAAAGGCTCACTTGCAGAAATGACATTCATTAAAATTAGGTCCACTAGACTCAATGGGTAAAGGATTTCCTTTAAAGGGGTTTCAACATGCCACTGACAACAAAACAGAAAACAACAGGAATGTCCCATTCATTTCTAGTGATTTTTGTGATTTGTTATTCGAATAATAATCACAAGTCGCATCTCTGTGATGATTAGTCATCCCCACATAGATGAAATCTGCTTCTTATCTGCAGCCTGCACTTGCATTATCTAATTAATCAAGCACCCCAAGGCTCAGAATCGCTAGAGAAATCCCACATAAAATAAAATAAAAATAAAATAAAAACACTTTTTTTTTTAAAATCTGCACACAATCCATGGTGAAATTGAGATATGTGGGATTAGCCTTGAATGCCTTTGGGTCTCGAGATACACGAGAAACAGGCTCCCACATCGATGTTTATAGATGTCCCTCAAAAATGTCCCTCATAGTGAATGCTCAAACAAAGAGTAAAGGTGATTAAAAGCATGAAATGCAATGTATGCAAAGGGTAAAAGTAACTTGTTATTCCCTTAATCCTGAAGATAAACATTTTTATTGAGCTGAAATTCATAGACAACACACATAATGACAAAGAATTTAAGCAGTTCCTCATTATTGTTATTTAGGATTCCCTGACCTTGAGCAATAATTAGACTAGATTGCAATTTTGAGCTCAAAACAAATATACATTATTATTATGTAGGATGTTGTATATCAGATTAGTCAGTACGAGACTCTTTTTATGTGCAAATTAAGTTAGTAACAAAGTTTGGAGCCCTGAAAGGATCACAGTGAGATTTTTTGAGGGGACTTTTGTGTTACCTCGCAATGGGTTTTGTGTTCCCTTGCAATATTTTTTGCATTTCCTCACAATAAGTTTTGCGTTACCTCGCAATACTTTTCTTCTTCCATTCCTTCAGAGCCCTGTCTCTATTTCCACTCAGCTGCCCAGCACAGTGAATCAGCTTGTTGAATTTTAATTGAGCTGGGAATTTTGCCTAAATACTGTCTCTTATAGGCTATAATCAATAGCCTCTTTCTTAAATGTATAAAAAAGATAATGTGTGGTGTCAGAGGTTTGCATGATGTAGCTTGAACCGACAGACCAGAGAATCTGTGGGACAAATCAATTTTATCACATCAGATTTAAATCATGGTCTGGTGTCTGCATATGTGCTGTGAGAGACATGTGAACAACCAGATGTGACCTGCTGTGACCTACTGTGATTTGACTTAGTTTACAGCAGTTTTCTTCTAATGAGCCACACATTACGAATAAGAAAGTGAAACTTAGATAAAAGCAAAATAAATGTATTGTCTTTTGAGCTCTCAGGGTTTTGTCTGACTAAGGCTATGCACAATATGGCATTACATTCTTCTAATAGCAGCCTGCTGTCTAATTAAGCTGTATGTCCAGGTTGGCAAACGTGGTGTCTACAATTTGTTAGCATGATGTTAACACATTTGGGATCTGATAGCCTTGTATTTGATTTCAAATGGTGTTTAACAATAATGTATTAGGATCTCCGATATGATTCCAATTTTGGTATTATAGTGTCTATTATCCCATATTCTGGGTCTATCGCGGCCTATTGTGCGGTTTCTTATTTAGGTTTAGGGTGTCTAAACAGGTCATATCTGAAGCCTACGTGTTTGTTTACTGTCTAAAAAAGAACACATTAGTTTTTTCTGGTTTGATACAACCATAGAAATAAAATTGATACAAGCTACAATCCATTAACAAAACTTCAGCGGAGCCTCTATAAATCTCCATTAAGCAAAGAGGAGCAGAAGATTACCTGATAATTCCATGTTGGTTCATCACCACATGCCACACCTCTGACATTGCACTTTACCTTTTCGTTCATTTAAGCAATATTGATTATAGAACAGATATGAATTTGCCCATTGAGCAGTATACCAGGATTCCCAGCTCAAAGTAAAACTCAACGAGCTGATCCAGATGGGCAGCTACGTGGAAATATGTCTCGGGAATGGAAGAAGAAAAGTATTGCAAGGTAACGCAAAAAGTAGTCCCCTTAAAAATGTTGCCGTGACCCTTTATATAAAATTTATCACAAATTTAAATTTGTAGTGTCTGTGGTTCAAAACACATATGTGATAACAATCATTGACATGATAATTAAATAATGCGTATAAGATTTTGAAATGCATTTTTTCCCTTGATTTTTGTTTGGCTTGATATATGTAATTTATTGGACATGTTTTACTGTATTTAAAATATTAGTGGGGAAGGTGGGAAAGGAAAGGCGGGTACTCAGCCTTTGATTCATTGATTCTTGGTGGCTGATGCATTTTTACCATGTTTTATGTTGGCCCTGAATACATTATCTTAAGATATTGGGGGGAAGGTGTTGCAGACTTTTCAAGAAGTCAAGAAGAAAGTCCAAAGATTTTGCCCCCCTTCCCAGACCAACACTTTTAAACTACCACTTAGACAAACACATTCCATTCTTTTTAGCAACTATCTTTAAGTGAAGAATGAAACCGGTTTGTATTCTGCTCAAAAAGACAATATAAGAATATTCCTTTAATGTAAGAATATGTTTTTTCCAGTATCTGAATAATCAGATTCAAACAATCATGATACCAACTTTTGTTTCTCCTCCCATAGCTGTAGTAATTCAGAGGAGCTGCATTGGGACTTTTAAAAGCGAGTGCAATTATAATATTTTTCATCACATGGTCAAGTCAAGAGTTTAGATGCTGGACTTAGCCCTGGTGTGTTACAGATCTTTGAGTACGTGATCTGACAGCACAGCGGTGAAATGAGATGGGAGTGCTGTATGTGGAAAGCTTAGAGACAGCTCAGAGAGAAAGCCTCACGCTAGTGAAAAGGTCATGTCTCAAATCTTACAGGTAAACAGCCGAGATATTAGACTCAGTTATGAGGCATGTATATATATATATATATTAGTGTATTAGTATATATATATATATATATATATATATATATAATATATATATATGTTTATATACACAGATATACAGTATATTGTTTTTGTCTTTTTAACAAAATATAAGCAAAATGTTCTTTTGTCAGCTTGATACATATACTTGAATTTCAATAAAGTTATCTCTCTATCTACAAAAATTAAAATGTCTGGCTACGTTGACAAGCATCATGCCTGAGAAACTGTATACCCAGCTAAATCTGCACTCAACTGAACACAGCAGTTCATTGTTAGCGAGGAGGGTCACTCAACCTTTGTGTTGGAAGTGGCCTACTTACTGCATGCTAATTTTCATTGGGGTGATGATTGTTTTCATATTGCACAAATAGGCCAATCATTTCAAAGGTGAACACAAATTATCTGACTTATTTTTTTCTTAAGCTATTGTCACTGAAGAGCACTATCCATTGAAAAGGAATGGAGGACGATGACGGATGAAAGTCATTGTTAAAATGCTTAAAATTAGTTTTATTTAAGTTTTCCTTTACTTTTGTGGCTGTGGAAATTATGGCTGTCCTGTCTCCAATGCAAATGTGAAAATAACGTTACGCTGTTTCCTATTTATTTATTTTTTACTTATATGTATTTATTGTTTGTTTATCTCTAGAGTGTCATGTCCTTTTTCCCTTATCCCTGGCTGCTTCAACAGTGTGGATTTCCCCATTGCAGGATTCATAAAATATTTTTAATCTTGAATCTTTTAATGTCACAAAACCAGGAAAGTCAATATGATTATTTTAACAATGGCCAACCACAGCTTGCCTTAATCTAACCTTACAAACAGAGGTTAAGGACTGAGTAATTTCAAAATGCAATGACAACAACCCACAGTATTTTGTCATCAAGTTACATTATGATGGCTTGTTGCATCAAAGCCAGAGCCACACTTTTGGTCTGAGGTCCAATGATTATCTGCATGTCACATTAAACAGTCAGCTTGTCAGCTTTTGGCTTTAGAAAACAAGAAGATCAATATAATAACAAGACAATTCTGATTCTGAATGCTTATGACACTTTTGTCATGCTGGTTAAGATGAGTCGACTGAAACATGTGATTAAGGTTAGGGAAATATTGTAGCTACGGTTGAAATGGAATTAATTACAGGTTTGTGGTGGGATACTAGCACCAGTCTCAAGCATCAGATGAATGTGTTAACACCTCCATCCACCGCCCTGGCATCCACACCGCTATTTCCTGCTATGCCGCATTAATAGAACAAGACTTCCTGTGATGGCACTGGATGTAAATTGTGAGGTGTAGATTTGTCAAATATGAATTGAATTCCAAAGGATACTTTTCTGCATGTCGTGTTCATAAACATTACCTGGAAATAGGCACATTTACGGATA
This sequence comes from Etheostoma spectabile, assembly GCF_008692095.1. Lineage (NCBI taxonomy): Eukaryota > Metazoa > Chordata > Actinopteri > Perciformes > Percidae > Etheostoma > Etheostoma spectabile. The sequence continues at coordinate 10,664,545 of NC_045744.1, read as the reverse complement.
GGACATGCACACACACGAGCACACGCATGCGCACACACGCACATCACACACATTGCAGATATTAATCAGCCATGATATGGGCTTCTCAATGAAAATATTGATTTCTTTATGTTACTGTCCAAAAAAGTCAATACATGTTTTGAAATCTAAACCACTGCTAAATCAAAGGCAATGTATTGAAGAAAAGCTTGAATCAACTCTTTTAAACATTTGTTTGTGATTCAGAACTTGCAGATATTCCATAACTTGGTTTACTTAGTATCTTCACAGACATATTCATTATGTAACTTTAACCGCAAATATGTGGTCTTTGAAAGTGCTGGATGTTATTTCGTACAGTAAACCACTTCTGTATTTGACTTTGGTGAAAACTGGTCTCATGTAGCTTGATCTACTTCCACAACTCAGTGTCATGCTAATGCATGAAACTGAAAGATAAAATGCAAATATTGTAAAAGATAAATGATTGCAATGTAGTGGCTTATCATATGTTTGCACAGGAGCTGATTCATTTCTTTCTCATATCTTAGGCTTCAACTGGTCCCGGCTATGCACACTCACTCACTCACTCACTCACTCACTCACTCACTCACTCACTCACTCACTCACTAAAAGCATCGCCTTTCCCTCCATAAATAACACGACATGTGAGTGGCAGGTGGGATTTGTCAGACAGAGTGATTAAGATTTGGTCAGCCTGGTGGGTCGGCTGTATTTCACCGGTTTCCTGCTGAACATTGATGGATGCGCGATTGCGCGGCTCTGATTGGCCCGGCACGCGGCTCACAGCTGGAGCACTGGGCTCCCTTCTTGTCATTACTGTTGTTCCGATTCACAAGCCCACGAACACCGCTGGGCTCAGTGTGTCCATCTTCTCTTGTTCTTGGAACTAACCTTCCATTATTTAAAGCGGCTCGCACCATGGACGCTACCCTTTATCCGATCATATTTGGGGAGCTCGGGGACCTTAATTGTAGTTTGATAGATGCTCTCCAAGACACTTTTTTGGAGAACGCTCCATTGTCATTGCTGGGCACTGATGGTAAGATGGCATTGCTTTCTATTTTCTTCATAATAAGAGGTGTTACGTATTGGATACCGTACAGTGAAGCGTCCGTCTTTGTTGCTCTACTTCCCCCAAGGTTTATATTGCAATGCCACCACCGATGAGATTGGAACCTGCTGGCCGCGGAGCAGCACCGGGAGGATTGTAGAGAGACCCTGCCCTGAGTACATCAACGGAGTGAAGTACAACACAACCAGTGAGATATTTAGCTGTCATGTAAAAAGTTTTTTTCTAAAATTATAAAAATTGGCTTGCACGCACAACAGATTTGATTTTGTAAAATTCGCACAACGCATGTGCTGGCTGTAAAAGTAAGTACAATATTATTTGTGGTGAAAATGCAAGGTCTGGTCATAAAGGAAGCCTTATAGGCAAACACACTGCAAACCAATCGTAACGTGATTCGTAAGTGCACTGTAGATGATTTTGCATGTTAAATTGATCTTTTGAATCCCCATCTGCTCTGATGTAGAGTAGTTGTGAGAGGGAATCTTAGTTATAGTCAGCTAGTGTGACTGCAACAGCTGCTTCAGGACAAATTAAAAATCATTTTGTTTACACATCATTGAAATGTGATGTGTTTACAATGATTGGTAATAATGGTCAGAATAATGACTAATGAATAGGATAATGGTCCACAATCAAAGACAGAAAGGATAATTCAATCATAAAAAAGAAGCAATCCATCACATGTCAGTTAACAGCTTAAACCAAAACACACTTTCCTTGGTTATTTTGTCGGTTAATCAGTCAATAAGCATTTATTGATGTAGAACTTCGAAGCAACCAGGAGGTTTCCAAAGTGCTTTGCATCAAGAACCAAGAATAAAAAAAACATAACAATAAAAATAATGAAACCAAGAAAACAGTCAAATCAGAAAAGGTTAGCCTACATAGAAACAGGAGGAGGAGAGGGGAATTGTTACACCACTACTATGTACTAAAAGCCATTCTAAATAAACAGGTTTTGAGTTTAATCTGAAAAGAGCTAAATCTGTAATAGTGAAAAATGTCAGGGGGTAACTTGCTCCAGGGTCTCGGGGAAGCAACTGCAAAAGCCCGATCCTCCCACTGTTTATACCTTGACATTGGGACTTCTAAAACCAGTTGATTTGAAGAAGACCGCAAGGCTTAAAATCTCAGTCTGCTCACGCTCAGTTAAAATGTATGGCTACTATAACCACACAGGTCATCAGCCTGCAGCCCAGGGGCGATTCAAGGATCAGACCTTTAGGGGGGCTCAGCCACTAATGAGAATGTGACACGGATACAGTGCCTTGCAAAAGTGATAACTCCCTCCGCTAAATCAGTAATTTAATTTGCCGTTAATCTCTGAGCCAGCTACTGAACAACGTCAGCTAACGTTTTTATTAAACCAGTCTCAGTAAAAACGACTAATTTGACACAATGTTGTAACATTCAGCAATTTTAGTTGCTTACGTTTATATTTGGGTTCTAGTCTGCACCATGAAATTACCAACTTCTTCTCTGGTGACTACCAACATTACACTTCACAAACCGTCTCCTGCTCTCCCACTCACAGTTTAGATGGCAACTCAGCCAAAGGCGGGAGTCTGACACAGACACCTCCGATTGGCCAAAACAAGGTTTCTGTTAACCCTTTCCTTGACTGGGTTACAGGTGCACAGCATCAGTGACAGCCACACAGGATATAAACCTGTTTCAATCCCTTTGAACCTGTGATTGTGTGTCCTCTGTTACTAACAGACAAGTTCACAAACTCTAATTCAAAGCACTAAAATTGATTTAAAAACAAATGTTTTTTTATTATTATAATTTTTAGGGAGGCTGAGATGAAATTTAGGAGGACTTGAGCCTCCCTATAAAGGGTCATAAATCATTCATGCTACAGCCTATTGGTTGTGACTAAGGCCATGATGAAGATCTGATTCTTGTGTATTCAAATAGCCTATAGTAAATATGTTGTTTGGATTACTGACTCTGTTTTGGAGTAAGTGTGCAGCTGTTTCTCTTTTACTGTAATCAGCTTTACACCAAGTCACTGTCGTTCTCAACAATAGTAACATTTTTAAACTTGCTGGGTTGTTGTTTTGTCAATTGTAAGCTGAAGGGATGGTTTTTGTCCGCTGGTTTAAAAGACTGAGCAATTCTAAACCCAGTCTGTATCAGCTGTTTTTCTAAATGCTGAGAACCAAATTTCACACCTCTCCACCACACCAGCAGTGTCACATTATGTAACTTGTGTATTATCATAAGACTGATGATGTTTGTTGACACACTCAGAAAAGTAAATTGCAGCATTCAGTTTATAAATTAACACATGAAAATATCTCCTTTAATGCACTGAGCGTAAGGATTCTGGGTCTCTTGTTCAAGACTGGATTTTTCATTTAACACAGCTGTTATCTCTGTAATAGGCTCAGGTTCAGTAGCATTGTCCGCTAACCCGCCACACATACACCGGCAGGGTGCTCAGCAAATTGCTGCGAGAGAAAATGGTTGTGTAAGCTTACTTTTGCTGATATACTAGATTGCGTTGTATTGCATGGTCACACAGTAGTAGGATAGGTCACTACTGCTGTCAAAGCTTTGACGTAGATGGATGGAGGCAGACAGACAGTAACAGAGATGCAGGGACAGACAAACGTATAGATGCTATCTGTCCTCCAAAAGTAATTTAGTCCACTGCACTGCACACACACACACACACACACACACACACACACACACACACACACACACACATTTACACACACACACCCTACTGTGTGCCTAGACCTCCTACTGCAGTAATTCACCCTTAGCTCTGCTGGTGCTCAGTATTAGTTGGGCATGCCTGGTGGTTTGATTCGCTTGGTGTGAAAAGCTCTAAATTTGAAATTTAAGTTGCAGGCCCCTGATTGGGAAGAGAGAACAGACCCTAGTTCAAGACGTGACAGCCTGCACAAACCCGCCATTTTTAAAATTCCAAACTACCGTCACTAGAAACCTCAATTTCTTTATTCACTCGCACCAGATTTTTTTTTAGATGCCCGTCACAAAACTACGCCTTACACTGAATGCAGTGTCTGGGGACTTTCAGCTGTTTCAGCTGAAGATAATAGACTTTTGCATCAATGAATTTTGTTACAGAGCCACTGAGGTAGAGTTGATCGGTTTAGCTAGCTGTGATCGACTTGTCATATATGAAAGAAACACAGGAATCACACAGGAATCTGTGTGGAATATTTTTAATAGACACTTAATCATGCAAGAGAGCGTTAGAGTCTTTAGATTTTGGCAGCGATGCATTACAAGCATGAGGTTATTAAAATGATGTATCTGAATTGTTTGCCTCTAATTTTTACCCTTCAAATTTTCTAACATAATTTTTTATAAAAAAACAATGTACCAAATTCAGGTGCAAAATACAATGTTTAAAATTCAGTGTTAACATACCCCCCCCCCCCTTGTTAAATCAGTAATTTCATCAGCCAATAATCTCTGAGCTACCTACTGAACAACAACGTCACCTAATGTTTCTGACAGTATTAACAATATGATGGAAATAAACCGGACACTTTATAAGTCACAGTAATAACAACCAATTTGACACAATGTTCAGCAATTTTAGTTGCTTACGTATCAATTTGGGTTCTAATCTGCATCATGAAATAACCAACTTCTTCTCTGGGGACTTCCAACTTTAAAGGGGAACTATGCAGTTTTTTTAGCTTAATTCACCTTAACTGAACAGCTTTGGAGTCATTGGAATGGTTATATTACTTTTTTCAAGTCTAATGGTGGTTGTTTCGCTCCCCCCCTAGCACCTGTGAGCGGAAAAACAACACCCTTTCAACTAATAACAGCAGTAAGCAGACCTTTTTTAAATAAAACATTTTTTGGAGGCCCCTCTGCATTGACTCTGATGACCGCCTAGGTGTCCTGAACCCCCTGTTGAAGATCCCTGTATTATTGGACAGTTCCACATATTCATACTCTACAATAGCGTAGCTTTACCAAAACTCTGATTTGCATATTTTTTAACTCTCAAGATCCTGCATGTTTTACAACAAGGTCACTTGTGTCCTGAGACAATGGAGTTGAGTGTCTTAAAGTCTAAGCGAATAAATACAAAATTTTAAATCACAGAATAAGTCAGACTAAGAATAGAAGACAGCTT